>NC_061522.1:16210000-16565000 GCF_022379125.1 Scophthalmus maximus | reverse complement strand
TATATTTTTCTCCATAGCTGCTGGGACCTGGGTTGCCATGTCTCAATTTGACCAAAGGGTCAGAAGGCAGCTTGAGATTAAATCATGATGAAATTGAATCTGAGTCGCACATGCTGATTCTATTTGTTGCTCCAGCGGTAGGGTTTTACGTTTGTTTTTTTCCTCCTCACTCCTTGCACAGCATGTGACACAGTTAGTTCCTCATCAACTCAAATTATTGCCCGATGATATGTGGTGTATTAGTTATTTGTAATCGGTAACTGAGCCTCGTTTGTACTGGACCTGGGGTCTTCGGAGGAAGTGCACGTTTTCTCCTCTCCCCTCCCCCTTGCCAAAAAAACACCAGAGGATAATATATGGCTTCTGTCCAGAACGCTCCGGTGCAAGGTAAATGTCAGGGCCTACTCTCTGCCATGTTGTCCTTGTTTTTTCTTCTGTAAAACCCGAAGGGCTAATTTGATAGAACACTAGTGGTTGAACTCACTCCAGCGACTCTTTCCCCTCAGACCTGTGTCTCTGCGGCCGCGTTTGCCTTCAACTTTGCCATTTCACGATTTCATCTCTTGGGTGCTGAACTTAGTAAAACCCCCAGCAGTGCACGGCCCCCGGAGTTAGAGGGCGACACACTGAAATGTTACCGAGGCCACTCCAACGCATGTCCAACCTTAAAAGGAGAAGTCAACAGAATCCCCTCGGTGCTCAGGATATAAGCTTTACACTACTTTCCCCATCTGGCAACTGAAATCTGCAAACATTTCAAACCAGAGGCCGACCGAGGCAGACCGAGGCTGCTGCTGATCCGACAGGTGCTCTTTATTGAGGCGATGTCGGCTCACTATATCATTTAATGTGAAGACGGAGTGCCTTTGGTGTTTCTTTCCCTGGCCGCTCACATTATTCAACACCTTAGACTCCTCAGAGCTAATTCTGTGTACTTCTACGAGAGACAGGAATGTTTCAGTCACAAAGGAAAATACATGTAGGTAAAGATTTTCTTGTTGAAACTGGTGCGCGAAACATATTTGCAACTTGGGATGGGCCAGTCTAATGTGCCTGATCAGTGCCAATACTGACCTTAGTACGATGACGTGACCAAACCACATTAAAGACAGTTTAACAGTTTCTGTACCCCTTGAGTTTTTAGTCAGTCTCACGTTGCTTTAAATAAAAAAATGGTGAGTTCCACAACGTGCAGTAGATTTACATGCATGAGGGTAAATGTGGGGCATATAGAGATGTGCTATTGGTATCAGCAATGCTCTGTGGTATTGATACCAACTCAAATAGCAACTCTTCAAGACCCAAAGTCAATCTTTAAACACTCTCCCCTGACCGTTTTAAAGAATGCACGCAGGGTAATTGATCTGCTGTGCCCGTCTTTTTCTGTCAGGGTGAACAAGTGCATCCCTCAAGATGCGGGGCAGAGAGTTCATGCAGAGTAGGGAGACTTTGCAGTCAGAGCAGGGGACCAATTTCACTGACGCGCACTCTTGAGGTTAGGTGAGGCGTGGGGGGGATCAAAAGCACTGGCGAGCTTTCAGGCCGTCGCCTCTCCCTCTTTGTGACTCTTGTCACGTGGCCTGTTTGAAGGAACAGCATTGTGCTGACATAACTGTGGGGAGGCCTCACCTGGCCTGTTTTTATCTTTTAGGATAACAAGAACGTGTGTTTGCCTTTTGTCGTTTATCTACGTGTCAGAGTCTTTTCACACTGGGTATGTTTGAAGAGGTTGTATTCAGACTCCAGAGGTAAGGTTTAACTTCGCTCTGGAATTTGGAACAAATGAGATCCATCTCCACGATGTCCCGTGATCCTCCAGGTGAACCGTGATGGAGTGTTGTAGGACTGAGAAAACCATTTTGACTCTGGCGTTCGTATAAGTAAACATGAGTTGACATTTGATATTCAGAAGCTAAAGCCTATAATTTAGACACTTTATACACTCGCAAGCTCCTTGGCTGTGTGTCAGTGTTGTTTTCAAGCCCTTGCTTTGCTGCGCGAGCCGAAACACTAACCACATTTTAAAATGTGGGATCGTTCCTGCTCCGACCATGTCATAAACAGACCCGTCTTCCTTTCCCACAGGATGACGTACAGCGGCTTGTGTCACCTGAGTCTGCAACAATAACTGCAGCAGCACCAAGGGAATCGAAACAAAAGGAAACTTCTCTGGATGTCCGATGACACAAGGTCTCGGGAAAACTAGAAACTTCCTGTCATAGTAAGAGGGCGGAGGAAAGTTTCTATTGTCCCTCAGAGAAGGAGAATCGGATGACCTTAAAAGATGTATTTTTGTTCACCAGACAGCAGAGCAGGGATGAAATACTCCCATCGGGTCACATCGGCCCTGATTTAATGTCCTTAAGTGAGACATGAATCCTGGAGCCTGTCTGCATATCACCCGGGCAACTCGGAAGGCCGTGTTCCCCCGCAGAGTCCCGAGAGGTTATGTCGTAAAGAATTAGATTTACAGTAAGAATGTCCAACACACTCTGTCAGACTGTGTTGTGCCTCAGATTGACCAGGGTTTGATTTCACAAGTCAACTCTCTGCTGCTCTCCTCTCTCAGGCGTGTGACTCCTCCACTGAGGAGCTGGACGAGCTCCAGTCTGCAGGAGGTCGACTTAATACCCTCAGTGCTGCTGCAGTTACAGTTTGAAAGATTAGCTTTGGCCATTTTTGAGCTGTCATGCAAACATGTCCTTATTTCTCTGATTGGATCACATTTTTTTTTATATACCTCTGCTTAGTGGAGAGACCAGTTCAACGTGGGTGCCAGTGATTGAGATCTGACAGGGTAGAAGACGTCTGTGTTCCTTCTTATTCCAGAGGTTATTGTGCATAACAATGCAACAATGTATTTTTTGTGTGTGTGTGTCACCAGATGTCCTGTCTTTGAGTTGAAGTGGGAGTGTGATTTAAAAAAACAAAAAAAAACAAAGAAGGTGTGCCCCAGCAGCTAAAACACAAACTTGACATGTGATGTTATTTTTATTGCATCAGATGTGTTTTTTTTTCCTTAATATTAATTATACGATCCACATTAGGACACAGGATTAATCTGTTTAGATGATGGGAATCAAATCCCTGCTGTCATAATGTTCTTGGGAACGCACACACACACACACACACACACACACACACAGACACACACAAACTGTAGAGCAGATGTCTTCTTGTGTGTGTGTGTGTCTGAAAGTGAATGTCTCATTGATGGTGTGTAGTGAATTGCAGCCAATAATGAAAAGTATTTAAAGGACTCTCAATTAATAGTTTGATATTGACAATTGATAACATGCCTACTTGTAGGTGAGAGGAGTGGCTGTCAGGGATAACCCTGTCAGAGAGTTGTCAAATGACCCTGAGGATCCCCTCAGCTCTACAGAGCTTTTTAGCGCCTTTCAGCTAATTGTTTTTGTCAACTTGACTGTTCTGGTTCACTGTCACTATCTGCTCTGATAATCAGACTGTACACGATCTGCTCTGATAATCAGACTGTACACGATCTGCTCTGATAATCAGACTGTACACGATCTGCTCTGATAATCAGACTGTACACGATCTGCTCTGATAATCAGACTGTACACGATCTGCTCTGATAATCAGACTGTACACTATCTGCTCTGATAATCAGACTGTACACTATCTGCTCTGATAATCAGACTGTACACGATCTGCTCTGATAATCAGACTGTACACTATCTGCTCTGATAATCAGACTGTACACGATCTGCTCTGATAATCAGACTGTACACGATCTGCTCTGATAATCAGACTGTACACTATCTGCTCTGATAATCAGACTGTACACTATCTGCCGGCACCCAAAGACAGGGAGAGGTTAGAAACCAGCTGGTGAGCACAGTGGAGCATTTGGCAGCCAATATGTCCCTCAGTAGTTACTGAAGACCGAAAATTTTGGCCAAAAGGGAAAGAAATATTAGATCTACATCCAACAGTTGGATATAATCTTGACTCCTATTTTGTATTTACAGCATGTACCGCTGAGCCTAAGTAGCTAGGGATAAATCAATACAGGTTTTATAGTGCCAACTGACGGGTCATTGTTCTGTCTGTAGTTGTCATTCAGTAAGAGCAACCAGTGACCATTTCCAACAAAGACTTGAATCAAAATGAATAGATAATGGCTGGACGGATGTGTACTGTCCAATTGCGCCTATGGGTGAATAGAGTTGTCCGGAGAATTCCCAACAAGTGAGTGGGTGCGTTGATCGTGTTTGTATCCTACCCCTATTGAAACTCTACCCAGCTGCCACCCCTCACCGTAACCAAACTGAACATTTCTATTAGGTAATGTTCCAACAAATAAGACAATATTTGGTTGTGTGCTGTATATAGGAAATAGACGTTGTCCGCAGTTCACATGAGGAAACGGCTCAGTGGAGTCGCACAGAATCTGCCTGCCCACCAAGTGCCTGTCCGATGGCTGCATTGAACTGTGCCTTTGGTGCAATGACACTCACATCCAGCACCACAACATCAGCCGCTACACAAACAAAAAAAGTACCCTGACCGACCACTGTCAGACATCCGCAACAGGCCGGTCTCATGAGCAACCTCGCCATTAGGGACGAAGGAATGTCTGGCCGGGGTTCAGGACCAGCAGTGCTGTGGGACTGTATGTGTCCTGACAGTAGGGGTGGGGGTTGCTCCAATTTTCACAAAACACACCCGCACGGGCATCAGACCAAAGATTTTATGGGTGACACTAATAGACCGGCCCTTGGGGTGATTTGAGGGGACATGGAGGGCAAAGGAGAGCGAAGTCAAGAGAAGCTTTGTGAGATTTGTGCTTTGGAAAGTGTGGACTGTTGCGTAAGCACTGAGCTTAAGTAAATCGATGACTATTCGATGGTACCCTGTATTGATGGCTCCTCATACAGGGTACCGTCGAATATCCATCGATTTACTTAAGCTCAGTGCTTATGGAAATAATGTCATGGCCTGTTTTCACTCTCACACTATGCTGATTTTTTGCCGAGACCAGATTTTGATTTCTTGAACTGTTTGTAGTGCCTGACAGAAGATTAAAAGGTGGACCAGATGGTGAAAACATAATTAAAATGTGCAGGAAATTTTGAGTCAACATTGTTTGAAACAAAATGAAGTCATAGTCATGTATAAGGTGACGAGTTTAGAATGTCAGGAGAGTGCTTCCAATCGCTGATTCAGAACGAGGCCTTACTTTAGTCAAGTATAAGAGATATATTTATTTCATAACACATTCAAACACAAAAACGTGTTACGATTGCATCCAATAGAAAACATGATAGACAGGAAAGTAGTGACAGGTTGGGTGCTCCTGTGGCTCAGTGCTCCCGTCGACGGTTAGAGGCATAAATTAAAAATAATAAATGTGATCATCCCCGACAAGTATCTTCGGTGCATAAATTGCACTATATATAGTTATAGAGTATATAATGTGTCAGCAGTCGCTGCACAGCTTGTGATTGCTGTTTGTACATTTGATTTATGAGCTGTTACAGGACGATGAACATTTTCTTTGAAGGAACGTGAAAGCTTTAAATTATACAGGGCTTGCTGTGACATAATGCATCCAGCTGTGTGTGTGTGTGTGTGTGTGTGTGTGTGCGTGCCAGCGTGAATGCGTACATATCTGCATCTTGCATAAGAGCATGTTAGCATATAATGTACTGTGTCCGTGGACTCAGCAGATGACTGTAGTCTGGGCGTGCGGATTATCCACACGCTCTCGCCCAGTCACTCCAGTAGCCAATCGTGATGCAGGCAGTGAGCCAGTCGGACAGCCGGTCCTGACTCAGCTTCTTGTGCAGACGGCCTACCGTGATCCAGCTTCCCTGTCAGGACGATTCAGACCGACACGAGGAGCGCGTGTGATCTGTGATTAACATGTCCTCCTCATTATTCCTCTCGTCGGTCCCACTCATCTCGTCTCTCTGAATGTTCCCACATCTCTTCGCTCTGTCATCTCTGTCACTACTAATCCTCAGCTCTCTCTGCCCCCTGCTCCTAATGTGATGTGTCTCACTACATCGCTCCCTCTTCTCATTGTTTTGAATTTGACTGCAACTCAAGAAAGTTGGATGTACCTGAAGGTTCATCTCGAAAGTTAAATGAATGATATATATTCTTTTGACTGTTCAAGCCGCATAATGTCTGAAGTGTTGTATCTTGTTACTCAAAGTAAAGTTCCTAAAGGCTTGATATTCATGTGTAGCACACAGTCACGTGACACATCATAAGATGAAGATAAAAAAGAGAATTAATCCCAATTAACTTTTTCAGTGTTGAAAAACTGCTCTCCCACCTGCATTGAGGGAAATCAGTGTGTATTTCTACTTTCTGACGGATTTCATTGTCACTTTCCAGGCCTTCAAGGAAGAGTTGGAGAGTCTGATTCAGGAGCAGCAGCGGAAAGGGAACAACCCCACTGGCCTGCTGGCCCTCAGGCAGATCGCCGACTTCTTCATGGCCAGCTCAGTGGCTGGCTTCAACACCTCCCCCCTCAGTGAGTGCTCACAGTGCTGCTTCCCGCTACCCCAGGCAACCACGCACCAACATTCAGTTGGAACACGCCACCCTTGCCCAGGGTGCAATTGTTTTGATCTGCAGGAGAAGAAAAAAAAAACTAAAGCTCAGCATCAGTATTTGAGCAGAGAAGATTTGAAAACATGAGATGTGTGCGCTTAAGGGCACGAATACCACAGAAGGCCCAAACCCAAACTCCGGAAGAGCCGCGCATTTTTCTCCCAGGTTTTGGTGCTTTGCGAGTCCTGTCCAGGAGTCCATATGTGAAGTCTGCTTCCAATCAGAGAGCTGGAATGCACAACTAATGCTGCATTACACGTCAAAGGCAATATAATAGTTCAGTTCAGCTCTTCCTTAAAATACCTCCGTAATGAGTCCAAGTCCAAGGAGGCGTGTCAGTAAATGTATTCTTCAAAGGATGGGAGAGTTGTTGCGAACGTGTCAATGAGCTATGGGTTTG
The DNA here is from genome assembly GCF_022379125.1 of Scophthalmus maximus. NCBI lineage: Eukaryota > Metazoa > Chordata > Actinopteri > Pleuronectiformes > Scophthalmidae > Scophthalmus > Scophthalmus maximus. The sequence goes on along the minus strand of NC_061522.1, from coordinate 16,558,009 downwards.
ATATGGAGCCAGGTGTGTCAGATAGAGGCCATTGTTAAATACAAATCCAGATGTTGCACCGTGGTCTTGTGTGGTACTCACTGCTGCGATCAGGAACCCATGTGCATCTTAAAATGTAACTAGAGGAAAATGTTAGCCGCAGCTGTGAAAGTGTCGACACCAGGGTAGAATATGTCAACTGTTGCTGTTGTAGACTTAAATACAAAGGAGATAAGATAGTTATAAAAAAAAACATGCAAACCTTTTTTGTTTTTGTTTCTCCTTTCAACTCTACTCCTTCCTATCATTTTTTCCAGGTCTGGGGATGGTCACTCCCATCAACGACATGTACGGGGTGGAATCCACCACGATGGTGAAAGGCGAGAAGCTGACGCGCTGTAAACTGGCCAGCCTCTACAGACTGGTGGACCTGTTCAGCTGGGCACACTTCACCAACTCTTACATCACAGTAAGTCACCGCAGGAAGACGTGCCGACAGCTGGGATTAATGAAACCCGTAGGAGTAGATCGAGTATATGCTGATTGGTTCAATGACAGCCTATTCCTCACTTAAGTAATTTACTACATTGTTCTTGAATCTGTTTCATTCCACGACCAACAATGTGATTTGACGTTTTTCTTTTCTAAGGGCCGAGTCAGTAAAGAGCAAGACCACATCCTTATCATCCCCAGAGGACTGTCATTCGCTGAGGCATCTGCATCGAACCTGGTAGGAAAAAAGGACCATTACCAACACACTGGCTATATAAGTTGTATACTCGGGTGTTAAGAAAGTATTATTTCATCCCAGCAGTACAAAAATAACTTTAGGAAATGAGGGGAGATTATTTAACTTAACTCGAAAGATATTCATTTGATTTCAAGTTTCCTTAGAGCTGCACCGAGTCGATTTAGAACTTTCGGGTTTTTCTTTATAGTCTTCGATGAATATAAATATTGTTTGGCTCAATCCAATATAATAGGTTGTAAATGTCCTTGTCTGTGTGGGATGTTTGCCAACAGCACTCAGCGTATTAAAGTTTTGGCCTTCAGTGGACGGGGCTAATGCTTTTCCACTTTGCTTAATCAGCCATTTACTTCCTTCAATTGTATAAAGGGGGAAAGATAGTAGACCAACCACTTTTCAGTGTTTTTGGTTTTCCATAGGCACAAAAGACCACAAGCCTCCCTCTCTCTCACTCTATCCCTATATATATGTTGGCCATGTTCAGTGTCACTGACTCGTCCCATATTGACATTAGTCTGACCAGAGCGCTCCTCGTCGCTGCCCGTTGCTTTCCTGTGACAAGTCGGCAAATATTGTGAGCGGGTCAGGACGTTTGTCTCACTAGTTTCGGTTCAAAGAGTGCACATGTTGCCACAGCGCTGACAGATGTGTAACAAGGTGTGTAATAATCTGTCGGCAACCTCATTTCCTCCTGCCTTACATTTGAACTCCCTCTTATTCAGGTTCTATTTCCACCTGTTTGTGTGTTTTTTTCTCTGCCTCTGTTCTCTCTTGTCTCCGCTTTCTGCTTATTCCAATGTACCAAGTTCATGTACGATAATATTCACCCATATTCACTGTACTTGCGGGGTCCAGATGTGGTTGGAAAACAATGAAAGGACACCAAAAGATTAATTTGAACTTGCCCTGTAATGATGATTTTATTTGAAGGCTCTTCATGCTTCTCTCGGATGCGGTTCATTTGAAATTTAAGAAGCCTTTTTATTTCCGTCTGCCACGCTAAGCCACATAACTCCCGCATAATTCACCTTTTATGTTTTGTGACATTACAAAAGTTTACATGAAAGGCAGCTTACTCTTAAATCATATCTTCTGTCTTTTTTTCCCATTTCTGGTCTGTTTGCTTTGTTCTACCTCTACTTTATCTTCAACACCTGTGCAAACACACACACACACACACACACACACACACACACACACACACACACACACACACACACACACACACACACACACACACACACACACACACACACACCTGTGCGGTGTTGCTGCAGGTGTTGGTCGACAGTGGATGTATCAGCCATGCTGCTGACGGACACATTTCACCGTTCGACCTTCCAGAGTTATTGAATGAAACTCGACTGAAGTTCAGCTGATCACCTGCTCTCTGCAGGTGTCTGATAGCAAATCTTCGCAACGAGCAAATCAAATGAATTTGCGAACGTGTGCTTCTTAAAATTAAACAAAATCAAAAGAACCTAATTTGAGTGCAATGAAGACAAATGCTGTGTTTCTATCTTTCGAATAGATAAGGTTAGGTATATAGTATGATACTGTGAATGTTACCGTGTCACTCTGCGAAATCTTTTAGGTGCTTTGGTGATTGAAAGAATGGCTAAAATATAAGGCTTATTCAAACATAGTCCAAGTTTACTGGCTCCAAATACTGTTTTGCCAACAGCAACTTAAACTTCAAATTATAGAGTAGAAGATGGCAATAAGGTTTAAGCTAAAGTTCAGAAATATAAAGCCATGTTATTTAAAATGGAGTATTTATGATTAGTGCGTCTGTAACACATCCATCTCTGCTGAAGTCGTCTGTATAAGAGCGATGGCCACGAAACGCTGTCGGCAGATGAAACTAAATGATGTCGTCTATGTAGATCTCCCAGATCATCTGACTGTGATTTAGTTTGTTTATGTATCGATGCCAGTCCGCCGTTGCTGTTCCTCTCGAATCCCCAGCGACCTCTGTAGTTACATGGCTGAGCTCAAGTGTTCGGAGAGGCGAACAGATTGATGCAAAGGAAGTCTTCCAGAATAAAGAGTGTCGGAGGTTGTGCTGGGGTCAGCCAGGTGGAGGGCTGGAGTGCAGTTGTCTTTGGTCACTTTCCATCTGCCTCTCCCTCTCTGAGCCTCAGTTTGAGCTCCGAGGTGAAGGTGGGGTCATTTCAGTTTTCGATCCATCCTGGTGCATCTGGGAGTTTGAGTTTAGTTTGATGCCACTGCAGACTTCCGTGGCTCTAAACAGAATCTGAGTAATGACAGAGAGGGACTTTCCATCAGAAGTCAGGCTTTGAATTATCCTCAAGGAATTCAGGGATTTGATTGTCCCAGTTTTCATTTCATTTCAAGCTCCAGCTGCTTCCTCCGCCCCTCTCTCCTCTATGAACTATGGTGGGCCTTGTTTAAAAAATCACCTACTTAAACAACATCAAACTGACCGTCCCATCTTAGATTCTTTCTGACGCGTCCTTTGACATCTTTTTTTAAAATTAGAAGTGCTATGTTTATCAGAAGGGCCTCTCAGTGGTAGGGCCGTTTGACTGACGGGGTGCGGGGGTGAGGGCGCACTAGACATGTGATGCAACCCGATCGATGTCCGATCGTCCGGCAGCTGCCTTTGACAAAGATGGCGGTATTTAATCACGCTCGGCCGGTGCCATTCACTTTCCTGTGGTCAGTGAAAGATCAATAGACAGTCATTCATCCAAACATCCACACGGCAGAGCCCCACCCAGGGCACGTCGCCACCCTGGTGTTTTATTTCATCCATATTTTCTTTACCAGTGTCAATACGACACCTGAGTTTTCATTCTGTTATCCAAAACTATGTTGCTTACCAGAATGGAGGTACGTTATGCAACTTTTTGTGTGTAATGGAACATTCTACTTTGTAATGCTGTTAATCATGCAAACGCTAGAAGAACATAAAACACACCAAAAAAATGACAAGTATTTATAAAGAATGTGAAGCATTTCTTTGCTGATTTTTGAGACTCTAAAGTCTTCAATACTATTTTATTCATGTATTAATGTATTTTAGGAGAAGGAAGCTGTTGATTTGAACGTTAATTGAAAGTCTGATAACGGGATGAGAAGAGATCAATTAACAATGAGCTTTTTATCATCATTATTACAGAGTTTAAATCAAGTTTATTGTGTTTATGCTCATAAAAATGTACAAAAATGACAATTATCAACCAAAGCCAATGAGTGCAAAGATAATTTCCTGCCTCTGTATGTAGGAAGCTGCTTCCCCAGGAAGAGTTTTTATTTTTCTTAGTCAATGATTAGATTTAAATAAATTCATTAAGTGGACACTGCACAGTTCTCAGAGATGCGTTTTGTCCATACACCCTAATTGAACTTTTGATGTGCCAGTTATTTCTAGTGTAGTTAGTGCACTAGTTTTGTGTGAAGGATGCTGGTGAGGGAATTAGGGTGGACACACTCCCTGGCACATCGTCTGCTTTAAAAGTTACTGCTGGAACACGACTCGTCTCGAGGAGCAGAGCGCAGCGGACTTTTTCCCAAACGCAGCAGGTTGGGGAAAAAGAGAAATAACAAGAAGAGAGGCTCCAGTTCTTATTTGAGAGGCTCCAGTTCAACTGGGTGTATTTTTATTAGCCTCGGACCTAATGATGGATGCCCGTTCCTGTTAGGGATAGCACAGACTTGTACTCTGCATCGTGAAAGAGAAGGGCGAGGCTCGCAGGCTCTGGTTTGTATCAGGGAACATGTGGTTACAGTGATGGCAATTTTGCACAGGGGTTTTTTTCTGTTTGTTATTTGGTTTCACTTTGGGGGCTGACATCTGCACTAGGTTTTGTTATTACTCCTACTTCAGGTTTGTATGCCTCAGTCTCTCTGTCCAGTTGTCTGTCTTTATGCCCTCTTGTTCCCTGGTTATCCAACTCTCTTCCCTCCGGGTCTCCACCGCGGCCCTTCCCTCCGTCGCCCGTCTTAATCGAATCCCTGCCAACCGGCTGGTAATAAAGTTCCCATTGTGACGTCATGTCCTCTCTCTTTCCTGGTAACGCTCCAGTTCATCTCCTGCAGAGGAGCAGACAGAGGAGGAATCTTTGATAATGTGATTTGAGTCATCACATGCACCTTTTTAAACTTGTATTCCTGTCTTCTGGGTTGTTGTTGATGGACGGTTATCAGCTATGTGTTTCCGTCTGGTTGTGTGTCAGCCTCTGTCCGTTATTGCCTGGGCTTATTTGATGAGACTCATCTGGGCACGGCCATTTTTTCAGTGTGTCTCCCCTGTGCGCTCGTTCATCCTCTTTATTTAGCTCGTCCTCCCCTCTCACGGGAGCCCTCTGCCTCGATGAGGCTCTACAGCTTACGTTTGAGTGCCTCTGCACCGTGTCAGAAGAAGACAACAAAAATGGTTTCGGGTAAAAACAACTGGCGATTTACATCCACCGTCTCGACATTTCCACCGACCTTGTCTCCTGTCCTCGTTTCCCCAGGTCAAAGTCAACATCATCGGTGAAGTGATCGAGCAGGGCTCCACCAACCTGCGGGTGGACCCCGCCGGCTTCAGCCCCCACGCTGCCATCTACTCCATGCGTCCAGACATACGCTGCATCATACACGTGCACACCCCTGCCACGGCTGCCGTAAGTTCACTTTACACCAGACAGTTGTTGTTTCTTTGTTTTGTGTTTTTAGACCTGCCCTACAAGCAAACGCCAGTCGAACCTCTCCACCCAGCTAATTTTTTTTAACTTGGGAACTGCTTTTTTAGATTTGTGGTTCAGACGCTGCATTTTCACACGAGTTCTTTCAAGAAGGTGTAATAAGATTATATCGCTGGAATAAAGATCTAATTGACACAGATATGGGAAGCGTCGGTGACGTGTGCTCTGCAGTGCAGGACTTCATTTACATTTACACAATGAGACGTGTTTCTGCAGTTACAGGAAGAGAAACAGAGTTTCAAAGCACTCTTCTTCACACAGACTCGGATGAAGGAAACCGCTGTGATACACCTGTCCAAGCCTCTTATCCCTCATACATACTTCACTGCCTTCCTCCCGCCCCTCTGGCGAATTAGGTGTCGTCTATGAAGTGCGGCATCCTGCACATTTCCCAGGAGGCATTGACCCTGGGGGACATCGCCTACTACAACTACCAGGGCAGCCTGGACGACCAGGAGGAGCGCCGGGACCTGCAGAAGGCCCTGGGGCCGACAACAAAGGTGGGGAAACCAAGAAACCTGTGTAGCCTATTGATTACAGGAACTGTTCAACATTTGGGGAAATGAGTTAATTTTCTGTCCGATCAAAGGTCAGATGTTGGATACGTTTCTCATGTCTGCATGCTGTTTGTGACGCAACAACCAGCAGATAAGAAATAAGAGAAAAGATAAGAAGCAAGGGGGAAACAGTAGCCTTGCACTGCCCTGCGGTAATAAAACCAGCATAGCAGCATCTCTAAAGCTCAATAATTAACAGTTTATATGTTGTTGGTTTAATAAATACAAAAGCCAAAGTCGCAAAACAAAACATCATCGTTTTACAAGGAGTTATTATGTGGTGGACTACTTCCCGGATGGGTGCAGTGGAGTCTGTTTTTAATCACACTTGATTCTTGGTTGTTAATGGAAGAGCAGGTCTCAAAATATTGAACTATCCCTTTAACAAAACCATCTTTGGGCCAAAATCTTTAAACTGATTCTTACTGCAGGCAGAAGCGAAGGCTGAAAAACAATTTCAGGGGTTTGAAAAAATAATCAAAGAGCGGGGTTTTTTTGTGTCATGTCCTTGCAGTCAAGAAAGAAAAATGAGCTGATCATCAGGGTGTGGTGCATTTGAATTCACAAACAGTAGCTAGACACTCAAGCATCGCATCCTGCTGAAATGTCTGCCGTGTGTGTGTTACATCCTCATGTCTGGCCCGGCGCGTGCTTCTCCGTGAGTGTCTCGCACTTGACTTTAAAAGAACGCAATTTAACATTGGCAAGAATTCTGCTGCCAGGTCCGGCTGTCGTCATTAAGTCGCTCGGCCATTGTTGATACAAGGAATCGCAACATTTTTCTTGTGATTGCTATATTAATTGAAAGGCTGGTCACAAAGACCTGTCTCGTGTGCTCTGTTTATTCAATCTTTGCGTGTGTGTGCGTGTGTGCGTGTGTGCGCGTGTGCGCGTGTGTGTGTGTGTGTGTGTGTGTGTGTGTGTGTGTGTGTGTGTGTGTGTGTGTGTGTGTGTGTGTGTGTGTGTGTGTGTGTGTGTGTGTGTGTGTGTGTGTGTGTGTGTGTGTGTGTGTGTGTGTGTGTGTGTGTGTGTGTGTGTGTGTTTGCAGGTTTTGGTGCTGAGGAATCATGGCGTGGTTGCTCTTGGGGAAACCATCGAAGAGGCCTTTCATTACATCTACAGTGTCCAGTATGCCTGTGAAATCCAGGTACACACACACACACACACACACACACATAGAAGATAGCTGCGGCTGTTTCGGGTGCCCAGCACATTCCACCGCTACTCAGTTTCCCTCGCACATGAATCGGAGCGGCCGGGTGGCAGCTTGCCCTCCAAACCTAATCTCTCCTCAGCCACTCTCACATTTCCCCACTCTGACTTTTTTTTCTTTTTTAACAACGCTCCACAAGTCATAATCTCTTGCCGTGTGGAAAATGTTGGCTAAACACAGTCTTATATACAGGCTATTAGGAGGCTGATGGAGGGACTAAGAAGCTGACGTGCTGTTGAAGTCGTTGCCTTTGACAGTGAAAAGCAGCATTTATAGGAATGTGTTTGTTTTTCAACTGAGGAGGGCAGAGCGTTTTATAGGCTTTGGATCTTGGATCTGAGAGGAGAAATTAATGTTTGACTGGTCATTTATCCAGAATTAATTATTAGCTAATATTAATACATCACATTCATATTTCAGTTATTGTCTCTTACAGCGACAAAGTTTTTCATCTGTACTCCAGGGAGGAGTTTTGCAATCGCCAGGGGGTACGTGGAAAAGGGAAGTTGCTCAACAAATGTGGGGAAAAAAATGAATTCAAAAAAGATGTTTATCCAAATTGAGTCAGCTGCACTTGAACACCATGTGCTGCAGTCAGGATAAACGGTTGACATAGCTCGCTGAAAGGTATGGATATGAGAAACAGTTAGATAAAGGTAATAAATATGAGTTAGTTAACACCTAGAGTTAGTGTGAGATTTCTCTGATGTTTCACTGTTGGATTCTTGTTCTTTGTGTTCACTAGTGGATTCATGTTGGATTCGAGAGATGTTGTTGTTGCTCCCCCCCCCCGCTTCAACAGACATACCAAATCTCCTGATTGACTGTCCCCGGACGGTCAAGCAAAAGAAAACATTAATCCATCCTGCAAAGCCCAGCTTAATTTCTATAAATAAATCCCCCGACCATGTGCGTGGCATGCCATGTACTGTATATTCCTTGATGCTGTGGTAGGTTTAGATCGAGGGGGGAATACTCTTTAGGTTTTGCAAAATGACAATCTTTCCTGTGTGTCCATGATGGTTCGTTGCTACGTGTTGTCATTTCAGGTGGATGATAAAATGCCACATATGTTCGATCATTAGAAAAAAGGCCTGTCACTCTATAGTCTTCAGTAGAGGCTCACATGCTTCTCCCACCGTTCTATCTTTGTGGGTTTAGGTGAAGGCCATCTCGTGTGCCGGCAGCGTGGACAACCTGATAGTGCTGGACCAGGAGAAGTACAAAGCACAGGTGTACGACTTGACCTCGGAAGGCGCTGCCAGTGTCAACCTCGCAGGCCAGTACAAGTGGAAGGCTGGGGAGCTGGAGTTCGAGTCGCTGATGAGAATGCTGGATAACCTGGTGAGTCCACAGACGTCAAAGGGAGGCGATCTGTCCGTTTGCCACAAAGGCACCATTTAGGAAAACAACAGACATACTGTATATTAAAATGCATCAGGCTCTTTGAATGACGAACACGTCACCTTCACTTCTCACTTCACTTCTGTGTGGTATCTTTGTACAAATACATCGCATAAGATAAGGGTACTCAAAACATTATTTTCCTTTCTCGAATCCTAGCACATTGTTCATTTTTGAAGTGTAGCTTTTCTACAAAAGCAGTCCAGTGTTAATACGAGTCACTTTCACATAACTGAATATCTGTTTGACTTAACCTTTGTCGCCGATTGATAAAAACACAAAAGTCATGGCACATTTCATGAAATCCTCTGGGGTAAGTTTTACATGGCTGACAGTTTCTGATTCTTTGTTCGAATTGCAGAATCGGCCATTGTAGATGAACAGAGTTAGAAAAGAGCGCCCCCTACAGAAAACTGAAATGCTATTGCAGAAAATCCGAGTTTGGAGCACCAGATGTGCTAAACTGGGGATGGACTGATTACATTTTTTAAAGACATAATTAGTAATATGGGGATGAAGGAAGGGAAGATGCATTTTGAGGAGATGGGAAGTGATGGTTCAAAATGTGTGGGGATCACCACAGAAAGCAGCTGTGTCAGTCCTGGGAGGCTGCTTCACATGGCCAACAAATGGATGGAAACTTGGTGAAGTGTCTGTCCTCTTTCTCACCTCTGTCTCTCCACGCTTCATTCTTCTCCCCTATTTCCCTCTCTCCCTCCCCTCTCCCTCTGCTCTTTCCCCTCGATGAATCACTGCCTCGTACCCTTTCAAGTCTCCGAACAGCTCTTCACTGCGTCTCCCCTCTTTTCCCACCGTCCCTCTCCTCTCACACACCCAATAAACACAGCATTTGCATCAGATAAGCTCTCGGTTTCGGCGTAAGACCCCGACACAGTGATGAGACCTGCGCACGCCTGTCTCCTTTAACAATGCGTATAGATATGCGGCGAGCTTCCAGTTCTGAATGTGTAGAAATACACATAATAAAAGAACATTTCAGGAAAGGATTAGCTCAGTTGACTGTTTCCAGATAAAAAGGCTGATGAATTAAAGAAAAGAACGGAACTTAGCTGTCAGGCCGAGAGCGGAAAAAATGTCTGACAAACAGTCGGACCATAGGAGAGGATGACGACAGAGAGGGAGAGAAAAGGATAAAGAGGAGAGTGGACGAGGGGGATGGAGGGAGGGCTGCAAGAGAGAAAGGGTCAGACAGGAAATGACACTCTGACTTTGTTCTCTGCGCTGCCAGAAACCCTGCGGTCACAGCACTGTTTCTGTCCTTCTTTTCCATTTTCAATCTGTGCAACTGGCAGCTCAGTCAGCATTACAGGAAGGAAAAGACACAGAAAAATAAGAGCTCATTTCTGTCGTGCCGCAGCAGCGTGTCAAAGTTGGAACAGAACGGGGGGGGGGGGCTACATAAACATACAACCTGTACAAATAAATGAATGAGCTTCCTGTGAGGCCCTGCGGTTTTGTTTCCTTGTCATTGCTCATTGTAAACCTAAGAATATCAAACCATTTCAGACGAGAGAAAACCAACTGTTGGGGTGATCTTGTTTCCTGCTGCAGGGCTACCGGACAGGTTACGCCTACAGGCACCCCATCGTCCGGGAGAAGCCGAGGCACAAGAGCGAGGTGGAGATCCCCGCCACCGTCACGGCGTTTATGTTCGAGGAGGACGGGGACTGTGGCGCCACGCGCCTGCCATTCAAGTTCCTGCAGCAGCGACAGCAGCGGGAGAAGACGCGCTGGCTCAACTCGCCGAACAGCTACACCAAGGTCAACGTGGAGGGCGGAGAGGAGCGCTACAACAGCCGGACAACCACGGTGAGCACTTCGTGGTGTGCGTGGAGGCCTAAATCTGTTTTGGATCCTGCAGTCACACAGTCGACATGTGTAGAGTTGTCTTTGTGCTCGCGGTCATCACCTCCCCACCTGTACTGTAAATGTTCCACTAAAACAAGTTCTAAAAACATAAGGGGGCAGGACCCTCATTCCTGTGCTTTTAATGGAGTGCATGTGTATTTTTGCGTTTGTGCGTTTACACGTGAATGTGGATTAATACACCATGTCTAAACAAAGTGTAAGTCAAGGACTGAAAAGTCGTACAGTTCATATTCAGCCTGTTCGCAGAGCTTAGTTTTGACCAGGTTTTTTTTTATACTTGATACTGGATCGCCATCTACTGGCTGAGCAGAGGACTACATTGAATCGCTGGCACTGATCGGTGTTCTCCACCTTTGAGGTCTTCAGCTTGGTGATTGACCACGAATCAAACTTTAAACGACAACTAACATATTGTTTCACTTCCGCAATGTTATCAACCTCACTGGAGACACATTTAAAACAAAGGATCAAAAGAGGAAATAAAGAGAGACAGAGGGATGAATAAATGAATAAATGACTTAATTTGTACAGTGGGGACTGTGAATATAAAGAGAGAAATTATTGAATAGAACTATATGTGCAATGTAATGGCCTCTGTAAACGCCGGGTTACCATTTGTAGCACGGATCCGAGCTCACCTGTTTTCACCTTTTCACAGTGGATGAAGGCGGAGGAGACGGGAACCCCGATCAGGATCGAGGACGCCAACCAGTTTGTCCCTCTCAACACAGACCCCAGTGAGGTGCTGCAGAAGAGGAACAAAGTGAGTCTCAACTCTTTCCCCTCGGTCAGCATGACATTTTACAGGTAACGTTGTAGCAGTTGGCAGCCGCCACTGCTGGTTACAGTGACTAACGTGTGAAATGCAGAGTTGCTTGGTCATCAAAATGATGAGAATCTTTTTTATTATTATTATTCATATTAAACTTTTTGTGTCTCCTGCTACCAGATAACATGCTTGTGTGTTTTGTCCTGCTACAGATCAGAGAGCAGAACCGGTTCGATGTGATGTCGTCAGGTCCACGCTCTCAGCACCTCGCGGGAATCCCTGTCGATGAACCACGACGGGTGAGAACAAGCTCACAGGCGACGCTCCGACTTTAGAGAACCAACCTGATTCCTTTGCTTCTCCGGGCCTTGTGACCTCCGTTCTTTCAGTTCAGACACTTGTGTAAAGCGGGGACTGTCTGGCACCAAAGCCAAAGTTTGTTTTAGATTGACTTTCAACTCCATTGAGCCACCCCTCGATCATCTCATGGCTACAGGTGGTCATTGACATGAGGAGGAAGGGAAATTGCAAGAGGCCCCTGTAGTGTACATCAAACAAGGTCCGATGACAAAACTGCTTCCCCGTAGTGTATTTTCTCTGTGTTCAGAGACATTTTCTTCATATTGAGGTATCAGCTCTTTGCAGACACATCAGTATACTTCTGTTTATGGACAAACATCCATGCTCTATTGAGCATGGATGTTTGGTCAGACATCTGGTCAGGGAGCGTTTCCGTAGCGTAGTGCTGGAAATGACCTGAGGTGAGTGATGAGAATCATAAATGTGTAAGCTGCCCCAGGTGTCAAAACACGAGGGGGGGTAAGGATAAGTCATAGAAGAGCAGCACGTAGGCGACGACACAGCCATGAGAAGAGATGAAATCAGTCAAACAAGTGAAAACCAGATAGTAGTCAAGTTTAATGACACCTCCTGGCCACAAGGGGGAGGTGAGTGAGCACATTATGCAAAGGCAAAAGAGGACTCACTTTAGGAGATAGTCGCACCAAGTTAGCAGGACATATGGAAAGAAAAGATAATTTTTTTTAATTCACTTTTACACACGATGCTGACGGTTTTGTGGTTGGTGTCTTACCCTGAAGGATCTGGTGCAGATCAAAGTGCTGGTAAATATCCACGAGTGTTTTCTAATTGTTCCTGTTTGCTGTGGTATTTTTCACTTCACTCTTTTGTATTTTGTGCATTAATGTGACACTTTTTCTGCCTGCGCGGGACAGAAAACAATGCATGTGAGAGTTTTTTTCTATGGCCGACACTGAATCAAATGTGTTGTAACCACTTGAGATAAATTGACACTTTTTTTGTTCCTTGTATTGGACCATTACATTTTTTTTATGACATAGTAGACGTGTTACAAAAGCCGTGGTTTCTCTGCATGTGTGTGACTTGTTTTGTGGGTATGATTGTCTTCATATGTAATGTTGTTGATTGCGTTGGTTTGTGTGTCATGTTTGCTGACTAATTGGATGAGAAACTCTGTGCAGAGCTGGTGATTAGAAGAGTTCTGTGTGATGTGGTCAACACCCTTGTTTTATCTTTATATGAGCAGCCTGCAATGAATAAGTGCCCTTCTCAAATCCAGGGTGTGTGTGTGTGTGCGTGTGTGCATGTGTGCGCGCGTGTGTGCTCGCTGCCATGCTCACCCCTCTCCCTGTCTCCTCACCAGCCATACGTGCCCACAGAGGAGGAGCAGATGGCTCCCCTGCCTCCCAACCCCTTCACTGAGCTGTCGGAGAAGGAAGTACAGGAGTACCGCAAGAACGTGGAGAGGAGGCAACTGGGACTCAGTGGTATGACACACACACACACACACACACACACACACACACACACACACAGTACAGAAAAATCCACACGCTTAAACAAACCACCAGTTCACAAATGCATGAACTTTCATCGGCGTGTGGACATCATGAATTTATTCATGTTCAACCTGCAAATACAGCAAGAGCCCAGGCACCCTGAGAGACATATGTACACACACAGACACACACACACACACGCTTAGGCACACACACACGCGCGCGCTTAGGAACACACACACACACACACACACACACACACATGCACACACACACACACTCTCTGTCAGTGACCTATACTCAATGCCAAAGACATGTGACACAAAGACACCAATCTGAATGTTCATTTCGCAGCTAAATATTGACCCGGTCAATCCGATCAATAATCAATCTTTAAGGCACAATTTGACAGTGCACACATCAAGTCGGCGATTGTGTGTCACTAGATTTGAGTGGGTAGTCGTCCTTCAAATAAATCTGTGCTTTCAGTTTCGGCAGTTTGCGTTAGAGCACAACTAATGTATCAGCAGGGCCACAATAACCAGCCAACACTCACCTGATATCTGTGTATATGTCTGCAGAATGCTATTACAGTGCAGATAATGGATTATGTTTTATAGGCGGTATTTTTTTTTACTTTAAAATTAAGTCTTACTTTTTTCTTACCATTCCAACGTGTCAATACACTTTTTAACTTGGTGAGTGAAAAGACTTATGAGTCTTAATGTTGTTAACAAGCACCATGTGACATCTTGGAAGTGCTAAAAATCAGCTTAAACAGCTGGAGCAGCGGAACTCGAACTAAATGAGCCACCAAAACTTGGTCTGTACTCACAAATCTGTGCCTACCCTCAAACCATGACTTGCAGATTTATTACTGCACATCTTGGGTTTGTTGTGTCGTGTTCTCTCTGTCAGCAGTTTTGCTTTTTGTAAAAACATCCATATAATCCAGGGTCTGTAGCACTGTTGCCTTAGCAGCAGCCCCAGTGGACACTCCCATCCACTAACACATGCCTGGAGTATCACAAACATACACACACACACACACCTATATACATGAGTGTTTATCCCCACAGGCTAGACTGATGCCTTCATCTGCATTAACCTTGTGTATGCACACACTTTCTCACACACACACACACACACAGGACAGTCAATGCTAATCATATTAGCCCTCTGCCCCACTGCCTTCCAGAGAGACAGGGGGAAAATCAATAGGACAGAGAGTAAATGGGGTTATCCACTAGTCCTCATTGTGCAGAGCTGCTGCCCCGTTCAACCAGATAAATGTGTGTATTTGTGTGTGTGTGTGCACATCAGCATGCACGTGTTCATACATTTCTATGGATTCATCCAAATGTTCTTATGCGCACATGAAACATGGCGCAAGTGTTAACACGTGTGAGCGAGCGCACGGTATGACTAAGATGGCAGCCCGAGCAGACAGCAGGTCTTCACACCCGCCACATGAGCGGAGCCCGTTGCTATGACACTGTTGCCCCCACAGCCCCATGAATCCCCGGTGACCAATCTGGATGCAAGCTGGAGACCATCTGAATTTGGCCTGATACATGCCTGGGCTGCACACATGCACATGCACGTGCACATGCACATGCACATGCACATGCACACTTATGGTGTTAACCTAACCGCTCTCTGTATAGATAATGTAAACTAAAATGTGATTCTTTTAAACATTACATTTAATAGCTGATACATCTGATGAACATGGATGTACAGTATAACTAACTGTGCATATTACAGCTTTCAGTTGAAAACCACCTCTTGAAAATAAATGTATTTCCATTTAGTAATATTGGACATGATAAGGCTCATACAGCCGACTCTACGCTTAAAAAGCACAACAGTAAATTTCAATTCCTCAAATCTCAACTTTTTGCATGCCGTCCTTTCTGCACATACGGAGCATATGGACACTTTCACAGCACAGACCAGAATCTTATGCAACCTTTTTTGCATGGAGGAGTTGTGAGGGACTGTGACATCTCAGCCAGTGTGTAACCAATGTGTAACCCTGAATGTGCCTATGAATGTGCTAAAGTGATACTGGAATGTCATTCATTCACACTATTCTGTTAACCAATGAAGCTACTGATGCCGAACTGCAGTGTCAGTCACTGCACTTACAAAAGTTGTTATAAAAGCTGCTGTAAACTGTTTTTTTCTTTTTATATACGTAAGAGATACGAAAAACCAAGTGCCCATTTTGTTTCCCCTGCAGTAAGAGGCAGGAGCCATAATGTGTGCTGATGGAGATTAGAGAAAACTGATGACAGGAAGGAAATAAAACCTTAATTAGAGAAAGGCCATTAAAAGTCTTTACTTTGAGGCAACACTAAGGTTGAGTTTTGACCGCACGATATCTACGTCTGGACAAGACAGATAACATCCATGTGACATTTTTAATATCAATGAAACAATATTTTGCAAGAAAATTTTCCATTATCAGTATGTTAAGTATCGTGAAACAGAAAATGTTTGTAGAATCACATATGAACAACACTGAGCTATTAAAGAGATGTTGCACTTAGTTCTTACTTCAAGGTCTCCGTACTGTACTGAAGCTTAGTGTTGCCCCTCAAGTGGCTTTGGATAAAAGCATCTGCCAAATGAGTACATTTACGTATATTACATCAGACAAATGTGGGGGGGGGTCTTAGAAATGGAAATATAATGACATAATTCCACTAAAAGTTGAAATACGCTATCAAAACAGCTTCAGCTTTGGATAAATTCTAATCTCCTTTACATGAAAGTGTCTTATTTATTTATTTTTTTGTCCCGCGCTGTTCATCAGTCTTTGTCATGAATCTTTTCGTAAAAAAGATGATACAGTATCTCATATTTTAGCATGTTGTGTGTTAGCGTGTTGCACAAGGATATGTCGGCCGCTCAGGGATCGAACCTGCAGTCCTGAAGTTCTCATTTCAGGACATCTGTGCCGTCCCCCGGGCTATTACAGCGCGACGAAATGTCCCAGCGCACAAACACATGACCAGCGAGCGATGGACCTCAGACGGCCTGACCATCAACAGACAGGGATTTGTGAAATTTTGTGGAAAAGCAGCTGTGCATGGCCTGATTCTAACGTGTGTGTTACCACTAATCTCTCAAACCCCACTCCCTCACCCCCTCTGACCCTCCATCCCAAATCCTTCCATAACCCCCCCCCTCCCTTCCCCAAACCTCTCATCCCACTCACCCATGCTGTCGTCCCTCCACTTCAATCCCCTCCACCGCCTTGCCTCCTCCCACCCATCCCTCTGCCCTCCCTCCCCCCCGCAGATGGCGAGCACGAGCTAACCTCCGACGACGGCTCCACTCTCTCTCAGTCTCTGTCTCTCACCCAGTCCCCACAAAGCACTCCAGCTAAAGAAGGTATCGCTCACTCACAGAGAGACAGAGATGCACGCGTTATCACAACAGTCTTCACTGCCGTGCTGTGCGTGTGTGTGTGTGTGTCTTTAAGATTCCGATGCGTGTGCATGAGAGTTTAACTGAATGAAATGGGCCAAGAGCTCCGTTTTGCAATGCCTTAACCGCCGATCTGTGCTAACATTTGTTCTCGACTAATGTAAAAACTCAGTTTGAATCAGAGACACCTGAACAGGGCCCCATCTCCATTATAATCACTTGTCCATTTTTCTCTCACAAATGCATTTTCTGTTATTGAACTCAGCCACCCAAAGTTATCACATATCTCAGAGCTGGACGCCAGACATCATTACGATATACTTTTCTATATGTGCATACTCTGCTTATTTTGCCATCTTGCAGAGGGCTAGACGAGGTTAGTTATAGAGCCAGAGCAAGTGCAGCCAGGTTACCGAAGCTTGGCAATTAACACAGCATTCAAAAATATGGCTACTTGCATCTCTCAACCTTAAAAATTGTACATGTTGTATTCAATACATGAACCACACTGTGAAAACATCAGTTTGTTGTGACAGGGCGAGTCACACATTCTAACTATTCCTGTTTTGTTTTTGTCTTTATGCCAAGCTAAGCTTGCTGACTTGCTGCTCAGTCTTTTGAATGACATGGATTTTGTCCAGCTCTCTGCAAGAAAACTATTTCCCCCCCCCCCCCCCCCCCCCCCCAAACGTCAAACTATGACAACATATATCTTAAAACATACGATAGCGCGTTTATCATTTATCTCTTACACAGAAATTCTTGTGTCTGACATTTGAGCCTCCAGGAAAGTCAAAGATCCCACTGGCCCCTGTACGAGTTGTAAATAATGACACTATGGGATTGACTTCCTGTCAATGTCCTCCAGCACAAACGCGCCAAAAAAAAAAAAAAGACTCACAACGAGTAACAATGAACCCAGGACAGCACACGGGCTCGAGGGACCCATGTTTCTGACAGGAGCGCTGAGGTCACTCAGTCGTTGTATGGAATCAGGTCAATTACTGTAAAGGCTCCTTTTTAATGTCACTTCATTTTTTTGTCCTAAAATGAAAAGAACCCAAAGAAGTGGTCACTGTCTTTGTTTGTCAGTGTCGAAACACACGATGCCGCCGCCCTGTATTCACTTTGCAGCTTCTAATTTGCAACCCAGAGAAAGGGACGTGACACTTGTAGGCCTGTTTCGCGGGCAGTCGTCAAGGCCGCGGGTGTAATCCGAAGTCCACTGGGTGTAATCCGAAGCCCACTTTTTTTTTTCGTCGAGGTGAAAGCAGGACAGGCTCTGGGCTATTAGGTCACTGGGGCTTTACGCAGGCATGTTACGAAATATGTAGAGCACAGTCTGTGTGTGAGCGGAAGTTCTAGTGGACCTGGTGTGTCAGGGACAACAGAGCCTCTCACCAGCGGAGTGACACATTCACCCACAACACGTGTAGGATTTAAAAGGGCCCGATGCAATATTCCTCCTGTAAATCAACCTTGCATTGCTCTGCTGAAGCTTTAATGCTCTGTTGTTGTCGAAACTATGTCTAACAGGTGTTGACATAAACCTAATATATACTCGACCCTAATATTAATAAGTTTACAGAAAAATGAACTGTTGGATATTTGAATTTAAGTCTATTTTGGAACATTGCTTTTTTCATGACTTTTGTTCATTTTTGCTTAAGTTCACATCATTTTATGTATTTACACCATACATTTTAAAACTTACGCACATATATGAAATATATGTCTATGATGTGATATGATACACTCAAAATGTCCTTTCCTTGTTCGCGGAGCCACAAGGTGTACTAACTGTATGCACCGATCTAAGGCACCAAATACTTTCATGTCTGTATCCGTTTATTCTGCTTATATTAAGGGAAATGATACACTAAAATTGTTTGTTATAATTGTAAAAGGATGTTAAATTCTTATTCTTTATACAAATATCTTATATTAATATTGCCATTTGCTTGTTGAGCGCTCAAGACTGCAGACTACAATGCCTCACAGTTTTACACAGACTTCTATTTTCTGGTATTGTTAATCAATGAGCCATATGATTCTTTTTCGACTGTGGTCGCCGACTCTTAATGGGGAATGTCTTGCAGAGCGACGCGATCCGCCCTCCTGCTTCCTGTCCTCTCCTAACCCGTGTCACCCTCCTCCCTCAGAGAACCACACGGGCCTGATGAATGGCAAAGACAACCACGGCGACGTGGATGAGGAGCTGTCCAAGCGCGTCAGCCAGCTGACCACCAGCGTGGAGAGCGTGGAAATCACGGTGCGCTCCGGGGAGAAAATCGAGGAGGCGCTGTCCCCCGAGAGCTCGCCCTCCAAGTCCCCCAACACCAAGAAGAAGAAGAAGTTCCGCACCCCGTCCTTCCTGAAGAAGAACAAAAAGAAAGAGAAGACAGAGGCCTGAGGATTGAAAGGAGCAGCCTCGTGTGTAGAAGAAGAAGGAGGGGCGGCAGCCACCGTTCATGTTAAATGTCTGTGTTTTTATTTGGTCTCTGTTTCCAATGTCCTTCTATGTTTTTAATTTTATTAGATTTGTTTTTTTAACAAAAGCTTTTATGTTCAAAAGGATTACAAAAAAAATTAATCGGTTTGTCACGTTGAAAGACAAGAGTGTTTGGGAAATTTTGGTTGGGCATATGTTAAAACCGCAGTAGAGGTGGGGCGTCTACACGCCCGATCCCCCGTGCAGTCCTCGAACAGGGCTCCCCGGGAGCCATTACGTGTCATTCGAGGCCGCTCAGATCCCGAAAAACTGGCTCCTCCGGAGTCGTCTCCCCGGGCTGACAAACGGAACTCGAAACCGCAACGCATACTTCTCTCTCCAAAGTCCAATTTCATGAAACGATTGGATCGCAACCCGAATGTTGTAAAACTGCACAAGTTGAAACTAAACCTCTCGCTGTTTTCCTCTTACTGTCGAGACGTTGGCATTCTGGTCGCCTGACTCTGCGTCGGGAACTGAGAGGCCCCACGAGACCTGAGGTCACACTGGAAAGGGTTTGCGTTGGTTAACTTGCCGCGAAGGGGAAGCTTCCCCTCCGCCCCCGCGTCACACTCGTCAGGCTTCCTCAGGCGCAGGCCTCCGACACGAACCTTCTCCTCCGGCCGATGGCGTCTGAGCTGCGGACGAGTCGATGGGTTGACGAACTGGACTAGGTTGTGAGGATGAAGGCTGATAGTCTATTACAGCTAAGTTGACATAATCTCAAAGAGCTGCCGGCCCATTGAATATATTTATGTAGCATTTTCATCTCTCCTCGTCATCTCAGTGTTTTTGCCAAACTAAATGGAGGAATGGGGAAAACGCTCTCATGTTAGTACAGCGTCACTGTTTGCGTCTAGTTTTGTCATCTCGTGAAATTTGAACTTTTTTTTTTTTTATTGAACACAATTTTGGTATTAGACGACTATGTTTTGTACTCATTTCTACGCTTTTCCAGAGAATGCAGATGTTACGCGTTGTTTTCTCTTTTTGCAAGAGCGGAATTTATATGGCTGACTTTGTTCTGTAGTGATGCCCGATTGCTCAAATTATATACACAGATCTACTATATAACATGAAAACTGGATATGTTGGCTATCGATTTTTAACGATGTATGTTTTATTTCATTGTGCTGCACTTTTCTCGTGGTATACAACACGTTTTAGTTGCAGGTGGGTTTCACCAGTGAAGGAGATTGTGAAGTATTTGGTCAAAGTTTAGCAAGTAGCAAGCAAGGCATGGTGTTGGAAAAGAAACAAACATAAAAACAAGTCAGGGGCCAGGAAGTCAGTCGTATGAAGACGGAGAGAAGAGTTAGCTCATTAGAAATGATCTCTACTTATAAGTAAAATCATAAAAAACAGGGAGTGATGCGCTGGAATACTGCATCAAACTATCTGCAGTCATTTGCTGAAATGAGAATCATGGGTCGTGGAGCAGTGACAGATTTGTTTGGCGTGTTTGTGTGTGTGTGTGTTTTCAAAGCCATATTGTAATTTTCTTCTAATTACGAGACAAGGGTTGCGATTCTCGTCCGCCTGCTCGGGCACGAAGGACCCTCACAAGACTTGTGTAAATCACCCCAGTGACTGCATCGCCCCCTCTCAGGCTTCCAAAAGCTCTATTTTCAGTAGCTTCGTTCACAGCAGCTACGCTTCCTTCGCTTGATTCGCCATTAACCTCCCACTGCAACTGTCAAATTCTAGGGAGGTCGTATGGAAACCCTCCCCTCGTGTAATCGCTCTTGTAAACACGACACGTGTTGTAACTGTCAGATGACCCGCAGTTGAACTCTGCAAAGCCAGAGTGTGATGGGTCGCCACACATCCTCCCCCCGCAGTTTAACCAGATTTACCAATATCCCGGTTAGCAATGTGAAGTATTGGATTTGGAGGGAGGGGTGGTCGGGCTGAGGGACACATCCTTAGCAATGTTAAACGACAGCGCTTGGCTCTGGGCGAAGGGCGGAGGTCGCACGACCGAGTGATGGAGAAGGGAGGTTGGGAGTTTGATATTGAAAGTGCGTTCATGTGTGTTGAGCAGAGGTGGGGCAGCACAACCTGACACTAACGCACCATATTTTGATCATGCAGACCTTTTCTTTCTTCTTTCACACCATCACTCCTGAAACGATTTTTTCATCCTCCATTTGTATCGCAGTACACTTTTCTTTTTTTTCTTTTAGTTTGCGGAGCACTAGGCTTTTTTTAATTAACCATTTCATGAGCAGATGTTGCTCCCAGATGAACTGAATGTGCATTGCATCCTTTTTACTTCCTCCTCCTCTGTTTCCGACCGTTTGCACCTTGCTTTACTAATGCCTCTATCCACCTTTTCTTTTTCTTCTGTTTAAAAAAAAAAGGAAAAAAAAAGAACGACTTTTGCTTTGGCATGCCAGAATGAGCCAAGCTACTTTGTGACCTGTGAAAATCCTCTATAAATGGTTATCTAATGGAGTTGCTTTTAGATGTATTGCTAATCAGTGTACATTCACAAATAAAACTGTATTTTAAGAAATGGAAGCTCATTTTTCATGTGTCTGCATGACAATCCACGTCATTCTTCAAGTTGTTTTTTTGGTTCAACATAATCCATACACACTCATTCTGCTTAATACCATTATCATGACTTGAGCATTTAAATGACAAACTGTCAGGCGATGAGCTTAATGCTGCATTTAACATGATAATTTTAATGTATTGTAGAACCAATGCTGGAATACAGTACTCAAGTGTAAATGTATTAGGAAAACGGTAACCGGTGCCTTTGGGGGGGGGGGGGTCTTTTTTTTCATGATATTGCGCATATTGCATATGTGATTCAATCAGGAAGCTGTGGTGCATTGATGGCAGTGATGACATAAATGCAAATGAGAATGTACAGTATAAGGCACTCTCCACTTGACGGAAATGTCAAGTGGAGAGTGAGCACAATGACTCTTTTGACACAAAAGTTTTGCATTGCTCTGTTTGAGCCAATTGTAACTATGGCCATAGGAAGTGGGGTTGGTCTCTGGAAAATATAGTCAAATATATGAGAAGATCTTTTTTCCAAAACACTGCATTTCCTTTTGGAAAATACATCACACATTACCACAATTTTTTCCTTCAATATCTTGAGGAAGATGGCCTTTTTGTTATTTGCGTAATATAAATGCAATGTCATTTTGTTTATCTGTGACCTCATGGTTAAAACGGTTTCCAAAGTTCTTCAAGGGGCCTGTTAGAAAGAGATGCTGAATTATGCTTTTCTCTAACTGTGGGTTCTTCCTTAATGAGTATTCTATATATTCTATAGTTTTAACTCTAAATACAATCTAACAATCTGTCAAGGAAAAAAATTACTCTGGCTCACCATTCATAGAAGAGTGCCAGGACTGGTAAAATGATTCATATGTTACAGTAACTTACATGATGACGTGCGTCTCCTCTGGGTCATATTCATACTCTTCTACTTCTTCTACTTCTACTTCAGATTGAATCGTTCACGTCCGTGCATGGCGCGTCACGTTATATATCGCTGCCGCAATGAATTGTGGGGCGTCTATATCTCCTTACTCTCACAGAGGAAGCTCCAGTGTACCCTATGCTAAAGGAGATAGGAAAGGAAGCACTGAAGCTCCTTTCTTCTTCATTAAGAGAATGCGAACAGCTCTTGTCATGGCTGCTCATCAAATTTCTTTGATTTCCCTATCGAGCCGCAAAAGGCTTCATGTAAATTCGTCACGCCATTGTTTTATTTAAACTTATACAATCTTTGAGCAGACTTGAATGTGTCAAATCAGTGGAGTTCGAGTTCAAATGGGCTTGAGTTGGGAGCCACTGCCTTGAACAATAGTCAGGTGTTGTAGTTTTTACCTGCAGCTGGTCACTTTACCGCCAAAGAACCTTCTTGACTCTATTTGTCGCTATCATGTTGGTAAAAACCAGAACACGGCTTGACGCAACATGGCTTCAACACGTGTTGCACAGCGAGCACGTACTGTGCACCAGAGTGTCCAGGCAACTGGGGGACCGATGTGCCTTGACTGCATTGATACCAGATACAAAACAATATATGCAACACGCACATCGTGACAGTCAGTGTGCTTGAATTCCGTGTGACATGTCTCTTTTTCTGGCCTTTGGCCTTTTTGTTTTGACAAAGAACTAAGAACTTTATTCTTATTTTCCCTCTCTTTTGCCCTTTTTCTGTGACCCTGCATAAAGTCATATATATATATATATATATATAATGCTAAGCTGCTGTAGATATGACTGGTAAATGTCCACTATCTGCCACGTCGCATCATGTTTCTTTTTAGATGAGATTATGAGTTTCAACAAAGTTATGATGCCTTTTCTCACCTTGGCCTGTTAGTTAAGTTGCTATCAGCAACATGCACATACCAGGGTTAAACAATACAATTTTGGATGGTTTGACACGTTAATGAATGCCTGAATAGTTGTAGAGAAAATAATCTTGATACCACGCCAAGTTAAAGGAACATCCGTATAGTGTTCTGAGGAGGAAAAAAAGAAAAACCTGTACTGGCCCCATTTATTTCATCCCTCTACCTCTGACTGTATCTAGAATCATTTCAGTTTTACCGTAGATTCCATGTATAGTACTTACAGCCCTGTAATCCTGTCCTGGCGTGATGTGTGATATCAATATGCAGCACTTTATGTGATATCAATATGCAGCACTTTATTTGGCAACGTTCCCGATATAAACAATAAAAGCTTATGAGTGATCCCGTGACTCTGTACTTTTTGTGTTTGTCATGACATTGGAGAGATGAGGGCTCACACCTCAACAACACTCCGTGTAATGTACATTTGTCTTATTTGTTCTTCAGGCGAGGACAATGCATGACATGAAACTTTTGTTCCCCTTGGGAAAAATTAGGTTTGGGATTGATGAAGCTTCATTTGTCATCATTCGGGCCAATACAGAATCTGTGCCCACTGAATTCTGATGACAGCTCCAGGGATTTTCAATGAATAGAGATGCTGCCTGTATAACCCATAAGGTGAACACATATCCACCTTCTTTCTGCATGCATGGGAAAGTCATGTCTTATTTACAGCGACCATTTGAGGACAGCGATATGAATGTGTTTGCATGTGTGTCAGTGAGTAAGACTTTTGGGCGGACCAGTCAAATGAGGAGGATTTGATTTGAAATCCCTCTTGTAGTATGTACATGGCCCAAATATTCTGTTTCACTGGGAAATACACGCAACAGACGCTGATGCGTTAACTTTTATTTCATGAGGATCAAAGTTAGTGGTACGGTGGCACAATCTGTTAAAGATTGGCCAACACGGATAACTGTGATGGGTCAGGTGAATGAATCATGACTGAATTGTCTTCTGTTTGTCTTGCAGGTTACATGCACACAAAAAAGAATCGTCAGATTCAATTTGGGCTCTCGTGCAATGTATTACTCTTCCCTTTCAGCAGAAAAGAAGGATGTAAGACACTGTAAGTGGAAACACATATTCATTAGTATCATTGTGTTACATCGTAACACCGTCAGTTCTATCGATTCGGCAAAACAAATGAAGTTGATCATTGAGCGTTTAGTCAAAAAACAGAAGGCGTCTTACGGCCGATTTGACTGCAACTCTTCACATTGACCACAGAGCGACACAGATACACGCGCTCATACGTTATACACAGATCCGTCCCATCGCATCATGTCCAGCACAATTAAGGAGGTGAGGAGGGGTGTCTCCTCTCCTCTCCTCTCCAGACAGCACCACACTGTGAGTGTCAAAACAATGAGCCTACTCGTGTCCAGATGGATGCTCTGCTAGGGGAGTGCGGGAACCATGATAGGCCTCTTTTTTTGGGGGGGGTAAACACACACACACACACACACACACACACACATGCAGAATCCTTGCCCCACCCCAACACAGCCGGCGGAACACCCCACTACCCTGCGGCTTCACGGCTCCTAGAGACTGCAGTGCTGCCCAGATGCCACTGGGATGAATTAGGGACTGATAAACAACATAAGGGGTCAGTTAGATCTGAGCCCGACTGCACGCCCCATGGGACCAACACACACACACACACACACACACACACACACACACACACACACACACACACATACAACAAGCTGGTGCTGGTACACTGCCTTCATCCAAAATACCTCATGTGAGAGAGATGAGGGGTGAAGAAATGAATGAGGGCCAGACCACAAAATGCTGTCTGCCCTTCAACTTAAAGTCCTCAGTTACTTATCAACGGAAATATTGTTCACTCAGAGTGAACGCTTTTATCCAACATGCAGCACAATGCGTACAGGATGGACTGGCATTCTCAGATAAACTCTTAACACGTTTGATTTTTGAATTGAATAAACAGAAGTTAGTTATTTCTCAACCCCCTGGCAAACTATTTACCCTCATTTCACAGTCATTATTCTAATGTAATCCCACCATCTGCTGACTCCAGCTTCAGAAGTCCTGTCACAGAGTTAAACTGACAAAGTATAAAGTAACCCATGACCTTGAATTACCTCTCTCTGCATGCACACACTCGCTGCAATATTAAAAGGTCCCAGCGGCCTGTAAGCAACAGAACAATTGAAGTCATTGGCTTTGTCGGCTTGACTCTATAATGGTCTCCTTATAACACTGTCCTCCATCACAGAGGAGGTGGGAAAAGTGCAGTGTGTGTGTGTGTGTGTGTGTCTGTGTGTGTGTGTGTGTGTGTGTGTGTGTGTGTGTGTGTGTGTTATTTCGTGGCGTCACTGTTATTGATCAACTGCTCCATCAAATCCTTGAAGATGCATTGAGTTCATTTGGTGCTATGGGGCAGTGAGGATCTAACTTATTACCCTTTAATCTTTAATTCCTTGAAGGCTGTTGGACAGAGATTACAAATGTTGTCTGGGGGAAACCGAGACAAGGAAGTATGCTGGGCAGCTTTATCTCAGTGTTTTATCATTCCCTCTCCCAGTATGTAGCCCAGTGCCATTTTTTAAGCATTGACACTGAAGGGCAGAGGGACACAGTGGAGTCCTCAACCACGGTCTGATGATTGATACATCAGTGGTCTGGGGAAGTCAGACTCTAACATTCAGACTGAGCTACGCGATGGAGAAAAAAGAACTCATTTTGTATCGAACTGACTGACATATCTCCTGTCAACAAGTTGGCTACAGCAGACCCTTTCTCACACATGAGCAGATTACTGGTTTCTGACTTGCTGATACGATTTAGTTCAATGAACAACGTTCTTGCCTGGTGAAAATCAAAGGAGATCCGTTTTCATGCGTTTCATGTCTGATGATTTTACCCAATATGTGACTGAGCATGTGCCGTCCTTCAGCATGCAAAGATGTTCAGCTTCAGTACTGAACAGAGGTTACCATAAAACATTGCTCAGAATTAATTTCAATCACTCAAACTGCCTCCAGTAGGCCTACGCATGTAAAGCAAGTTAAAACAAGATATACTTATTCATCCCTCAATAAGGACTGTGCACAGAATGTGTCCTTAAAAATATAGAAGTTTGTTGTCATAAGCTGGCACAGTCTTGACAGCAGACACCGTCCACTATCTATCACTATGGGAGAAACCAACAGGACAGAAAAACATGAATGCATGAAACACTCTGCTTGTACAGAGTAGAAAGATGTACAACATAAGACATCAGAAATACAGTGTTCAACCAAGGACTTCAATTTAACAATACTACAAAGTAAGAGGAACTTCATTATATTGTGCAGTTAACCCACATTACGGAGCCGCACTGTGTAGCCTGTCGACAGTGATGGACATGAAGGATCTCCCGCTGATTTCGGCTCTGGAATCAGAGGGAAACCTGATTTGCACTCTCACAATTGAGAGATCCATGTGACAAGTGCAGCAACTGCTGAGAGGAGCTAGTAGCATGGATTGCCTTCGGCCACAGGGTTATTAGTTTCCCTCGCTATTGACTCCCTGCTATGGGTCATATATAGGCCACTCTGTCATATGCTCCTCCCAGTGTACAATGAGACACGTATCCTTTTGCTATTGGAAATCCAATCCTCCATTGGAGATCAATAGCATCCCATTTCCTCCTCACTCGTCAAGGATTCAACATAGTGTGGACTGGACTTCTGCTCAGTGAATGCAGGATTTATTTGAGACCAATCCGTACAGATACAGACACAGGGTATAATTCTTACAATATGTGTAATTTAAAACTGTAGGTGGGTTAAGTTGCGTATGTTGTTTGAGCCATTATGCTCTGACGCACACATCGCCGTGTCACCTAAATCCACCTGACATGATCGTCTGGTAATATTGCAATAAACTGTTTGAGGGATCAATGTTGTTTCACAGAGGGCATGACGGAAGTGTGCTTTAGTGCATCCTCGGCAGAAAAAAGGAGAACTATGGCCATTCATTTTGATCTATGGTCTCTTGTTAACCCCAGCGCGCGCGCACACACACACACACACACACACACACACACACACACACACACACACTCACACACACACACACACACACACACACTCACACACACACACACACACACACACACACACACACACACACACACTCACTCACACACTCACACACACACACACACACACACACACACACACACACACTCACTCACACACACACACACACACACACTCACACACACACACACACACACACACACTCACTCACACGCTGCCCTTTGACCTCCTTATCAGCAGAAACCAGGGATACAGAAAGGAAGAGACAGAGAAGGGCCCGAAGTGTGTTGTCTCTGAGCTGGGTTCGGCGCTGCATTACACCATTTTGTCATGGAGGTTTAAATTGACGGGATGAACTGCCAAGAACATTCTGGGCTAAACCGGTCCAGACCCCGGGGACGGACTGAAGGGGGATGAAGGAGACTAGACTGTGCAGGCTTTGACTGCCCTTGGGACGTCTCCACATGGGGAAATTGAACTGAGTAGGACTGGATTGGTCAAAAATTGTCTGGACCAAGCTCGTCTAAAATTAGTGTGATCATGTATTTCATTACAATGTCTCTCACTAACTTTGCCCTCAAACCTGTTGTGTGCAGCTCCACCTTTGCTAAAGCAGAGAAAAGGCTGCCGCTTCGCAGTAACTGTATAAGTGAGAGGAGGACACGCAGCGCTGCAGAAAGAGGAGGAGCACATTCAACGTCACACTCCACAAACACAAGTGAAAGTCTCTATCAAACACTGGTGAGCACAGCTGACCATAGTGACTGTATACTGTAACTTCCAGGATCAACACAAACCTTCAGCTCCGTCACTTCACACCACCTCTGGTGAAGTGAGTCACTCGTCAAACCGTCTCTCTGAGTCGCCTCTCATGACTTTGTGACTTGTTGCTGAAAGGTTGTCTTTTTTGTCTGTCCTGATTGTGTTCCTGCTGACTAATCACTCAGTCGTATAACATTCTATTTCCTCAAGCGTTTCACATTTAAAAGCTTTCTGCTTGTGAACCGGTGGGAGGGAACAATGTGTTCACGTTGGCAGAACTAGAACGTCACTCAGTTGAGTTCATACTTCCGCCGCGGCCCAGCGGTCATCTTATCAAACCACATTTAAAGATCCTACAATTATTCTATGGGGACAATGTTAAACAAAGAGATTTTTTTAGAATCCTCGATCCGCCCCTTTGTCCAGAGCCATACCAACATTTAATGGATTCTATCTTGGTCCATGTTTCTTCTTTCCACCAAGTGTACTGGAAAACATAACCTCCCTGTTGGAAGTATAAAAAAAGACCAAATGTGATTTAAAATGGAGCAAGAGTTGTTTAAGATAAAGATGATCTCTTTTCATTTGAGACATTATATGTGCAGGGATGTCTTCTGCACACTGCCCGCTGACTGAAGATCAGTTTCTGTGCTCCATCTGTCTGGATGTGTTCACTGATCCGGTCTCGACACAACTTCTGCAACGACTGCATCACTGAACACTGGACTGTGAGCGACACGTGTCCCATGCGTGAGGAGCTTTTCTACACTAGACCTCAGTTGCGGGTCAACACTTTCATCTCTGAGATGGTTGCTCAGTTCAGACATGAGGCTCGACAGAAGACCAGCAGCAGCAGCAGCTCAGAGCAACGGGCCTGTGACGCCTGCACTGGAACCAAACTGAGGGCCCTGAAGTCCTGCCTGGTGAGTCTGGCCTCGTACTGTGAGACCCACCTGGGGCCTCACCTTAGGGCCCCGCGTCTGAAAAGACATCGGCTGATCGACCCGGTGGACAGCCTGGAAGACAGAGTGTGTATGAGGCACGAAAAAAACCCCTGGAGCCGTTCTGTAAGACAGACCAGAACCTGTGTCTGCACGCTCTGCCCTGTCTCAGGTCACGAGACACACGATGTTGTTCCTCTGAGAGAAGAATGTGAAAGGAAGAAGGTAGAGTTGGAGGCGACGGAGGCTGGAAGCCAGCAGATGCTCCAGAAGAGACGGCTCAGGATTCAGGAGGTCAAACGCTCGGTGAAGATCAGTGAAGACGAAGCAGAAGGCGTTCAGGTCATCGCTGCTCTGAAGGAGTCTGTTGACAGAGGCCTGAACGAGCTCATCAAGGAGATCGAAGACAAGCAGGCGACAACGGAGAACCCGGCGGAGGACTCCATCACAGAGCTGGAGCGGCAAATCTCTGAGCTGACGACGAGAGGCACTGAGGTGGAGCAGCTCTCACTCTCTGAAGACCACCTCCTCTTCCTCCGGAGCCTCCCGTCCCCGCAGGCGGCTCCACCCACCAAGGACTGGACGCAGGTCCGGGTGCGTCCACCGTCACATGAGGGGACTGTGGTGAGAGCAGCGTCTGAGCTGGAGGAGACGCTCAGCAGAGAGGTGAAGAAGCTAAAAGACCCAGACTTAGGAGGACTTAGGAGTCGCCAGTGAGTCGATCGAGAGGAAGGGGAAGCTTCACCTGAGCCCTGAATTTGGTTACTGGGCGATATGGTTGAGAAATGGAAATGAATACGCAGCTCTTTGTGGCCCTGGTGTACGTCTCTCCCTGAGGTCTCAGCCTGAGGGGGTGGGCGTGTTTGTGGACTACGAGCAGGGTCTGGTCTCCCTCCGTGACGCAGACGCTGCAGCTCACACCTACTCCTACACCTGCCGCTGCTTCACTGAGAAACTCCACCCGTACTTCTGTCCCAGTAATAATGAAGGTGGTGAAAACTCTGCCCCTCTGATCATATGTCCTGTCAATCAAGCTGGATGGACTAATAACTTTAGTTATACCTCCGCGAAGGAGCTTTTGTGTTCACCTCTATTCGTTTCGGGGGAGGGGTTTGTCGGCAGGATTTATAACTATTGAACGGATTCGCAGTCAACTTGGTGGAAGGAACATGCACCAAGAAAGAACCGATTCAATTTTGGTGTGGATCGGGACAGTGGGGCGGATCCAGGAATTAGTTTTGTTTAAATCTCTTTCTTTAACATTGTCTGATAGAACATTTTTTTAAACATTTTCTCTGATTCCCCACATATTCAGCTGAATTTAATGACTGTTGTTGTTGGTGGAGGTCTGGTGTCCTACTGAGAGATCTTCTTGGTAATTATGGACTTATTTGATTGATGTGCAGCCATCTTGTTTCTTGACTCAACCAGAAGCCATGGTTACATAAGAGTGTGTAAATATTAAATTTGTCGCTTGCTTGAATTGATGGTCCACATTCTTTCTTGCAGCAATTACATTCTGTGATTACCTTCTGTATAAAGTGGTAGTGGTAACACCAGCCTAAGGACATTAAAATGCAAATTAAAAGAATAGAATACATACACAAAGACAGGATAGGGGGCTGGTGTGTCATGATCACTGTTTAAGGTTCAGCCAAAGGCAGTGCAGAGCATAAAGGTTTTCAAGTTTTGCAGTGCACAGTTCACTAAAATGAGTCGGGGTAACGGCAAGTTTGATGAAGACACAACCTGGGTTTATTTAACTATAATATACCAGACACTGATGCCCTAGTGCCTCTAATGCTGCCTCTTTAACCAGGAACTTCTTAAAATGATGAACTTAAGCAAAATGTAAAACGCTGAAGGCTTCAGGTGGACACAATGATAAGGCAAGGCAGAATTTCAAACCATCCCTGCCGCAGGGGGTTCGTGTTGAGAGAGGGGTACGTTACACTGACTGGAGTGAAACACCCTTTTCCCTTGACCACCAGGAATTTCAGCAATTGTCCGTCTCCTGCTGGACAAATACTGCGCACATGTGTGGCGGGTGCATATATATCACCGCTGTGCTAAATGCAAGGGTCACGAGGCATCCTGAAAAGAGGGTGACGTACATGTTCGCTGACAATGACTTAATAGAGACACTGTATCGTTTTCTTTTTTCCCTCCTTCCCTTCCCTTTTTTGTTCCATCCTCTATCTGCCACACCCCATATGAGAAAGGCGGTGGGGGAGGAGACAGCTAAGACAGATGCCTAACTCCCCTGCCAAAGGGGTGCATCTGCCATAAAGGGGGTCAGTAAGGTACAACCAGGCTACTGTGAGTTGTGTCTTGTGGGCTGATCCTCCTCTTTTGTGTCAGCCACTATCTCGACAATGGAACGCTAATGGGAGGCTTAGATTTCCCCAAGTGACACTGATTAATGGCTGAGAACGCAGGGAGATCCCTCGCTCCCTTATCAGTACAAGCCCATGCTGATCCAGCCTTGAAGTACGAACAGAAGTGTGCCTTTGAAGGAATGTTCCGACTTCCAGTTAGAAGTTCAATGAAGTTTCTTTAAAGTGAAGAAAGAATATCCTCAGATCCGTCTTCAGCAGCATCACCTGTTATTTATTCTTTTCCCCTCTGGCATGTTGCGGGAGCACAAGCCGTAACACAACATGCTTTTCATTTTTGATTTCAATCTCTTTTTCAAGAGGGTAGACTCATTGAGAATGGTTTCTCTTTTTCACAGGGCGGACAGGTGTAACACAACCAAGACGCAACTAATAGAAGCAAGAGAGACAAAAATTTGAACTGGGGGACAATCCGAGTCACTGGTGGAGCTGGAGAATGCCGTGCACTTGGTCCGGTCTGCATTTGAAACTCACTGGGCCGTGACTAAGAAGTGTTAATTGGAAAGCATCAAAGGCAGATGAAGATAAATTACAGTCTTGGCTGGGGCATGTACAATCGTGTCATCTGACAAAAAGAAAAGAAAGAATATTGACGTACATGAGCGGGAAGAATGATATTATTTATGAATAATTTATATAGTAATGGAGGAAGAATATCCGCCTGTGGCACCTATTTCTGCCCATAAGAGGGCTTGACTGGGCACTGTTGGCAACAACACCAACATATCTAAACTTTGTGAAGTTATTGAGGCAGACATGTTGGAAAACAACTGCCAGTTTAAACATCCAGCAGACCTGGACCTCCTTTTAGCTCGAGCTTGGTCTCCACCAACTCCTGAGGTCCAGATGATGCTCCGAAGGAGACACAGGGAATGTTACACTCGGCCCACTGGCTCGTCAAAAACAAAAAGCAGTTTAGTTTCGGGTCATAAAACTGAAGCACTGTGATGAAAGACACTCAAAATCTGAGTTGGTTTTGCGACATCAAGTAACACCACATCTTTTAATATAAAGGTACTGATTAGTTTCATAACGTTTAGCTCGTTCTTTAACCTCTTTAAAGCCACTTGGGAGTGGAAGAACTCCCTGATCGGAGGTCCTATTTGACATATTGTCTCAAGAGATTATATTATTATATTATATAATCGACAAAGGGCAACAGTAGCTTTCATGTTCCCAGCCCATACTGTAAGGACACTATTGTAGCTCTGTACTTGTCTCATTAATTGAAATTGTGTTGTCTTTAGCTGCAAAATGTTCAACTTTTTTCACCAGCCAGTTGCTAATTAGTTTGTCTGTCTTATGCTTCTGAGTGGGGAGGGTGCAGCTGCCATAGCACGTTATTTTTTTTTGCTGGAGCAGTTGTCTACTGGGTGACTGGGAACAAAGTTCTTTTGCACCTTAGTTAAAATGTGGAATGATATAAATGCTAGACAAATTCGGAAAAAGACAGGGAAATGCAGCTGTCTCAAATATTATTTGCAAAATCAGGAATTAATTGCTTGACATATAATTGATGTCAGGCCATCCCATTGAGTGGATTGTTACTCTGAATTATTTGCATGTAGTGGTAAGCTGTGTTTCATTCCACAATGTATTTGTCATATTGGAACCAGCAAATAAAAAGAGAAAAAACGTTTAAAAAAAAGCTGTATGAATGAGCAGCGGAGACATACTGTGTGAGTCTCATAATGCTATTCATTTTCAGCACTCGAGATGTGTGTTATGTACACACAGACTCCGTATCGTCCCCCTGGGAGCCGCCAATCGTTTTGTCTGGCCTGGATCCCTCTTTTGTCTCTCTCCTTCTTTCTCTCTCTCCCCACTCCTGCCTCCTTATCCCCTCCCACCCCGTGGTCCCAGAACCTGATATTAAAAAGGGATTACCCCAAAAAACAACATGGGTTATTTCCTGCCGTCCTGAGAACTATCCCCCTGTCGCGAAGTCTCCCAAACCTCTCTCTCCCTCTCCGTCTCGCCCCATCTTCCCTTTGCCCACCAGCAGACGAATGAAGGGGACGACAACAGTGGGGGATGGTGAGGTGAGGGCTGTGTGTGTGTGTGTGGGGGGGGGGGGTATAAGTCTATTTCCTTCTGTCTGCCTCTCTTGCTCTCCCCACAGTACGCCAGCAGAGATTTGGAGGGCAACAACAGTGGGGAATTTTGAAGGGAGGAGAGACAGAAGTGTGACTCCCCAGTGACCATCTCTGGGAGAGGTGGACGGAGGGGATGGAGGGCAAAGGGGAGAGAAGGTGCAGCGCTCGGACGAGACATGTGAGATGTGGAGAAGAGCTGGAGGACTGTGGGGGGCGGGGGGGGGAGTATGGATCAGGATAAACTTTCTGCTTGGCTCTTTTTTCGTGCTTTTGAGGAAATTGAGCTCATGCTTGTGCGAGGGAGGCACTGGAAGAGGCCGTGATATAGAAATAGCAACGATGGGTCCGGGGGGAAAAGACAAGCACAATCAAAAGGGAGTTTCAATTTTTTCTGCACTTTAGATACATCAGTCTGAAGATGGAGACAGTCGTCCAATGACAAATATAGATAGTAGTAATTTGAGAAGTTAACCGAAACGTGTCTTTTTTGACAGCCGAACAAAAATGAAAATGATTGCCTCCGAATCAATCTTCCTCCCCACTACATTTGCATGTATATTGTACACACTGATCTTGAGCTGATGTGCGGAGACTCATGATGCAAGAAATATACAGGCTGAGAATATAATATGTCATAGAATAAATATAACAATATGAGAATACAAAGATGCGGAATGTGGGTCGTGTTTTTAGTTAGACAGCAAAATATACACTATAATGAAAAATGAGACCTTGAGGTAAGAGATTCAATATTATTGTCCAAAGATGTTCTGTTGGAATAATATGTGTAACATCCATTGTTCATCATACATCATAAAAACAGGGTGGAAAAATAACGATATTAATCACATTTGCTGGCAGAATTTGCCCAATTTCATGGTGCCCGCAGGGGAAATCATCTTCATTTGCTGATGAGACCAAAACCCCTTTCACGCGAAAACGCTGTGTTTGATCTGGGATCACGCACAGGATCCCGACCCGTGTCTGTTTGTCCTTTCACACCAGAGCCGAGCGGTTTGTTAACCCACATCAAACACAGGTGTGGAGCAGGGTCGCGGGTCAGTCTCGATGTTGACCCATTCGCGCCAGCGTCACACAGCCCGGGTCACTGCCGGGGCCTGAAGTGACTGACCTGGAGTGACTGACTTGACAGTTTTTAGTCAAACAGCTCCGAGGTAAGCTGCAGTAAAGACACTGATCCTGTGGTGGCTGACTTTGAGTTTGCATTTCCATTGAAAGGTTTCTGTTTTACCTGTTTACACTCTGTACCCTTCTTGCCTTTAGATAGTAAAATATCATTCTCTTGTTTAATGTCCGCGAATTCATAATATTTTACATGTGGTCATTTTTATTTAGTTGTTTTTTTTTCATCTAAAGTCCTTGGTCCAATGTTGAGAATTTACCACTACAACTACAGCAGTACTTGTTATGCTATAACAATGCACTGCAGTGATTTTTCACTGTCAGATTGTGGAACTTAACTTCTTAAAAGTCATTTTCTACACCGTCCTGCTTCACATTTGTAAAAAGTTACGCAAATTCACATAACATCAGAGTGATTTAAATACAACTAGTTACAGGGCTGTTCCCCTGCTTTGACTGTGGCTGGGGATGGAGGGAGTGGACCGTCAAATGGGGCGGAGAGAGCGAGGCGAGGAGTAGTTGTTGATTCATCCTCTATCTGTCATGTTTTTACTCTCTCATCCGTGCTTTTCAGGAGTCACACTGACCTCCATTCACAAGATACTAACAAGGGCCCCTAGCCTACGCACTGTAACGCTACACTCTGGGACTCCACACACACACACACACACACACACACACACTGTACAACTGCAAAACAAAACTTGCATTTTTCTCCCTCATTCCAATTACACACAGTGTTTTCATGCTCACTGCCTTGACAACAATCTGTCCTTTATCCCTCTCACTCCACAAAGCAATGCACACACGTACTCAAACAAACGCGCGCACACACACACACACACACACACACACACACACACACACCACACATACTGAACAGTACATACTCAGAATTGCAAACAATCCTCATCTGGGTGTACATATTCATAAATGTTTAATATGTATGTGCATGTCCTGCTCTCGCCTCAGCAGGAACTGGTTTATACAAGCCTCAC
Organism: Scophthalmus maximus; assembly: GCF_022379125.1. Classification (NCBI taxonomy): domain Eukaryota; kingdom Metazoa; phylum Chordata; class Actinopteri; order Pleuronectiformes; family Scophthalmidae; genus Scophthalmus; species Scophthalmus maximus. Next base: position 16,522,188 of record NC_061522.1, on the reverse strand, counting down.
ACACACACACACACACACACACACACACACACACACACACACGCACAGTACACTGATGCCCATAGGCACACACTTGCACAATACAATACAATACAATACTTCAACTGGCAAACAATATTCTCCTGCCTTTTCAGTCTTTATTACACTCGCAAACACCCCCCCCCCCCCCCCCCCCCCCCCCCCTTCTTCTTCTTCCATTAACACATACAACTAATATACTTTCTGTACAGTGTATGGGTCAGCTGCTAGAGTGCCTACATACACCCTACTGCCCATTATAATGCACACATTGTGGACAAATCCCCCTGGATCAGGAGTGGGCTGACAAGCGCCTCACTGTGCCCGAGGTCCCTCCAGATAAGCCATTGTAAGCCTTTCAGTATCACAATATAGGCTCCCCCTTCTACAAGACAGGATATGGGTCATTGGGTCAAAGGGACTAAGTGCTGTGTATTACATCGGAATTATGAATGTGCATCCCCTCTCCTCTTCCCCGTCTACCACAGATAATCACCTGCAGATTATCCCTCATCGAATGCTGCCCTTAATCAAACTCCGCTTAGAGAAAGTCGACAGTGCATGTCGACATGTTTTCGGTGCAGGCTGAACATGAGCGGGATTGGCTCACCGCTAATCAGGCGAGTTGGAACAGTTTGACCGTGTTGTCCCCGCGGACCTGAGGGATCCTCCGCAGCGAGAACAGGCTATCTGAAGTGGGTTAGAGTGACCAGACATGTTAAGGAGGGATGACTGTGACATGAACATGAGCACCAAAATAATCATATCATAAATATTTGAGACAGGTGTAAAGAACTGATCATTGTGGTTTACTGTCTTTTCTTTTATCATATTTCTGCCTATTTTCTCCGTCACGATCGTTGCGTCCTCCTTCTCTGTCTGTTTGCGTCCGTCTGATGTTGCCCTTTGTTGATGCTGCTTGTTTGTGGCAAACCATACTTTTTGAGTTTTTACCCAATACGTGTTCAATTATTGACATATTAAATGATCTGGCATTTTTTTTAAATGAACATTTATACATTTTGATTGTTAGTCTTATTTTCTGAGGGTTTAGTAGGAGTCCAGTGCAGCTAAGCTAAGCAGACCATATCATTTTGATGAAAAAAAAAAGTCTAACTACTCCTTTTAGGTAACAACTCCTGCAATGGCGTATTTCTTTGTTTTAGATTGCTAAATCCACACTTCTAAATTGTACTTTTCAAACTCACGACTCGACCACCAGCTGTGAAGGCAAAGCGTTGCCGACACCTTGTTCTCGGCCCAGGAAAGAAATCCCCAGTCTTACTTTTCACCATTGCTGTTGCCGATTATGAGTATTTTCTGTGAGCAACCGTCTGCTTCCTGTTTACACCGGCACACACGTGCCCAGATATGTGTTTTCCCGTCTGTTAGTATGGACGTGGATTACTTCTGATATGGAAGTCGCCTCATGTGTGAACTGCTTCATGTCTTGAGCTGAGAAATTTGACCTGATTTGCGTTCAACAGAATGTCTGTTAAAAACGACTGTTTGGATCAAGTTATTTCAGAGTTGTAAGTACTTTTCCACTATGTGTTTATGTCACATGACTACCATTATTCTTTCCACAAATGTACATTGAAGTGGAAAAATACAGTACTTAGTCCAGCCAATCTTGCCACTTGTTTAAAGAACTTCTTAGAGATACCATATGTTTTACTCTTTCTTGCGGCTCTTGTCTTTCCTACAGTACAGTAGAAGGAGTTTCTGTTTCTAACCCTCGCGTTCTCTGTCTGCCTCTCTCTTGTTCTCTTGTTCTCCCTCCGCCGCTTTGGCATTCCTCCCACCTTTGTAACTGCATATGACCTGGTACGGAGCAGGGGTCATGGGCCAGTGGCGAGGGTGCGTCGGGGTGTTGAAGGGGGTTTCTAAGCCCTTCTTGTTATAAGTAGGCCCCCCTTGTCTGCCGTCTCTTTCAGTGGGGAACTGAAATGAACTCCATGGGAGGGCACAGCGCTCTGTCGCAGGCGTCTGCTCACACCACCCCACCCCACCCCAAAGCTGAGGAGGGCCAGCCATCTGCGCCCTTTGTCTAAGGAGGGGGATAGCCACCTCATTTCTTTTCTACGCACCCCTACGCACACACACACACACACACACACACACACACACACACACACACACACACACACACACACACAACCACAAGGAGGAAAAGAGGGACAGAATTTTAAGATTTCTTCCCTCTCCTTCATCTATTTGTTCCCTCCATCTTTCCCCGTCTTGAGAAAGGAAGAAAGAAAGAAATTATTCTTATTGAGCCAGGTGGCTCAGTTGAGCCCTGCCCCTCCTCTCACTCGCTCAGTATAAAATATCATATCTTTTTCCCCTCCTTTCTTTTCCTCAGTCTCTTCTCTCATCTCACTGGCACACAATGACTGGCTGTGTTTGCCCGGGAGTTGACGATTGACTCGCCAAATTTGTTCCCATAGCTCACTGTTTCTGCCCAGACTTTTTGGGAAAGAAATACCAGACCCCCCCCCCCCCCCCCCCCCCCCCCCCCCCTGAAAGATGTTTGAATTACTCAATGGAGAAATAACTCCTGACCAAAGTCATTTTCACCAAACAGTGGATTAAGAGTCTCACATTTGAACATCAAACATGATGCAAAGGCAAAAAGCAGACAACAGAAAAGAACGCCTCCCAGCCATAGCTTGACTCATAACTCATTTTAATGGCCGATGAAAATCAGAATGGATAAAAGAGGGTTTTTTTAAAAAGGCACATCTGACATGTAATCAGCCATGGAAATTGGATACTAAAGGACCATTCCACTTTTTAAAAAAATCTCCCTGGGAGTAAAATATGACAGAGCAGGGTTCATGACCAGAGGGCTGAACAAGACACATCAAATCGCCATTCACAAGATATAATAGTGTGAGATTAATAAAGGAATGCCCTTCACTTCTGATAAAGCACAGATGCTCAATAGGGAGACATACTTAGACTGCAGAGGGGCTCCTTCTACGTACATGTGCTTCTGTGCGCGAGTGTGCGCTTATGTTTATAGTTTATGTAGAAGAAAACCCCCCCAAAAAACACAAGGCGCACAAAAATACATGTGCTCGCCTTGCCACCGGCAATCTCAACATGCCCATAAACTCACTCACTCAGCCATTCACCCGCTCACTCCCTCGCATCCCGTCCCATTGTCTATGGAGAACAGCTCAGTGAATAGAAGACCTAGTTTTTGGTGGTAGAGGCTGGAGGACCCTCTCCACCACTCTTTCTCTTTGGTTCCTATTGTTTGACTGGGCCTCTGCCTCACTGGAGGCCCCTGCGCAGTGTCTTATTAATAAAGTGCACATATTACTATGAAAACTTCGGTGTTGAGTTGCTCTTACGACAGAATTCTTGAACTTCTCAAAATGTTTCACATAACCCACATTGACGTGATGCCGTTAATTTACTTTGCATCAGCACACATTTCGAAAAATTACTTTTTTTAAAGAACAAACTTGCCCTTATGTGCAAAAAGCCCATAAGGGCTCTCAGGTAATGTAACACAGCTTACAGCAGCCATAGAGGAAGTCAGTTGGTACCATTTGTCAGTGGTGTAGTCTCCATGATTCGCAAGTATACACTGTATACTCGCTGACAAAGCTCCAGGCTTCAGCCACACATAAATGCGCAAGGATACAAACAATATAGGTTTTGTGACAGAACCTTCACTTCAGGGAAGTATAACTGCAATAAAATAGATTTCGCAGTGGATGGACTCTCCTCCATTCACTTGTGTTCATTCAATTCACCCTCTGTGGTGTGGAACCTGGACCTTCCCGTATAAGAGAGGCTTTGAGTTTGTCAGTAACATGTCCGACACCTGACGTCACCAACCAATGAACACAACGGGTTTGTAGCGTTGGCCGTGGATAACATTGATGCAAAATCATAGTACCGAAGCATATTCTACAAAAGCAGATTTGAAACGATGGCAAACTACAATACAGTGAATGCAGGTGAATGTGTTTGAGGCTGGGAGGGGATCTCAGTATTCCTAGTGGTGTATTTGCAACAGTAGACATTCGTTTTCCATAATCATATTCTTCCACCGAAGAGCAAGTCTTAACTGCACCGAAGACTTTTCATTATTTGTTTATTTAGAAAGACAGGTGAAGAAACCAAGCAATGGGTTGACATGTGTTGGTCCTTCTAACTTAGAGATTCACATCTTCTATCTTCGAACTTCATATCTTCATAATTTTGTTAGCAAGGAGACTGATTATGTTTAGGGTTTGGATTAAATTAGGGATTGGAGTAAGGCTTCAGGATTTCACGTGCAACACTGATGAATGAGATTTAGGAAATACAGGGAATTAATGTTGTCAGGGATTGATCCTCATCAAGATAAGAATACAAGGGTTTGTGTGTGTGTGTGTGTGTGTGTGTGTGTGTGTGTGTGTGTGCGTGGTGCCATGGTAACCAAGAGGATAACAAACAGCTTGTTGCAGAGTCTCAGCCCTAATTTCATTATTGAGCTTTTATCTGTGTGCAACCTCCCATGTCTTTTCTATCCTATTTGTACATTTTCCAAAAATATCATATTGAAAGTTGAGTCAAGCCAAATCTTTTTAACAACACTGATAGTTGAAAGTGCTGTACATTCAAAATAGTGAAAACCCCAAAAAAACACAATATAAATACAAAGCGCAGTTAAGAAGAAAAAGCAGGCGGTGTAGGCCCAGCCCAACATGCAACTCCTTCAGGACTTTGGGGGTCACGACTGCAAACGCACAATCCTCCACTGTACTGTGGACAATCTGAAACAACTGGTCCTCAGACCTGAGTGACCGTGCTGAGACATGTGGTTCTAAAGGTCAGAGATAAGGGTTGGGGCTCACTGGGACCCATTTAATGATTTAAAGGTGAACAATACGATCATACAATCAATCCTAAAACGTGGAAGCCAGAGAAGGGAGGCCATGGTGGGGGAAATTCATTCTCAGGAGTGTTTTCCTGTTAGAAGCTGAGCTGCAGCATTCTGGACAACATCTAGCCTGAGGAAGAACACCTACATGACATTACATTATAACCCATTCAAAATCATTAAACATTAAAGATGACTTGAACCATGGAGTGAATGTGAACTTGTACTATAAAGATTTTTTGGGATCAGTGATTACAGTAATGAATGCTCACAGTTTACCCAGTACAACACCTGAAAGCAAGACAGGTTGTTCCCGAACATTTGGTCCAAAAGTCTAAAAGGTGAAGGGGGGGAGAACATCTGTGAGACAGAGCTGGCGATTCCATGTGACAATAATTTCCTTTAGAAGAAAAAGTGACACAGGTTGTAACTGGTTCAAAACAGCAAAACAGTTGACAGAGATGGATGGGTCATAAGAAGGGGGTCAGATGTGTGCTCTATTGATCGCAATCTTGCCAACAACAAACAGTGAGCACAACAAAAAGCACTGTACATACATGTCCTGTGATCTTCACTTGCGTGACCCGGGCTTCCTGTAAAACCAAATTCGTGGTACTAAGTTAATTTATTTAGCTGACAGCAGTAAATAAATTGTAGTATTAGATTTATAAGGATTTAGCAGCTGTGTTTAGGTGGCATGGATTTGTTTGTGCTAAAGGCCATTATAGGTGCATGGAGGCTGCGTGTGAGTGTGTGTTTGTGAGCATGTATGTGTGTCTGTGTGTGTGCAGCCTATTTAGTATGTGACTGTTTGTGGTATGTGCAAATGTTCTGTGTATACGTGTCGGCGTATGTGTCTGAACTCCCTTCAGTTGAAATGAGGCCCCTCGGTCTTTCACCCACTCCTGCTACCCTCCTACACACACACACACACACATAGAAAGGACGTTAAATGGGGCGTTAAAGTGGTGAGCGCAGGGCCGGAGTACTGCTCCAAATGATGATGATATAAGGAGGCCGCTGAGGTTCGCACCCCCTTCAGTTTCATGCTGATTCATTGGCTGCTACGCTCCTCTGCCGCCTCGGTACCTCACAGAGACACAAGTGAGCTCAGGGATGTGGCCGTAAACAATGGAAACAAAGTGATGAATTTGCATTGTTTGCTCGAAAACAGGAATAAACTGCCTGCTGCTTATATTCATTTAGAGCACTGCAGTTATCATATCAGAGACACAGCACTGAGACACAGACGAGGGATATGGACCAACAGGGGGATTTCTCAGACAAGATATATGTATACAGGTCTTCCTGACCATGGGCCTTCAGCAGATGATAGAAAATACACGTGTGTGTCCCGGTGAAAGTTCATCCGTGTTAATGGGATTAGACTGACACCCGGTTACATACATTCAGACCAGTGTTATCCACTTAGCCTTTTACCTGGAGCCGTACCAGTATGAAGTGTCTGTGCAGGCTTCTGTCACCTCAAGTGTTATTGTGTGCCCTATAGCGAGGCTTTGACAGAGTTGGACAATCACGGCCTCTGTAAACATCCAGTTTTACTCCAGCCACTGATGCGGCCTGCAGTGACTCACACTTGAAAGCCCACCCGATCCTCGACGGCTCTCAAAGGGTTTCACCGGAGGCGCGGGGGAGCCGAGAGGGGACAGGAGGTACTTGCTTTCTGTTGTGGAATTTTTCTTTTAAAGGTCTGAAAGTCCCACTCATACACCCAAGTGTTTTCAGTTACCGTGGCTGATTAGATTAGCACTCAACATGTTACAATGCAAACACGATGATTGAGATGATTTCAGTTTGCCCAGAGTGATGACGTGTTTGCTCTGGTTGAAGCCACCTTTTAAATCTACCATTGACTACCGTTGAGTAGTCATGGGCTGGAACTGCCAATGTGTTGACGGACGTTGCAGCTTTGTGATCCCATTGCAAGATGCTGCTCTCTAGCTTTATTTGCTCTGGGACAAATACAGCACATCCAGTAAAATTGAGTCCGTATGAAACGTTTAATGTCGGTCTTTAGTGTAGATTTCCTTCTGGTTTTGCTTCTGTGTAGTGGCTCCAACCCTTTTGACCCTATTTGCAAGCTGTTATAGTTGAACAGTCAAATATCCCAACTGAGACATTTATAGTTTAGACCCCCTGACAATCTGGGGAAATGCAGCCATGCTTAGGTCTTTTTCTCATCCTGCGGGACACCCACGCCATAAACTCAAGGACACGCACACACACACACACACACACACACCCCCGACCTCTTCCCCCACAGACAGCGCGCCCTATCCTACTGGGGCCCGTCTTATCCTAATGGGATTGCCACGGTGGAAGTCGCCCAATAATGAATATAATGAAATCAGCAAGGACCCAAAGAAAAGGTTACTGCTCCTCAATGGCAGGCAGTATCCCCAGACAGACTGCACCCTCTCTCCGTCAGAAACCCACAAGAAGGGAGGAGGACGAGAGAAAGAGGAGGAGATTTGCAGCCAGAGCCTGATGGAGGAAGGTTAAAAAAGAGTTTTTCAAAAAATTGCTGGGGGGGGGGGGGGGGGGGGGGGGGGGGGGCAAATGGGAAAATAAGATGGTTGGTGAAGGGAAGCTACGGCCGAGGGGGAATGCGTGTGATGATCTAATAAGATCAGTCGTCTGAATGGCGGGGGCCATTTGATTGGTAAGACATGGGAGGGATTTCAACAGAACAAAGATCGAACCTCACGTACAGACAGCTCTTGCGCCCCGGTCAGACCTGGTGTTCACGTGAGTGATCCAATCACACGTGGTCAGCTCTGAGCACAGGTGGCAGAGCCTCGGGACGCATTGAGGACACCTTCGAGATGCGATCACTCGGAGGACATCCGGAGGTGGTCTGGGACCAATGAACCCACATGCGTCCGGGGCCACGTTGATGGACCAGCCTACCCAGCTGACGTCCTCCTACCTGCATGGGTAGGAGGCCGCATAGGATTCAGGCCATTTTCAAACTTATCAAACCATCCAGTGACCCCTGTGCCCTATAAATGGAGCATTGCTATCTGGTTTTCCACAAGATTTTCAGGTTTTTCCCTTATTTTTCTCCCTGTCTGTATGTGTCTAATGATTCGTGTATACTTCCACCAAAACAGGAAACTGGGAATTGAAGTACCACAGGTAGTCACTCTCCAAAATAAAATTGTGTTTACGGGGGCCAGACTGAGAGATAAACACAAACACAGAGGAGAATTATGGGATGTGCGTGCACGGTTCCTGTGGGACAGGAAATGGGAGCAGTGACAACAGGAAGCCTACGTGAAAACAACAGAGTGAGGATCACCGCAGCATCTCCTCCCCCGTCTTCTCTCCTCTCCTCCATTTCCTTGTCGCTGTCTTCGTCTCCCCGGACTCCTCTTCACACTCCTCCATCAGCTTCTCTGAGTGCACACAGTCGTCGGGCCGTGGTGTCTCCTGGGCCACTTGTCCACTGCTACAAGACAGATGAGAGAAGGAGTGTGCGTAATTGTGTCTGCATTATTGTGCGTGTGCTGGGGACGAAAGCTGTGCTTGTGGCTGGTTGGTTTGTTTGTTTGTGCTGCGTGTGTTTTAGGATCGGCGAATGTCGGCCATGCTTTCAACTGAAAGGGAAAAACAAAGACATACACGTTTCGTTGTATACAGCCACAGTCAGCAGGTCACACTTAAAGCGACAAGTCTTCTAACAAATCCTTGTCAGAACAAAGAAATAGAAGTAATTTCCCTGCCAAGCCTTGCATGATTATTTACATTACATACATACACCAATCGTTGTAAGGAATTACATCTTCAGTTGGACCTAACGGATTCAGGGTAGTGTTCCACACACAGGGTCAAGGGGTCAGAAGGGACTGAAACTAACACGCTGTTCTTCGTCCTTTAAGAAATGCATTTAACTTTTTTATTATTTTTGAACTGCCTTTGGTTTCCAATGAGACCAGCATTTATAGCAGCCCATAAATCTACTGATTTGAATTTTGCAGTGGTCAGTGGATTTGCTCTCTGATTCCAAAAAATTTCATGAAGATCCAAGGTGTAGAGTTTGGTTAAAATTGACCACTGAAATGACTGAAATGCACAAATTATTGGGGGGGACAGAGAGACCCAGAGTCTCCAAAAGTGGAGGATGGAATGACAACGGCTGTGTCACATAATCCAATTCAATATGTCCTTCCTCTGCCTCTGCTCCAGGAAAGAGATGCAGCATGGTTTTCAGTTGGTTTTGTGTCAGCAGTGGATCATGCAAACCTATTCTCCCGAATGAAGTGTTTTGAATGGACTGGGTTTTATCTAGTGACCTAGAGCTTGTTGTCACAATATCGGTAAGTTTCAAGGACCCTTTGTTATGTGAGAGTGTGAAAGTGAATGTCCTTGTGCCGCTCTCTGGTCGGATCAGACGGCACAGTCGAGAGGGATGAGGTCATGTCTCCTTCTCGTCGCGTTTGTCCACCGACTCCCTCTACACAACTCCCGTTACTGCTTCCCTCCTGTGCAGGTCATTAGTTCTTTGAACCTCTCTCCGTCTCCTTCTTCCTCTCGCTCTCCTCTGCACACCCCCTCTTTCTCTCCCTTTAATTTGCAGAGGAGACACACAGCCCCAAGGCCCCCCCAGCTAATTTGGCAGCACCTCACATCAGGGGGGGGGGGGTTGTTTTGATGTTTTAGGGGAGTTTGGTGCCCCACCTCCAGTGGAGCTGCAGAGACTACAGACAGCAGTCTGAGGCCCCCGTGGATAAATGACAGGTTTGCACGGCACCTGAAGCAAACAATATCCCGACTGGCGTGTCGTCGCCGGTGCCACCAACAGCAGATACAGGACGAGCTGGATATGTGTTTCCTCTTCAGTGCCTATTTGTCTAACTTTGCCCTTTAACTGGGACAGAACATGCGTGACTCTGTGTTTCTGTGATCCCTTGAACGCCTACTGTGATAAGCATCTTCAAATTTGACTGATGTGTACATTATTTTGTAAGGCTCTCCATGTACTCCGTGTGTGTCTATATGTGTGTGCGTGTGTGTGTGTGTGTGTGTGTGTGTCTGTGTGTGTCTGTGTGTTTGTAATCGTCTGCAAAAGCGAGTGTATTTGTTTGTGTTATCATTCATTTTTGGTTTATAGCACTTGCCTTTCGAGTTCATTTCTGTCCAGGGATTTTGAAAGTTTGTGCGCTCAAAATGTGGGCGCATGTGCTCATGTGTTGTTTCATTCAAGTTTGTTTGTTTCCATAGGGCTTCAAATGTCTGTGTACGTGTTTGTATGTATGGATTTGTGCATGTGTGCGCCCGCTGTCCTCATTCCCGCCGTGGCCATTGTCACCAGATGTCAGTGCCTGGGAACAGAGGCAAACAATGGTCACCGAGAGGCAAAGGGCAATCGCCTGGGGAGGGGTGACAACAGTCTGTCGTCTAACAGGTTTGTGTTTCATCCACCCTCTCGTTTCATCGGCATGTTTGTGAGTGAGTGGGTGCTGTGAGGGTTTCGGGCGTCTCTTCTCACCACAGTAAAAAACAAATTAAAATGATGAAAATATGCACCAGGGAGACAAGTGAGACAGGAAGAGACAATTGAGATTGAGAGGTGCAGTAGTAGCAAAATCAGCAGCGCCGATTCGAGGAAGCGGGCGCGGTGCAGCGATGTAATGTGTTGTTTTGATACTGTATCACAGGGAAGGGCTGAGAATATCCTGCAATGGAGATAATACCCAGGAAGCCTTTCCCCAGTGGCCGCACGGTTCGAGCCAAACAAAAGAAAAAGCCTGACTGCAATCTTGATGGAAGACAGATTATTATCTTGGCCAGAAAGCCCTGACAAAGCGGACAACCGCACAGCTCGGGACCCTTGGGAAAATAAGCACACGGACAGTAGCAGAGCCCGTGGTGTCAACATGAGGTCAGTGCAAGAGGCTCCCACGAAAAAAAATGCTTTGTCATCCCCCCAGTCATTTCCCTCCAAACAGTGTTCCCTCTATCTGACGGACGGTGTTTTGAGCAGGCAGCGATTGCGCACAGACACCTGCACCAGCTCGCCCTGAGTTTGCATAGCGAGTTTTGTAAATAAGACCTCACTGAAAAACAGTGGTAGCTATTTGTTGTGTAGCTGGGTCAATTCAACCCGGGATTTGCATGTGTGTGTGCATGTGTGTGTGTGTGTGTGTCACCATGGCAAGTTTACATGTAATCCAACAATTACAGTAATTGATCTGTGGAGCAAAGAAAACATCAGGCAGGACACATATCCAGCGCTTGTGTGATCAGGCTTGACCTCCCACGGAGAACAAATACCTATTGTGGCTGATGAAAAGAGGACACAGATGTGGAGGACGAGGGTCTCTTTTAGGGGCCTAGTTAACCACACCAGTTGACAGAGGCCAAAACAAAAGCGAAAGGTTGATTTAGGAAGGCGCTACCCTTCCGCTGAGATTCATACTCTCTATCCTCGCACTTGGGAAATCATTGTTTATATGCACCGTTTAATGCGACATGCTCACTGTACTTTTGTGTTTCACTTTTACTGTAATTTCCCAGTTATGAATAAAGTTCCTACTTGAATTAAATCACCTTGTGGACATAGTGTAAGCTGAGGTCAAAAGGCCACTCGGGTGAATGGGAAGCAGAAGGGTGCACCCGGTGTTTAGGAAAGCCAAACAGACAGAAAGACAAGGCTGTAAAAAGGTTAGCAGCATGAATAGACACTCTTCAATCGCTATGCCCCGCTGCCAGAACAAAAGGTTTCACTCTGGAGGGCTGTTTGTGTTTATCGTGAAAATATTCTCTCAACTATCACTCCATTTCTTTGAACCCCCTCTTTCCTCTCTTTCCTCCTCCTCACATGACTCCTTTCCACTTTGTTTCTTTCCCTTCCACCCGTTCCTCATGCCTGGGCGCAGAGGTGCACGTGGTGGACGTTGCCTAATTACCCATGAACACCAACAGCTCAAGTGGTCCTCCGAGAATGATGTAAATGGGTGACATTTACGAAAATGTCAGTGGGTTTTCAGAGGAAGCAATAACGGACGAAAGAGACCCCATTATAGCCGAGCATTTTTATTGTGTCGATGCGTCTTCCATCCCTCCGTTACTGCCTTCAGAAGATTTGACTTTCATTTTGCCATTCAGTCTAATGTGGCCTCGATCCACAGGGGCTGAGGAGATGCTGTTGACTCAGGAATGATGCAAAACGGCGGCTGTGAGACAAAGTCTGCAATTTCTCTCCGGCAAAATGTAATGAGACGATCCATGTGCCCCTAAGTGTTGTAACATTATATAATATATAATAATATATTACAATGATATCCTCTGAAAACATAGTTGTGGGCGCTCATTGTCATCAGCATGTATCATTGTAAGCTGCAGCATCAGCTTTACAATTTGAAGAACTACAACTCTTCATTTTAACTCCCCAGAATGATGTGATAATAGTAATAAAAGAATCAGTTGATAAACAAAAGTAATTCATAAAGTGACAAGACGAGTCAACAACCATGCCAGCACTTCTGTGAGACTGTATTTAAGCACAGCAGAGCTTTGAGCTGCTAACATGCAGATTTTTAGAAGGTGTAATGTTCACCGGCTTAGTTTAGTAGGTAGGCAAACCAACATTTGATAATTAGCTGATGTACTAAATGTATATCATTAGCTTTGCAGGTGTTTGACCATAAAACAAAGCATCAAGCAGACAACTGAACACTTAACTGAGAAGTGGGGGAATCACAGCAAACCATCAAAAGGAATTTAGCAAAAGAAACGGTCACCAAAGTGTTTAGGGTTCCTTTTCTTGGGACCATGAATTTCCACAAAAAATATAATGCTCTTCAAATATTCCCTGGTTTGAACTTCTCCAACGTGACGATTTACTTCTTTTCTCTATTTCCTCTGTGGACTTCTTGGTTTTCGGCAACTGGTCAGAAAAAAATAGTAATTTGAAAAACATCACATTTATAGACACATTCCAAGACTAAATGATGAATCAAGAAAAAAAAATCAAGTGAGTAAGTTAGTTGCAGGCCAATTTGTAACTGATGACCAAAGGACATGTACAGTTAATGGACAATCCCTGCCGTCCACCGTTTCATTTAGCATGTATTAGCATTTGTCTTGTAAGTTGCTTTCCCCCCTATTCCACTTACAAATGATCTGGTGGTGGTTGTTGTTGTATGCGCCCATGGCTTGGAAAAATTAGCTTGTCTTACTTTGACCTTTGACCCGGTCTGTCCTCTGGTTATGTAGCTTCATGACTAAGCTCGCCTCCTTGTTTTGACTTGGGTGTTGCCTTTTAATTAAAAGAGCATGCGGGGCTGCCTTCAATCGGAATGATACCGTGACGAGGAATGGTTTGACCTGTCTGTGTAGGAGGAGGCTGGAAACAATGTGTCTGTAGGACATCCATACCCCTGAGCTATATAGTCTCTCTTAAATCTGTACCTTCACTCTGTGACCACAGCTTCCGCCCGAGACTCATGACGCCCTCCTGCTTTGCAGCATTCCACTATTCTACCCTCTCCGCGGCAAATGACCTGACCGGCCCCAACTGATCTGTTGGGCTTGTGACCCCCTGTGACTTTTCACGAGAATGAAAAAATAAAATGGCCAGGCTGTGACCAGTTTTCCGGCATTACGTTTCATTCCTGTTTCCCTGAAGCCGATCCCCGCAGTAGGCAAATGAAACCTAAAAACTACACTACAACAAAACTGCACCCATCGACTCAAAATGGGGAACCTGGCGCCTGTAAGCCATAAGGGGATGTTGACTGACTGCTTGAATGTTCTGCCTGTGGCACCTTTCAGAGTCCATACAGGGACACTCTCAAATGTGTTTCCTTCCTCTACAGCTACGTCTGAATGGCTGACGGGTGGAGAGGTGGAGCAGGGCGGGAGGGACCTTCAGAGATTCCCCCGTGTGTCGGACTTGAAAGTTTTCTATCTCTGTGAACCTTACATCAAACGATCATGAGCTACTGTTGGCTCTTTGAAGTGGCGGGGGGGGGGTTGTTCAGAGCTGAATACAGGCCTCTGCCTTGACATGTTCCGTTTCAGAATGGACTCTGTCGTGGTTTAAAAACAGCTCTGCTAAAGGTCTGCTGAGAATGGCACAAGATCAAGGCTATAAGGACTTATCTCTCAGTTACCATGTCTGACACACTCAGGAGGGTCTGCAGACACACACAACTATCACAACTACTCCTGCTGCTGTCTTCTACAATCTACCACTGCTGTTACTAACCCACTTCCATAACATAATGAATATACCATATATAAACCAATATGTGCTTTTAAGAAACAAAATTACTAATTGCGCAACTTTATATCAAAACAAAGTTTTGAGAACCTTTAAGAATATTTTTTTTACATGAGTTACTAATAGAAAATACTTAATAATACAAATGATATGATGCTGCTTTAACTGCTAGTAACATCTTCCCTATATACTGTGTTATTACAACTTTTATTGCCAGTAAATTGCTTCCTGCGCTAATGTGATTCTCTGTCTTATATGTACTTGTTATTTGTACATAGCTTGTTGAATGTAATGGTTACACATGAACATGAACATGTAGTCATTGGTGTTTGGTTTGATTCTGTGGTGGAAAGAGTTTTGCGGACGGGCGCAGGGACCATGCGGACTCCTCAGACACAGGCAGGGGGAGGGGGGGGGGGCTCTGGTTCTCCCATGCACCACCATCTACTGACATTGGCCACCGCTCCACATTAAACACCCCGCATTCATAAAACTGAAAAAAGAACGGAACGGAGGAGCCGTCTGTCAAGAGGTAGCCGCCTGCCTCCCCGTCCACTGCGCACAGCACGTCTCCGGAGCAGAAGCCACGCGAAACTCAGAGGAGGAGGCGAGGGAAGAGAGAGACGAGAGAAGAGAGAGAGAGAGAGAGAGAGACGAGAGAGAGAGAGAGAGAGAGAGAGAGAGAAGAGAGAGAGAGAGAGAGAGAAGAGAGAGAGAAGAGAGAGATGGCCAAAAGCGAGCGGCAGAGAAGAAGTTTGAAGAGCGAGGAGTTCTTCTTCGACTCCGAGGCGTCGCTCTTGGACCAGCGAGACTTCGACATGTCCAGTTGCCCCTTCGATGACGTCTTCCGCTCCGGAGACTCTCACATGGAGCAGATCAACACTTTTCTGAAAAACGTGCAAGTTCTGCTGGAGGCGGCTCGCTTTCTGGAGAGCGCCGAGAGGAAGGACGGAAGTGAGTCTATTCGTGCTGCGTTGTTTGATCCTTCTCCCCCCCCCCACCCTCCCGCTCGCCCTCTTTAGTTTTCAGGGAAAAAAACAACAAAAAAACAAGACTTCATTGTCATGGGGACGCAGACAACAAAGGGCTGAGTTCATCCAACTAAGCACCACTGTCTTCTGTGGAGCACAGCTGCTGCCCGGGCACCAGACGAGCACGAGGGGAGTTTTAACCCAGATACAGAACGTTATGGACCGTACTTGATCTGCATCGTGTGCGTCGCCTGCACAGCTCCCGACTCAGGGATCTGACATGTCCCCCTCCGCAGCATAGATATAGCAATATGACATAATGATCAGGTGTGTGTGTCGGCCCACCACACCGATATGATTAATCTGACCACATCGCAGCGCCCTCCAACCCAGTTTGTGATGATGTCATTGTGCCCCCGCAGACTCGATCGAAGACAGGAAAAAAAAAATAAAAACAGCCCAATAGATAAAAACGCTCAGGACTTTTAGCCGATGGGTAGATCCGACATTTATGAGACACGCGGGTGCCTGGCTGTTTAACTTTATTATTTATGATTTCTAAGGAATACATGAGGAATTTAGCAGTTCTCCACATATATGGGGTTCCTTGTATGTGGCATATACATCTCACAAATTACAAGTAGACGCCGACCTGCATCTAACAGGATTTTAAAGAAACGCAACATTAAAAACGATTAAGATCAAGGATGTCCCCGTTTCCGTTTTAACGAGTCATGCTTTATGAAAAAACACTGGGAATATAGGGCTGTTTCTTCCCCACCACTTCCGCGTGCATCTGTCCGTGCAGAGGGATATTTTCGTGGATGGAGTGGCTTTAATGTGCACAAGTCCTCTGAGTAATGTCATCTATTGTAATGTAACGTGGAAATTTTGTACAGGAGCAGATCGCCGCGGCTCCTCCGCTCTCCTTCCTCTCGGTTGTTTGCTTCCTGCTATTTGTGGGTGTGTCGCACTGGTTTCCACATGGCGCAGAGCTCCTCCGCGGTTGGTCGGGTGCGAGCTCAACCCACGACGCTTGTCAAAACCTCCCGCCAATCAGAGGCGCGCTCGACGGTGACGTCACGTGTTGCTGGGCCTGGCTTCAGCCGGCACGTACGCCCCCACTGTCGCAGTGAATCGCGGGACTTGTAGGAGTTGTGGAGGAGAGTGGCGTGGATGCGCGTGAGGGGGGAAGTGATGACACACGAGGGGTACTTGTGCTCAGTCCTTAACATATCAATAAGACCCTCAATCGAAAAGTAAATGATTGATGACCTAAGTTTGTTCAGGGTGACTCACATGTGTAAATACATCAACAGTCCTGGTATGATACATCACTGGTCAGTCATCTGAAAACAATGTTGCATATTTCATTTATATCTTTAAATTAAATATTTTTCTTCATTGTCATTTGTCGCAGCCACGAACTCTATTGAAACTACCATGAATAATCGGCATGTCATTTATAAATAATATATGTAGCCCTTCAAACTTGCCCTATCCCACATATTGAGCCATTAAACTCGCCTGCGTCAATCGCGTCTACATCATGACGTCACCACCGACGACGTCTCAGTTGATCACTGACACTTACCTCAGAATAACTCATGAAAATAACAAATTGTGCATGTATGACAGTCATTTTCACATGCGCGGCGAAAGACTCTGTTTCCCATAATGCAACGCGGCTAGGCCGGCCTCTCCTCCGTCGGGGCCCCGCCCCTCAGCTGTGCAGCTAGGTAAACAAACAGGAGAGGAGAGGACGCGACCAGCGGCACGGCACTCTGCTGGCTCGGGGTTTCCTCGGGGAAGTTTTGTATAGTTTTTACCAGCTTTTGTAAAAACAGATAGTCATGATAATATCGTGTTTCGTAGTAACTTTTAATACTTTGATACTCTCGTTTTGACATTTTTTCTTACAACTAAACCGGGGAAGGATTGGCTTAGCTCGCTAGCTCGGAAACACTGGTCCCCCTCTCTCTCCGCGTTCGACAAAAGCTGCTGATGAGCCAGCGAATACACAAAAGAAGATAATAATACAACCTTTGTGTACACATCAGTTGAATGATAACTGATGCGCCGTCTTCCCTGTAGTTAGAAGCGTTCGGTCGTTGCTGCCGTTTGCACAGCTAACAGTTCAAGCCCCGAAGGGAGCACAGCAAACGACCACGGCAGCCTGCCTCGGGAGAGCATGACGGCCGTTCAGCTGATAAATATCCAGCGGCTACTGGAAGCTGCGGATTATCTCGAGAGGAAAGACAGAGGTAATTGTATATTCTACCGTGTGTAAAGCTGGAGAAGACAGCAAAGTGAACGGCACTGGCGTTTTCTCCACTCGTAAAATTAAGGAATCACATTTCATTCGTGACATGGAGATGTTTGACCCGGGGGCTCGTGTCATCCTCGCGAATCGATGCATAGGATCGAGTGAAAATAATACAAGATAAAAAAAAGTGTTCGAATGTGTGGCTGACTGTGAACCGCACGTTTCTCTTGCTGCAGAGTGCGAACATGGATATGCCTCCGCGTTCCCGTCAAACCAGGAGGACACAAACTATCAGCGGCAGCGGAAATTCCGAAATAAGAAGTTCAGCAGTAACCACAATAGGTAAGAGGCTGCTCTCCTTCACGTGTCACCCCAGTCTTTTAGGTAAAACTGTCTTTTTAACGCGATGTGACGATGAACCCGGGCGAGTGTGCTGCAGGCAACATATGATTACGTGCCAACGCTCTCTGGTAAGGCTTGGTAAACAAGAGAGCTGTCACCAGCAGCGTCCACACGATCTTTGGGGGGAAAAAACGTTTCTTTAACTAGTAGGGGCATGTATAATGGTAATTTGCACGTATGGAAATTCTCTCTCTCACACACACACACACACGCACACACACACACACACACACACACACACACACACACACACACACACACACACACACACACACACACACACCGTTGTGCTGCCGGCCTGGGGGAGGGGGCAGCAGCAGCAGCAGCAACGGCTCCGCTCGCTTCTCATCAGCTGATTGTCAAACGGACTGCAGTGGCTGAGGTTAGGGACCGCGGTCAAAGTGACGACTCGAAAAACGAAGAAAAAGTCAACTGTCGTGTCGTGCGGTCTGCCTGATTTAATAAACCCATGACATGTTGCCTTATTTCAAAGTGAGGGGCTTTTGTAGGTCTTGGTGGTGCTCCAGGTTTTTTTGGGTTTTTTTGCATGCCACGTGTGTTCTACACTGTGGGAGAGGAGGGTAGTTTTCTCCTGTGCCCTTAAGGGGAAGAGCTGCTATTTATGGCTGGTGTTGTTTGCAGACATCCAAAGGTGACTACGTGGAGCCTTTTCAGGACTCGTGATGTTTAGGGTTATCAGTGATTTCCTGTTTCACCTCTATATACAGTTTTATTGTATAAAGGAAAGCATTCATACACCTTTTTGTGTGCATCGGTTCAAAGCCGATGATGTGTTTTTGTGGAACACATGTTAAGTTATCTATTCTGTTGTGTTCCTTCATGTCACTGATAATCACGTGATTAGCTGCCACACAGATTAAGGCCCTTGTTGAGCACGGTGCTTTCACTGATGAAACAAACTTGCATTTATTATTTGGAGAGGCAGGCAGGAATCTCTCAAGTTAAGACCCACCGGCATTGTGTTTTCTCTTGGTGCTAGGCTGCTTACATTAATCTGGTCATTGACAGCCATACATCAAATGCAAGCTCCACTCGCGCGCTCTCTCTCTCTCTCTTTCTCCCTTTCTGAGCCTTTTAATATTAATGCAAGAGTGGGCCACAAACAGGAACTGCGCATTACTCATCATGAGCGCAGAACGCTGCCTAGTTCTGCATAGTAACAGTCATCATCAGATATACTGTAGGTCTGAGGCCATGATCATGCGTTCACAGATTTGGTTCTAATAGAGAAACTCTGTGAGAATGCATCATTTAATGATGTTTTGGAATAATTTACTTGTTCATCTAAAAATAAATTGCGGGGAAAGCGGAGACGGCTCCTATGTGGTGAACAACTTTAGAATAGAGATGAGCACTCAGGAGAAAACAGGAGCACTCGGAGAGCGCAGACCTCCACTGGCTGAGCGGTTTTGCCTTATTTCGCAATGGGGATTAATCCTTTGGAAAAAAAATCCCGGATCCCTCCCAAAATGTAATTCACCTGTTGCCATGCCCAAGACCTACCTTTAATAAAATGTCTATGCAAATCTGTCCTAAATTTTTTGAGTAATCCTGCAAACAAACAAACAGACAAACCAAACCAATCACAAAACCTCCCAGGAGGTGAGAGTGTCAGGAAGAAGCACAGAGAATGTGCGATATTGATGTTCGGTGTTTGTCTTGCCCTCCATGGAGACCAGCTCACAGAGTGAGGTAACACCATTCAGCATCTAGCACCATTCATCAGCCTCATACCATTGTGCATTTTATTTCCTCCCCGTTGGAGCTGCACACTGTGCAAACCAACAAAACAGCATCATATGGACGTGCGTGCCCACTTCTGTCAGGTTCACTATTACTCCACTTATATTCAACAGTCCTGTTCGTGGTTTGCTGGAATAGGTGAGACATCTTGCTAATTGGTCCAAGCTGTGAGCCATCTTCACCATCTCACACTGTCACGTAATTACAGTGTCCACTGAAATAAATGCATCGCCCTTCGGCCCGAAAGAGGTCTGAACAAATGAGAGCGTGGTGCTCTACCTGCACCTCTGTCGTATTACTGTTTCTGTTCATTCCTCAGTGACAGTCGGCTCCACAGTTATGGTTCATCTGACTTTTGTACTGATTATGGTAATTTCGTGATTATTTACATTAACTTGACATTTTTTTTAAACGCCCCCAGTAGTTTTCTTTCTGGCACGAGCTTGCTCCAGCGTTAGCTACCTTCTCCTTCTCTGTAGCGTGCGGAGGCTTAAAGTGATGAGCTTATCTGACCCTGTCCTCTGTTGCCTACTGTTTATAGCAGGGTTGCTTTATCTCATTGACCCACTCGGTGTGTACATACACACATACACACACACCTGCATAAAGAAAATGCTGCAGTTGTGTGTGGCTTTGAGCCCGTTTATAATCTGTATTGCATTGTTGTCGAGGTCCACACACGCAGATATCTGATTCAGGAGGCAGGCTGAGGGGTTTGTGATAATAAAAGCCGACGGGAAACCAAATTGACTCGGGACTCTCAGAACAAGAGGCCAGACTAAGATTTTGTTTTTGGCTGTGGAGGGGGATTTGGTCCAGGGCTGAACCAAGGCCTGTTTTATTTTCAGATTAAGGGACAGTGTGACAACAGAATTTCAGTTGAAAAGAACTTCCTGTTCTTAAGTTATTCTTCTATGGAAAAATAACAGAATTCTCACATGACGTGTTTCTTCACTATCCGTGTTATTACTCCCTTTTCATAACCTTTTTAAACATTTTTTTTACCTACTACTCTTTCTTTCTCCGATGACACTCTATATTTTGATTCCCTGCTGTCATTTTTAAGATGAAGTAGTTATTTAAAAAAAATCATTGCCACGCTGCTTGACCTGGCCACAACTGTAATAGTTCCCCACAGTGCTTCTTTCATTCTTCAAGGGGAATAATCAGCCAGAAAGCCAACATTATTACACATGTTCACACTGAATCTTTTTATGGGGAAACGCTCAGAGTTTGGAAAAGATTACAAATGGCGTGTGGGTTGCCAAGCAACACAAAATTAGTGCGCAGTGACAGCTGATGACGCAAATGATGAACTCCAAAACACTCATCGTCACACTCGGTTACAGAAATCAGTGGATTGACTGCGAGTAGAAAGTAAATGATATGTCGCTTTCAAAGCCTGCAATTCAACACGAGTCTTTTCTCCAGTCCAAGTCCATTTTTAAAATGGAGCTTTTGACCGTGAACAGAAAAGATCAAGTCGCCTTAGATTTGTCCGTTTTGTGATTTCTTTCGTTTTTAAATGTGTGTGGCTGCAGGGTGCAGTCATGAATGACCATAACGGTGGTTGTAGAATATGTAAGTTGAAACCTGTCAAGAGTGTGTGTGTGTGTGCGCGTGTGTGCGCACGTAGGCTGTGGCAGGTTTTCAGGATTTGGCCCGTGTTAGCACTGCGTTCTTCGCTGCGATAGCTGCGGCTCAACCCGGCCATTGAACTTGTCACATTGAATCAAACATACGGCCACATTAGACCATACATGCAGTCGTGCATACCCAAATAACATGAGCAGCTCTAATGTGGACATATGGTGTTTTTATTGGTGTGAATAATTAAACACACAAAAATTATTTCCTCTGAGGAGGGGCCGATTTTTGTAGACTCGACCACAGAACTGTCTGTAGTCGGACAGTCTTATCCCCTTCCTCCCCCATTCTTATATCCATGTTTTCTCCATACATCCTGCTTCCACATCAACAAGATGGCAGCTGAGCTGACGTGAACGTCTATTGCAAACCCACAATAAAGATAAATTCTACATGACTCAGGAGAGGCTCCCCCAACCCCACCACACACACACACACACACACACACACACACACACACACACACACACACACACACACAAAAACTTTACCCCCCAAGGCGAGGTGGAGTGCAGTTTGTGTGGATGGGAACTCAGCCATTTAAGTTATCAGGAGTAGGGCTTGTCTCCCTTC
Organism: Scophthalmus maximus; assembly: GCF_022379125.1. Taxonomy (NCBI): domain Eukaryota; kingdom Metazoa; phylum Chordata; class Actinopteri; order Pleuronectiformes; family Scophthalmidae; genus Scophthalmus; species Scophthalmus maximus. The sequence goes on along the minus strand of NC_061522.1, from coordinate 16,500,412 downwards.
AGTATGTTGCCACACAAAAAGACACACTTAGGGACCAGCTGATTCACTTTACATTATTAACAGAGCACTGAACCCTGGGTGCTGCATGCTGAGGTGTGTGTGTGTGTGTGTGTGTGTGTGTGTGTGTGTCACACTGCAGCCACTTATGCTCACTTAAATTTACACCCACACACACACACACACACACACACACACACACACACACACACACACACACACACACACACACACACACACACACACACAGTTGTGCTGTGCATTATTGAGGAGGAGGCTGTATAATGCCACTGTGCAGGCCTGGCTGTCACATTTTGTTATCTCCTTTGCTCTGGGTCTAGAGTTCATCTCACTGGAGATTAATTAATACATTTATAAAATCAATTTGGACAAGCTAATTTGCTATGCATTTTCTACCCCTGTTTGTCTACCTCGTATAGTTATGAATATAGTATTACACCTTAGTTACAGAGAGTGCATTGTCTTTTTCGAATACTGTCTATCTGTTCTTTGCTTGTCCTGCATGAAAAGGTCTACATCTGCTCTTTATTTCATAACCTCTGTTTTTTTGTCTCTGCAGGTCCACACATAATGAACTGGAGAAGAATAGGTGAGTTGGCATTAAATATTCAAAAAACACTTTGAGCCATCCATTAAATCATAGAGCGCAGCCTACAGGCACATGCACACCCTGACCTGACATGTGAATAAGTCCATCATGCCCTACTTTCATTTTGCCCCACAAGATTCTTGCCCTTCTTTTAATAATCACTTCCTGTTCTGTGGCTCCTGAAAAACATAAGTAAGGGGTGACCCACTTGTGTCCAGTTAAGGACGTTCCCCTCTTCTCATTTCACCACCTCGTTTTCCCCCTCTCGTGCTCACACTCTTTGCACCTTTATGCAACAGTTTGGCGGCCCTGGGCTGAGCTGGAAGTCAAGTGAAAAGTTACATGTTTGTTTTCATTTGCATGGAGTAGTGAAAACAAAGTCAGCCCTATATCTGGACAAAATGTCCTTTCAGTGTGGTTCACGCCCGAGCATAGTTCTATACTGAGTAATATCTCTGCATTCAAGATGGTATCTGCAGTGAAAGAAATGTGGGGTATTCAGGGAGACCTTGGGATATGATGGTTTTCCACGTCCTCTTTTGAAGAGAGCAAACTCTGGTTTTCCCAGAAGCCCTCATCAGATTGAGTCCACCACCCACATAGGTTGCTCGCTTGTGTTTATGCTCTGTGACTTTGCGTGCTTCGAGAGACGAGCTGTTAAGGGTTTCCTTCACCACCATAAATAAGAGCGACTAGACTTGCTGGATTTATGGCAAATAGAAAAAACAAACAAGCGTCGCCCTCCATTGCATTATTGCCGAGGGTGTGGGTACAATGAAAGGATGTGGGAGGATGGATCCATTCAGTGTAATTGCATATCACCTCGGCCTGTTTTTCTCACCATTCTCACTGGCAGCCTCTCCTAAAAGGATGGGAACATTGGAAGGAGAGGCGTCCAGTGAGTTAAATATAGACAAGAGTTGATGTGTCATCTCGGTGCTCATATGCGATGCCCCACAAAGCCAGCCGGTCGACTGACTGGCCTCGGCAGATTGCGGCATCAATGCAGGGCTGCGTTACCCCCCCCCCCCCCCCCCGGTGTTCCACCCACACAAATCCATTTCCCAAAAAATGTGCCAGAACAGTTGTTTGTTCCTACAACACAGTGTGAAGGCTGTTTTCAGCACTCCTTCCACATTTTTTTGCAGCCACGGTTCCTATGGCCATTTATCGGCTAGAATAATCTGCCAATCAGAGCAGAGTAGTGTAGAGGCTGGAGATGACAGAACAGAAGGCATCAGAGCTTTCTCAGTTCTAAATGGTGGCATAACACTGAATTGTGGTTGCTGCAGTGTTATGAACCATTAGATAGATCATTCGTTTAAGTAGTGGATTGAGACTTCACGCATCATAAAACTAAAAATAGTGATCTACCCACCCATGTTAGTTTTCATTCCCGTGAGGTGTACTACATCTTGAGAACCTTCTTGTGCCTCCTCTCTTTCCTGACTCCACCTGGCTGATCCGTGCAGACTCGGAGAGAGACAGAGCTGCACCACGACAGAGTGGGCTAAGAACAGGCTGTCCTGTAACACACCACACTGTACCTCATCCAGATACTGGCAGCCTGCCTTTTCCCCCTCCTGCCCTTGTCTTGGTTTTCATGTTGACACAGTGAGCTGGGTGCTGTTGCGTAGAAGTCGAACGGCACAGAACTAATTTGAATTTCCATTAGCGAAGGAAGAGGATACAAATTGAAATGGTAATCCATCTTTTTAGAAGTACAGTTAAAGTCAGAATCGTTAGTAATCCCCCCCCCCCTTTTTTTTGGCAGCAGTTAATCCAATTCCCTTTAAGCACATGCCCCACTGTAAGCTATACGTATCCGGCATAGTTGTTCACCCAAGTGTGTCAGGCTCATACTGTGATTCTATAACAGCAGCGGCAACAGCATTCGTTCCATCTCAGCAAACTTCCAGGTCTTGTAAATTGGAGGCATCTCTTTTATGGTCCAGCCTGACTGAGCCCCCCCCCCCCCCCTTTTTTTTTTCAACTCTTATCAACACTGTATATCTGCTGCCGGCGAGACGATTTGCCTTGCATGGCTACCACACAGGTCTTGATAACCTCTTTGACAAGCAGACTGGTCGTGACAGCAGAGACCACAGGACACGGATAAAAGGCGCCGAAAGAGGGGGGAAAAAAGCCCCCATTGTAGATGCTCACACGGTGCAACAGGACCTGATAACGTGCCGGCTCTGCCTCTTTGATCATGTACCTCCTAACAGCCCCATTTCAATTCCACGTGGCACCACTAAATTACACTGCCTCAGTCGAGTTAAACAGTCAGAAGCCTGTTCGCCCGTGTGTTGCAGTTTCACTGCTTTGATCTCACTGCCTTTTGCCCATTAGTCCTTTTTTCTTTCAAACATGTTGGAAACAGATTTTCCAGCTCGGGTTAGTTGATCCTTGTTTGTTTTAACATAGAGAATATTTTACAGTAAAGTTATTCCATGGCTGTTGTTTTTTCCCGCCCATCGGATTATTTATGGATTATCACTACAACACACGCTTTTACCTGCTACAACAAATCCACAAGAACAATCACTCACTGTTTACTTTACGTCTCCACTGTAACCTATTCATTTTAATATTGTTTACTAGGCCAGGCTCATAATGCTAGCGGAAAATAATTCCCCCCCTAGTGCCCACTACCCAGACAGTGGATGCAATATTGGCTTTTCTGCTTGATTCTTTATGAGGGGAGTTGGGCAAACAGCGTGAGATAAACACCTTTCAGTGTGTGCATGTGGAATATTAAAGAGGCTCACTCCTGCGCATTAGAGTCAGGGCCTGTTGTCCTTGGGTGGCAGGTAAGGAGCATCCATCAGGTTTGCCCTTATGGGATTAACTTTGGCTCAGTGGCACGTGAAATGGTAAATGAGGATGGTCACTCCTCATTTGCGATCAACTTAAGGTTGTTGTGGGTCACTTTTTATTTTTTCTACACGTGTGACACCAAAACTCACCACTGAAAAGGGCTTGGTACTGAACTTCAGTACCTTAATGGCAATGACCAAGTAACGTAGATCAAAAAATGCCACGGCGTTCAGTATCAAATTTCAATATCTAAAGAGTAAGTCTGATCAGTGTCAGCGATCCAATCAGAATGCATTATGCTTATACCTGATCTAATGAAGCTGGTGTTTGGCTAAAATGCCTGGAGGCATGCAGGAAAAACACAGAGACGGTGCTCACGTATGTGTTAAAGGTGAAGAGGAGATCAGACATGTGGCCCCATTCCATCAGGCTCGATGTCAATAGTGTGTAATGCAATAAACGCAAAGAGAACATTGCCGACCACTAACACAATGAATTTGAATTAACACTTAACCCTTATCAAAGTTAACGGTTCAGAGGCATCGGAAATCTTTAAATGATATCCAGCCCTGCCGTTGAATACCACTTGGTGTCACATTATCCAAATGGTACATATCTCTGTTGGAACTCTGTCCATATCTTTTCTATTCTTTCAAAACCAGTGGGCTATAAACTCACTCCCGTTGTTCCGGCATTGGGGTCGAATGCACAGTCGAACATGAATAAGCCTGGGCTACACTTTGCCTCGCTGTGCCGAGGCTCCTTGAAGAAAGCCAAACCGCTTCACCGGGCTTTTCTGTTGTCCGCCAAACTGAGTGCAGCCTATTCTCAGGCTCTGCTGCAGGCTCTATAACTGGGACCATTTGTTCTGATCAACGTGACGACTTGTAAGCTTTTCCTTGGCTCAGAAAAGCAGCTTAAGGGACTTGATCTTTGGTCTGGTGAGCACAGCTAGAGCACGCACACGTGCTGCCCCTCAGCCCCCCAGCAACCCCACCACCTCCCAGCCCCCTCCCTCTTCTTCAGGCCACCCGGTGCAAGTCCTTAATAAACTAGCTTGGCTTTGGCTTAGATAACGACAGTGTCAGAGTACGAGGACGTAATTGACAGGCTGATGGGATGAGCCGAGGGATAGGTCAAACACACCTGACTAAGGGATGTCTTGAGCAGCACGCAAGCCTGACCCACAGTCCCTCTGTGTCTGTGTGTGTGTGTGTGTGTGTGTGTGTGTGTGTGTGTGTGTGTGTGTGTGTGTGTGTGTGTGTGTGTGTGTGTGTGTGTGTGTGTGTGTGTGTGTGTGTGTGTGTGTGTGGTGTGTGTGGTGTGTGTATGTGTGTGTGTGTGTGTGTGTGTGTGTGTGTGTGTGTGTGCACAGTCGGACATGAGGCCTTATTGAGGATGGGATTTTCGCACCAGCCACCACAAACATTGAGGCGGTGACGAATCGTCGCCGTGTTTAGACGTCGTCCTTGTTTTTGCTGTGCACTTCTGCACTCTTAAAAGTGCCAGTGCTCAAACCGGAGTTGCACATATTCACATGCACATAGGACAACTGCCGTACATAAGACAAGGTGCTTGTGTTTTCCATTGTGTCATGTGGGTGTGCATCTCTTAGTGGAGGTGGAGAGCAGTAAATTACCCTTCATTGATTTGCCGTATTATTCCCCCCGTCCACTCCAGGTTTCTGACAGTAAGTATTCTTAGATGCCACTCCCAGTGGGCCAGTCACATAGATTGTTAAGAGAGCAACATGCCTTTAAAAGGCAAAAAACAATTCACAGGCCTAAAGATAAGCAGAAGAGAATGAAATAGACCAGGCGTTCTAATTTACTGATAGGCCAAACTGAGAGAAAATACCAGCATCATGAAACGAGGGGCCAAAGCATTGTTAAAAGCAATTTTTCATGGATTCGCTATATGGAGTAGCATCATGGCGTATCTAATTTATTGTTATCCACAACTAATCTGTGTCTCTTTGCTGTAATCTCAGTATCAAATGCGACATAATTTGATAATGGGAACGGTTTCTTGATGAGTGTGAAGTGAGAGCTCTGATGTGAGGACTGCGGACCAGTCTTTTGCGTCACATCCTCCGGTCCCACACAGATGTTCTGTAGACAGGTGTTAAGAAGGCCTCGCCCAGGGGGGCCGGATGTCGGCACTTGAACGCTCACCCATCGCTCTCGTCTCATTTCGCTCTAATGAGCCACGACTCGTCTTTTATCTTGGCGCCCTCTTGTTGTGCCCTTATCCTGCGCAGCGTTCTGCGAAAGGACAGTGTAACCAAGCGGAATGCGGCCTTGACAGGCATACGGGCTTAGTCAGCAGGTTCGAGCCCGGGCTGTCTGACCCGGGGCTGGTTTTTAATTCTGTCTGACTCGTATAGGACCATTTTCACTGAAATTGATTCGCTTGTAGGTGTTCAAATGAATCATCTTGAAGCAGGGACTGTGTGTTCGGGGCTGTACTGCAACATCGTGCAAAGTGTTCAGTTCCTCCCACACAGTGTGTTGTTCAACCTGTGCCATTAACGACACTGTTCCGGGCTCGTTGATAAGCCCACTTTGGCCCAGTTGGACGAGGCTGCAGTTACATGCTGTTCCAGGAAGAACTGCGTCTGTTTTGCTTCCTCCTTCCTGGAGCAGCATGTCATGTTAGCAGCTGAACTAACTTAATCTGCACCTAAAGGAGAGAGAGAGAGAGAGAGAGAGAGAGAGAGAGAGAGAGAGAGAGAGAGAGAGAGAGAGAGAGAGAGAGAGAGAGAGAGAGAGAGAGAGAGAGAGAGAGAGAGAGAGAGAGAGAGAGAGAGAGAGAGAGAGAGAGAGAGAGAGAGAGAGAGAGAGAGAGAGAGAGAGAGAGAGAGAGAGTTTGCTTGTTGAAGACGCAAGACAGACTCAATTAGGCTAAATCTGACTGTGGCTTCTATTTTTAGCCGTACAGCTGGGGAAAAAGGGGGAAACACCGCTGGTGTGTGACCAATCACAGCGGTTCTTTATTTCCACCAATGACAGCAGTGCGATGAAACGGCAGCAGGCAGGAGCCCCCACCCCTTACTCCCGCTTCAGCCAACTCACATTCTTACTCATCATCTAAAAGAGCATACGCTGATTGTCATTACGTGTGAAGAACTGGGGTCTAACCCCGGTGGAGCGACCTACACGCCAACTGGGCTAAGTCACTTAACGAGACTCGTGGTGTTTAACCCGGGCGAGGGAGAAAGTGTGTGTGAGAGCATCTGTGCTTTCGAACACGTGAATGTGTGTTTGTGCATCAGAGGGCTGATGTAGAGCCTTTTGGATCAGACGCCTGCCCCCCACCCTCCATACTGCGAAGAGGATGCGGTCTCACAAGGCAGCCCCCTACCACCCGTAGGAACACAAACGCACGCCAACATTTTCCATTTTGTTCATGATCTGAACGTGTCGTTTTCCAAAGACAAGTGTATTAATCACGTGACTTGTTTGACGTGAATGTTGTGCAGCGCGCCGCCTAAACTCACGCCCTCCGTCCTTCATCTCATCATCTCGTGAACTCACATATTTGTTTCTCTCCTCCTTCTTCATGCTCTCTCTTCCGACCTGTGTCAGTGGAGCAGATTAAAGGGCAGTGTGCACGTGTGAACTAATCTGTGTGTTAGTGCTGGGTCTCAGCCCCAGAGTCTCTCGGCCCTGCCGTACAGCGAGTGCAACCATCCTCCGTTTCCACTTGGTCCCCATCCGTCCGTCATCCCTCCCTCTTGCTTTGCGTCATGACGGATGCTGTGCGTTGGGGTTTTTCGCGTGACAACGGTAGCTGTCTGCACAGGAATCAGCTGTGTTTCACCGTTTTTACCTTGCACTTTTTTTGTCCACGAGACTGGTTTCAGCAGGGTGGGGTTCTGCCCACATTGATTTTTCATCTCCCATTTGCATTTTTTTGCCCCCAGTTTCCAGTGCGAGTTCAGCCCTGAATCCATATGCAGTTTTTACACTGAGCTTTACTGCCAGTCGGAAAGACGCTCTCCCCCTCCCACACTCAATCTCTTTTGGGATTGAGGTCACAACTCCCTAAACGCTCAGAGATATCAAAGTCCCATTCCCAATCACCCATCCCCATGCATTATTGCCTTTTTTTTCTCCTTTTTTTTTACCCCTTCATTTTTGCGCCAGGCCATCTAGAATACAGGTCATCATTCAGCACCGGTCCCATGGAATCCCAAGGTTTACTAATAATTGCCTAATCCCTCAGAACAGAAAGCATTCCCTGTGTGTAGGAGAGCGAGGAGCCTTTCCCCCAGTCCCCAGCCCCTGTTGTTAGATTTAACAATTGACTGTCAGTGTAGTAAAATCCTCAGCGGATGGTTGAACAGCTTCGGACCCGTTATACAGAAGGCGAGCGAGAGAATTTTCTTTTCCCAGAGTGCATCGTCATAGGATCTGTACATTTCACAAAAAGTTGTGTTCATGTTCACTGTCGGTTAGATGACGGACTAACCCGAGATGAATGTAACTTTTCAGTAACTTAGAGTTGACACTGTTAAAACAGGCCAAGAGTCGACTGTTACTGGCTCAGTTCTCTCAGTCCTCTGTCCTGTCGAGCTCCATGAGCAGAGAGGACGCCTCTTAATCTTTAAGGGTTGGGGGTTAAATTTCTCCTGGTGCACCCGTGAGCAAAATACATGCACTCGTGACATTTTGCACGAATGTGCTCAACACAAAGCATGTCCGTCTTTCATTTTAGATATACATATCACATTCGAACGGGGGAAGTTGAAATGAAGAGACTGGATTTTTGTCGTTTCTGTCGCTTAACCCGGTGGAACTCCTGACAGATTGGCTCTGGTTTTTATGCCCGTGGCTAGTTTCTGGGCAGATTACACAGGCAGAACACTCCCCCTCCCTCCCCCACTCTCCACATCTCTCCCCCTCTCTATGTTGCTCTGACTCTTGCTGCATCTATCCCATCTGTCTGTGTTTCATAAAAGAGGGGAGGGAATCATCAGTCTGTCAGGGGAAAAAAAAAGAAAAAAGAGAGTGCCTACAGTTGCTGCAGGGCAAAGATTGCTCTAATCTTGTGTATGCGTGTGCACAAAATGTGACGGACCGAGTCACTCGTCACCGTCAGGCGAGACAGAACTTTCAGCATACACCTCTCGTATTTGTTTTTCCAGTTGCCTCGGTGACGAGGATGTCCTTTAAAGTCTTCAAGTTCCATAGGTCTTGAGAGTCAGCGGCGCGAGCCGGCGCATTGTCAAGGTATCAATGACTCCAGAACGAGTCACACATCATGTGCCGCCCACGAGCCATCTGTCAAATCACAAATCACCAGCGTAAATCTTCCACATGGAAGGAATAATGCAGCCCAGAATAATGATTTCCACATCCAAATCCAGACCCTGTCCACATTTAAGCTCGTCTCCATCTGCACGTGTCATTTCACCAACCATCCATCTATAGCTCAGATGATAAAGCTGTAGTCGGTTAAAGCACATAAAGCGGCCTCCGTCAGGATACAGGCTCTCTGATGACCGTTCCAGTAGTCGACCTAGTGAGTGGTAGTTTCCCCTATATATATATATTTTTTTTTTTAAAAACAACCCATTCAGTCAGGTGCCACTGTCTGTGTGGGTGACCATGTGACCTTGACTGCAACCCGGCAGCAGTCATGTGAGAGAGGGAGGGTGAGAGAGAATGACCGACCCCCTTCCCACCCCCCGCCAAGAGAATCCTAGAAGGGGCATCTTTCGCAGAAAAACACAACCCTGCTCTTTGTTTTAGCCAAGCGGACCAGCAAACAAAGGTAGTGAGAAAACACTGAGGGCCATTGTATTTCCTGTGGTTGTAATGTAACTCATAGGGCACACAGTTTTTCTGTTTGTTTCAGGTAGGTTCACGCTCTCCCGTAACTTGCCCAGTGCAGCGACGTCATTTTATGATGTTGTGCAACTGAAGGTGGTCCAGAGTTTTTGAATGGGTTCCTACAGCCACAGCAAAGCATCGTGGGGTGACAAATGTATATCGGCAGCCATGTGGCTCGAGCCCTGCCCCTCCCCATGTATATTACATGTCACCATATGCAGTGCGTGGATCGGCGCACCACATGTTCACATGTCGTTTCACCGTTTACAATGTTGGAGAATAAAGCCCTCCAAGTGATTCGACCGTGCGACTGCTGTGGACCACCAGCTGGCTTTAAATTTCACGTTGTCTATTTTTAACCATGGAATTAATGATATAGGGAAAATAATACTCAAAGCACAAAAAGAGGAAACAAAACACACACATCTGCGCTCACACGCTTGGTTTTGATTTAATTGCTCTTCTCCTCAAATTAATTTGCCCTTGAGTTGGCGTAGTGCTCAATGGAGATGGCTTAATCTGATATAAATGAGGCTTTGAATTACAAAATACTCAAATTACTCTAATAATCTTTGACATCACCGGTAGTCGTGATTCATGGCTGCCTTAAATGAGCCTCGACACCGGAGAGGGAGTAAAGCAGGGAAGAGAACAAGTGAAATCCCTCATAAAGTCAAGTCGCTGTGTAATGATGTCTTCATTTTCCTTTTGCATGTCAGTTCAGGAACTTTACCACTGAGACGATCATTGGTGATGTGTGATTAGTGTAATAAGTGGGTGAAGGGTCAGATTTCCTCTCCCACCACACATACTATATCAGAAGTAGGTCAAATTGTGTGTGTGTGTGTGTGTGTGTGTGTGTGTGTGTGTGTGTGTGTGTGTGTGTGTGTGTGTGTGTGTGTGTGTGTGTGTGTGTGTGTGTGTGTGTGTGTGTGTGTGTGTGTGTGTGTGTGTGTGTGTGTGTGTGTGTGTGTGTGTGTGTGTGTGTGTGTGTTAAATGGGTTCGAGAGAGCGGGGATTTGCCAAAGCGAAGTGTTTCAACTGGTATCTGGGCTGGGAATCTGACCCTTCCCTTTAAGAGCACGTTCAGTAATTATGTCAGACATCTTGGATGGCATGAGAAGTTATCCATTATTTACGTATCCACAAGTTCGGAATCTAGGGCAGCAAATTTTTTTCTTCTCCCCCCACCGCTCCAGCATGGACTAATGGTGTTGGTTCCAGAGGACTGGGGTTGCTTTGTCAGTGCTGTTTTCAGCCGCTTTGGTTTCCTGAAAGGAATAAGGAGAAGAGAAAAAAACACTGTTCGGTCCACATCCCTCTTAAGACCCAGGTGTTCTGTTATCATCATTTACTTTTTGTTCCACACAAAGGACATGTGTCTGCTCACCACCCCTCTCCGTTCAACACTCCCTACCCATAGGAAATGTGAGCACTCCTTTTTTCCTCTTTTTTTGACAATTAGCACCAAAGCAAAGGAAGTCCCAAACCCGAGTTCTAATATACACACAGCGAGTTCTCACTTACAGATTGACACGGATCACTCCGGAGGCTTGTGTCTGACCAATCGGCTTAGGTCAACAACACAGTTATCCCGACAACATCCTTTGTTTCCCATCTGAAAAACTGGAACAAGGCTCGTGCGGTGGAAATACAGGTGAAGCGCCTGCAAGTGTCCCAAAAAAGATTCCTGTGCAAAAATGTATCACCTTAAAAGACACGACCCTCGTGTTGGTATTTTAACAAATTAAATGAAAGGACTGAAGCTGCCTGTGTCTGTTCTAGTGGGCTTTACTTTTCTGCTCACACTGTACTCACACGTCTGTCTCCAAACTCCTCTCCAGAGTCACTGGACTGTTCTCCGAACTCTACAGCAGTGATTGCTCTCGCCGTCTCGACGATGCTGAAATTGCAGCGTGTTGCACGTTGTTCCTGGCACACTGATACAATTTTAAAAGTTTTTTTTGTCTTTAAGCTGTCCGTTAATGCAGATATATCTATATATATCACATATCAGAACACGTCTGCGTCTGTATATTGCAGTGTGTTCGCCCTTCAGTGTGGCCAAAGGCACATGCAGTCTACGTGTGAGGCTGCACGTCTGTGACAAGGACGAAGGGGGATATTGCAGAGCCATTGTTCGGGCGGTGCTGACGAGAGGTGTCTGACGTGTGTTGGTTCAAAGTGCCTCGGTTACTTTGGAGGCAGTTTGTCGCATTACAGCAACAAGAGAGGGATGGAGAGCAGTGCAGAAAAGTACAGCAGGATTTATAATTTCTTTTCAGTATAGAAACAATGGCCTGTCACAATTTTAACTGGCCTACCCGTGTTGCAGTCTTAGCTAACCTTACAAAACAAGGCAACGCTTTGTATTTGTACTCGCATTGCACCCAAGCAAGTGGGGAAGAACAGAACGTCATCGTATTTGAGAAAAAAAGGTAAAGCGTGTGTGCTCGCGTGGTTCACAGGGAGTCCAGATGACAGAGGAGGGTGGGTGAGGAGGAAAGGTGTGGTGCAGTGACCCGGGGCCGACTGGCTGCTGGCTCACATGTCAAAGCCAAAAGGCAGAGCTGGCTGCCTGCGAACCCATCTGGGGCCCATCAGGAACACAAGCCACAGGAACACAGACACATGGAAGAGACACACACACACACACACACACACACACACACACACACACACACACACACACACACACACACATTGGTAAGAGTGGAAGTGCCCCATTGTCTCAGGAGGAAAGGGAAGGCTGCCTGTGTCCGTGGTGAACCTGCAAGTCCTGCCTCTAGGATAGGAGTGTGTACATACGGGTACTGTGTTGGGGGATATTGCTCGCCTGAATCTTCACTCTTTTTGTCGGTTATGCAATATGGATGAAATTAACATTGTAAACATGTTCTTCTCCTGGCGGTAAGAAGGAACCAGAGAGGATCTCCTGTTTACACTTCCATGAATCACCTGCAGAGGCCAACAAGGGGCAGTGATCACGGTGGAGTGCAGGAAGAGGAAGCTTCATTTCAGATACTGTGATTTTTGTTATTTTTTTGAATATACAAACACATTCAGATTTAGTGCTATAGCAAAGGTGAAGTTTAAGATGGTTCAATTTAGTCCACGAGAGCAGTTGTTTCCCCCAATACATTTCAAAATCGTCGTTTCCAAACCCACAGCAGATGCACGACTGTGCAAGTTGATTCTTTGAGTTTCAGGTGACTCCAGTGAACCCGCGGGGGATCAGCAGCCGCATTAAATGTGGTTTCCTTTCCATAGCCAGTGGCATTATAAATCAATCTGCATTAAAGTCCGGGGGAGCTCAGTGGCTCACGGCCAGAGGAGAGCGAGGCATTTTCAAAAGCAGCTGCTTGCTGAGGCATATACCCATAATACAGCGAAATCAACAACTACCAAATGAAAGATGCTATTGTGTTCGCTTATAGTGCCAGATGCTCCCTCTGCTGAGTGAGACCAAAAAAACATGGCAGCTCCACTCTGCCCGTGTTGTCTTGTTGTCAGTGAGGGATTTAATGTCCCTGCTGTGCGTGACAGTTTGGAGCACTGGTCCTGGTAGCAACATAACCACGTGTTATGTAATATGGCACAGATGGAGAGTTCAACCATTTGAGGCAAAGCACAGATCGCCGTGCCGTTCATGAAACGCAGACAATATGAAATAGAAACTGATCGCACTCGTTGCTGTTGGTCTGCATTACAGATCTGATTACATTTCATCCTTTGTCCCTTTTTTCCCCCTTAACAACCATTTTTCACCATAACTGTTGGTCATCGTGCAGTAGCAGTTGGTCTTGTTTTGTGTGTGTGTGTGTGTGTGTGTGTTTTGCATTCATTGTTCAACTGCAGCCTATGTAGGTGCATGTAACTATCATGACACCTTGCCCTTAAAATGACAATGAAGTTCTGCGGCACTGATTTCAGACCAGGGTTTTGTTGGTCAATCATGTAAAAATCAATTTCAACTGCCCACGGCTAATGTCAGGACATTGCTCATATTCATCTCTGTAGGTCAGACAAAAGATAACCGAGCTTTGTGTTTGAGTTAGTTTGAGTGGCGAATCAAAGACATAATTGTACCGAACAATATAAAAGCAAGTCCATGAACAGGATGTCGCGCAAAACCACCTGACCACACCTCATTTTAGGATCAAATTTTGGCCTCTCTAAGCAAGCCTTCGCTGGCAGAGCTGTTTAACCTTCGACGAAAACGACGCCACATGCCTGCCACGCCAACCTGTTGATCGTGCCTGTGATCCCGACGCGATGTGACGCCCTCTAACCAGGTTTACTCTACCAGTCCTGGCAGCTGAGCACTGAGAAGTTACGAGGGCTGCTGCGCAGTAAATCCATGGCTGTTTAAGCACCACTAGGTCTTTTCCAAGAACTTAGGGGGGAGAAGTAGGTTCCGTAACCGCCTGCTGCGTCACGTGGCTACAGAGAGGGCGGAGGCAAAGAGAGACTCTGGCCGCAGCTCGCAGGTATTTATGGTCATGAGCCGCCGCTCATATTGTAAGCTGCGAATGGCTTAAGCTCCTTAGCCTTGGGTCTACATGATAAACAAGCCCTTTCGGGGGTTGAGGTACCTGTCTTGGTGGCCTCACCGGTAGCTCTCAGCGTCTGACATCACTCGCTGCTCAGTGAGATAGCAGCGGTGCTGCTGCAGCAGACGGACATGATAAACGTGTCTCCGGCTTTATCTGAAGTCGCCCGCGCCTCCCGGGGAAACATTTGGCAGATTTTTTTCTCCTCGGAGAGTTCATTTGAAAATACTTGCCGGCTGAGAATGAAAGTTCCAGTTCGACTTTCCCCTTCAGCAGACAGTCCAGTCCAGTGCGAGTGCCACGCATTACACGGTAGTACACACTGTTCCTCCGCCGCTCCCTTCGATGCTTTTTTGGGGGTTATCAGAGTGCTCCACAGAGGAGATTAGGAAAAACGCCACGCAGGCGTCTCACATGTCTGTCAATCGATAAGAGCCAAAGGGAGGGTGTCTGAATGCTGCAAGCCATTCGCTCGCCATGAGAGGAGATCACACTGAATATACTGTAGCTGTGAGAGGGAGAGCATGGCAGACTGCTTGTCCCCCTGCCCTTCATCATCACCACCATCATCATCACATGGGTGTGGAGGGGTGTTTGTGGTTTCCCACTGACTTGGCAAAAAGTGGTGACTCAGCAGCCCGACAAGTTATGCCTCACTAATAGAGGTCTCAGCACTAAGCACCATAATGGGGTGTTTTGGTCAAAGGCACCGTCAGAAATGTGGCGATACTCTCTGCGGAGCCGCCTCTGCGGTCAGCCGCACCGCCGCGTCCTCGGTACATCCGTCATGTCAGTGTGGCGGGGGAGAAGGGCGGGCGGGAGACGGACAGGAGTGGTTGTAAGTGGAGGTTATCTGAGGTTGTCTGCTGAGATGGTTGTTTTAATCTGGATGGGTGTGGGGGAGAAGATTGTGGTCTCCGGTGTCTGGAGTTTGTTAACTTGACGCCTGGCAGGCCAGACGCACAGACACGCAGGCCTATACATGACCAGTGTGTCCTGCTCTGCCCTCACCGCCGTCTCCATCAGGCGGTCCGTGGCCACGTGTGGGAAAAAAAAAATGCTATGTATTCCATGACTAAGGAAACCAGACAGAGCAGGCAGGATGTCCTTATAGAGTGCACGAGCTTTACAACTAAAAAAATGGGACATTCATGATCAATTGTATTTTTGTTCTTTTAAGCAACGTGGAACTATATTTGTGTCAGCCCGTCGGCCACAGCTGCACAATTAATAATTTATTGGCATATCAGCGATGTTGAAACATTCCTTGTACACGGCCCACATAACTAGAAAAGTGTCGTATGGAAAACGTACACTCGGTGCCTTGTTTCCACACGACCGCATCTTGATCTAATCTTAATTACAGCGTTGAACAAAATGGACAGATTTGTAATCGCGGAGACAAATATTCAGCCGTGTCGTCCACACCGTCTCCCAGGTGGAGCTGTCTGTTAACCCCCCTGGCTGCTGTGAACGAGTACAGTGTGATTAATTGTCAACTGGTGTGTGTGCGCGTGTGTGTGTGTGTGTGCGCGTGTGTGTGTGTGTGTGTGTGTGTGTGTGTGTGTGTGTGTGTGTGTGTGTGTGTGTGTGTGTGTGTGTGTGTGTGTGTGTGTGTGTGTGTGTGTGTGTGTGTGTGTGTGTGTGTGTGTGTGTGTGTGTGTGTGTGTGTGAGAGAGACTGTGTGTGTGTGTGTGTGTGTGTGTGTGTGTGTGTGTGTGTGTGTGTGTGTGTGTGTGTGTGTGTGTGTGTGTGTGTGTGTGTGTGTGTGTGTGTGTGTGTGTGTGTGTGTGTGTGTGTGTGTGATCACAGATAAGAAACAAAGGTGGGCTCTGCTCTCTACCATGAATAGAGCGGATTACGCAGACAGATGACCTGAGCCAGACTGATAGTCATCATTCAAACTTCTGAACTGAAAGTGTGTGTGTGTGTGTGTGTGTGTGTGTGTGTGTGTGTGTGTGTGTGTGTGTGTGTGTGTGTGTGTGTGTGTGTGTGTGTGTGTGTGTGTGTGTGTGTGTGTGTGTGTGTGTGTGTGTGTGTGTGTGTGTGTGTGTGTGTGTGTGAATCAAGGCACCTCTTCTTTCACTCCCCAGACATGCAGCACTCATCTTGTTCATGTACACACACATGTGTGCGCGCGCACACACACACACACACACACACACACACTCACGCTTACTGTAATGGTTTAATGGCTTGTGCTGCTCTCGTGTTCTTATCAGCACCACCCATGCATAGCTTAACCTCCCCCCCCCCCCCCCCCCCCCCGTGCTCCTCTCCTTGGGGCTCCCTCAGAGCTGGTTCCTGAGGCCCGGGTCGCTCCACTGACTCTTAATGTTTCTCCACCGTTCCCTACAGGCCGGCTGAAAGGGCAGCTCCTGCTAATGGAGCGCTGATTGTGTTATAGCCACAATTATCTCTCTTTACGTCTCGACTCGGGCCATTAGCAGGATAGATAGTTCGGAATAAGGGACTGTCAGGATGATGAAGCGTACGAGACAAGCAAGGTCCAGGAAATGCCTTTACACATTTCTGCCCTGCCCTTCGCCCTTGGCTGAAACATGTTGTTTGTAATGAGGGCAAGTAGAGTAACTAAAGCTGGGCGCAACAAATACCAGCAAACGCTAAAGTATCGTCTGTCTTACATGAGACATGAATCATATGTAACCCACTGTGCTGTTGAACTATAAGCTGGGGATTGTGTGTCTTAATGAGACCACACGCCAAGGTGACAGTACACTGTTCTCTCGGTGAACTGAAGATTTGTTTAAAGCGAAAAATCCACGATTAGATGCTCCGGTTAGAAATCATCAGCTGTGGAAAACAGCTGCAATATTTGTTGCTTTTGCTCAAGGCGGGCTCGACGTCGTGAATAGCTCGAAACCCGCATTTAGCCGGTTAAATGTGTTCAAGGTAATAGAGAGACGTACCGCAGAATGTGGGAAGATGAAGATAGCATCAGCAGTAGCTGTTCCTGAATAGGGTTTTGGGTGAACTGTTCCTTTAAGAGCTTTCAGGCCTTCGAGAAAAGGTTGCAATGGACACAATTATTTATTTTTTAAGTTTGAAACTGGATGGTATTGATTAAAACTACCTGTACAAGACAAGTTGAGGGAAAGTGACTCACTTACCCATGATGATGAAATGCAATTCAGGTTTTGACTGTGCAGGCCTCAGCCCTTCTCTTCTGTTGTCCTCATCCGTTTCTTCCTCTTTCTCTTACGGTCTTTTCTGCAGACGAGCTCACCTGAGGCTGTGTCTGGAGCGGTTGAAGGCCCTCATCCCCCTGGGACCCGAGTGCAACCGCCACACCACCCTGGGCCTGCTCAACAAAGCCAAAGCACACATAAAGGTAAAGGAGAAGGTCCTGGTTGAAGGGTTGAACAAAAATATCAACCACAGATCGGGGGGAAAAAGTATTTTGCAACAAAACTGAGCAAAGAAAAAAAAAATGCATTACTTAAATGGCGAGTCAAGGTAATAACATATTGATACAAATAAAAAATAAAAATACTCCCATGCCTAAAAATAAGCCCATGCTTAGATTTTATTTGTTCCGACCTTTGTTGCCATATTCAACTATCCTGCACCTGGATCGCTGTTAATGCGTCTTTCATTTGTGTTTCTACAGAGGCGTTTTGTGGTTATTGACTGCCGTGTGTGTGTTTATTGCAGCTTTGATTGACTAGATGTTTTCAGTCAAGTCCGTATGAATCTTTTTAGAACATGAACACGTAAATAAATAAAATACGGATATATCGAATACAGGCAACACCTGCATTGTTGAGCCTCTGTAATGGAAGGATTTGTCTGTCGGCGCTTTGTTGTTTTTCGACAATTCTGAATTCAACTGCGAGTACCTCAGTGAATAAATCCACGCAAAAACGTCCAACGTGCCGCGGATGCGTTGATGAATAATGCACCATGCATGCAAACGTCAGCCACTGTTGATCATTTCCCCGCCCGACAATCCTGGGAAGCGTATAACGTGTTAAGACATCAGCTTCATGCTTTTCCCGTCCACGCTAACAACGGGCATGTGACTGAGACGGAGCAGGCTGCGTGTGAGAAGTCCTGCGTAGCGTGCGTTCTCGTCACAGACCGGGGAAGCATAGAGCCGGTATTGTTGTTGCCTCCACACACACACACACACACACACACACACACACACACACACACACACACACAAACACACACACACACACGCTCTGTATATTACTGCCACCACTCTACACTTGTGCTGTCAACTCGACTCTTCATCGCTTATTGATGGCCTATTGTTTTGCTCCGTCGCCGTGACATAAGGCCACAAGGTTAGAGCGCAGCGCGGCTGTATCAGTGCCTGCGTCCGCGGCCCCTCGCTTCTGTTATAATGCCACAAGAAGTGAACGGAGAGTGGAGAAGTCCACGGGGTGTATACAAGGCAGGTGAGGAGAATCATGTAGCAAGTTGACAAAGACGTGAGTGGACGCGGCAAGTTTTAAAACGGATGCTTCCGAACGTCTTTATTCTGACAGCCTTTATAAATAGGAAAGGAATTTCTGTACAGGCGGAACATCCATCTCCTCGGTACAGCAGCCTTCTTGTGTACGCTGTTCTTCCGGCTCGCCTTTCCTCACTCTCATCTGCTCCATCTTCATTCACAGTCTGTCCCTCCATCTCCTCCATCTCCAAATATTCTTTTTGTCTCACCTTTGTCCTCATCTTTAGCCTGGCTACTCTCACGTGTCCACAGACTCTACTCTCGCCCTGGTCCCTGCTACAAATAATTCACCTCCCCTCTCTCTCTCTCTCTCTCTCTCTCTCTCTCTCTCCACTGTCAGAAACTTGAAGACGCGGACAGGAAGAGCCAGTACCAGCTGGAGTCTCTGGAGCGCGAGCAGAGGCACCTCCAGCGGCAGCTGGAGCTGCTGAGGGGAGGCAGCGGTGCTGCAGCCCAGAGTGGCCCGGGAGAGGGCGAGAGGATACGCATGGACAGCGTGGGCTCCACCCTCTGTTCCGACCGCTCCGACTCTGAGCAAGGTGAGCAGGGCCGCAGTCTTTGGAGGGGATTTCCACGGTGGCCAATGCAAATCTTCCCGCTGCTAATTTTACAACACTGAGGTCGTACTGGTCGGAGCCAACGCTGAAAATAATCAACACGAGTTCTCAGAGAGAGGTTTAAAATGCGAATGCTTCTCGGTCGGTGTTAAAGTCGACTTTTGTCAGCTGACATCCAAGTATTAAAGCCCATATTGTTGGGCAGTATTCTGTATATCTGTAGCAGCTTTTAAAGATTTCCAAACCTCAGAAGCAACGAATGAGCTTGGAAATGATTCCACAGATGCTGGAAATATAAATATAAAGACTACAGCGCTGTTGATCTTGGTCTGTTCATTGGCCCAAGCTCATGAAAGCCGCCCCAGCATCCTGACACTACTGTACTTTCCACTACTCCGCATTCCATTGTTTTACTGCACAGAACACGTTTTTCAGCAGTCACTGATAGATCTGTCCTCTCTGTTCCCATCTGTCTGCTGTCGGCCACAGAGGAGATCGAGGTGGACGTGGAAAGCACGGAGTTCTCCCATGGAGAGCTGGACAGTGTGAGCACGGCCAGCACCAGCGACCTGGACGACCACAGCAGCCTGCAGAGCATGGCCAGTGACGAGGGCTACTCCTCCTGCAGTGTCAAACTTGCCTTCTCCTCCTAGAGCCCCACACCGACGCCGCCGCCACCACCACCACCACCACCACCTCCTCCTCCTCCTCCTCCCTGCCAAACCCACCTGCCCTCCCGTCTGTTTATCCATCCAGCCATGTCTACATGCAAAAATCCAGTCACCTCAGACAACGCCCGGGGCCCCAGCTAATGGCTGAGCAGTGCCCCCCTCTCCTGCTCCTAGCCTTTTAGTTTGTACCCCCCCACCCCACCAAAAAAAAAAAAAACAGACACCAGGGATCCAAACACAGTGATGTAAGACTGACAATTGGTTTTGATCTTCGTC
The DNA here is from genome assembly GCF_022379125.1 of Scophthalmus maximus. NCBI lineage: Eukaryota > Metazoa > Chordata > Actinopteri > Pleuronectiformes > Scophthalmidae > Scophthalmus > Scophthalmus maximus. Next base: position 16,480,608 of record NC_061522.1, on the reverse strand, counting down.
TCTTCTTTTAAAGGGAGATCAGAGACTTGGTTGACGTGAAAAATTATACATCCTCGTCGTTTTTAAATCCTGCAATTGAAATGAATGGTTTTTACTATTTATTTCATCAATGTCTGGATTTTTTAAAAGATTCACAATCCCCAATTCGATGCGAAATGCACTTAAGTCCCTCTAACATTGAAAGAATTCCGAGTTTCGGTGCGGTTCTCCCTCCTGTTGGTGCTTGTGTGTGTTGAGCTGATCCTTTGTATCCCGCCATGATGTTCTGCTGTCGGGCCTGGATGACCGGGAGCACATCTGATCTGGACTTTAAAAGGACACTGTGGGTGAACTTTGCCATATCAACACAACGCGGTCCCCGATGAAGACGTCCTCCCAGCCCCTGTCTTATTGTTGTTGTTTTTTTTCATTACCTCTGCTCAACACCGCAGAAGCTTGGACACTTGAATTGGTGCTATTGTGAAACAAACCCATCGGGTAAGCAGATCAGATACAACACCACTAAGCTTTTAAAGCAAACACAAGCGTGTCTGTCGTGATTGTTTCCAACCAAGCATGGAGGGAAACAACCACACGAAAAAATAATGGAGGGTGAAAAAAAAAACATTCCTGTCGAATGTGGGTGCTTCAGTGCATTTTCAAAGAGTGGAAATTGTAACTGTGTGTGTGTGTGTGTGTGTGTGTGTGTGTGCGTGTGCGTGTATGTGTATGTGTGTGTGTGTGCGTGTGTGTTCTTTTGTTTTGGTTTATTTCCCCTCGACAAAGCAGCTACAACAAGCCATCCTGCACTTGCCTACTTTAGAGCTGTGTATAGAAACGGCACAAACCAAGAAGTAAAAAGAAAAGAAAAAGTCCAAACAACGACAGCAAACTTTGGAACAGAAGCCCATCCTCTTTCCAGCAGTAACAAGCAATAACTCTTGTAGTCGTTTTTTTTTTGTCCCATCAGTTTGAACTCCCTCCTGTTTTTCCCCCCTCTTCTTCTTCTAAAGACACTTTTGTGTGTCCGTCCAAAAAAAAGAAGCAAATTTCTAGTTTTTTCTTTGTACATACAAATAACTAAATAAATTAAACTTTAAGAAATAGTTTTGTTTTTTAAAGAGCTCACAGATATAACTATTGCCTCTGTTGCTGTTTGACCTGTGTTTATTGTGCTCTTTAAATTCAAGTGTATGGAAAGATTTTGTCCTCTACAGAGCAGCAGTGGATGTGGCATGGACACTATTTTGATTTTGTTCCGTTTTATTGACGGAGGCATTTGAAAGTTAGCCGTTGTGTTGCTCCCCAGAGGAGGACAGACGAGTTCCTCTTCAACACGACAAAGAAAGAAAAAAACAAACCCAACAGAACAACTTTGTGAGAGAAGCGTCGCAGTTGAACTAAATGTTGGAGAGTATGCGAGGCCCTCTTTATTTATTAGACTCTTTTTTTTTTTTCTGTTCATGAATGGGAGATTAAAAAAAAAGCTGCATATGGCATTCCACTGGTGGTCAGGCGATCTGTGGAGGGAACGTCTGAAGTGCAGGGAGAAGAAAATGGTTTATATGATGATGTCACTGTTCGCCATCCCAGCTCATCTGGTATTAAGGATTGCACTTCAACCACAGTTCCCTTTAATTTAATTTTTCTCTCTCAGTTCCCCTGAATCCTTTTTGTGTTTGGAAGAAAAAACACACAGCGCCACCCTTTGAATATTTATTTCTCAATCCCTCAAAGAACACAAGCATTGAGGGGGGCCGGGGGGGTTAACTTATTTTGGTTCGGTCTTATTTTACTCCTGTTGATGATCATTTCTCATTCCTTATTTTAAGAATTGTATATTTTATGGGTTATTGTTGTTATTATTATTTTTGGGGGAATTTCTTTGAGGGAGGGTACAGAGGGTGGGAGGGAATAAGATGAAAATGTAGCCAATTTTTTTTTTTTGTTGATTTTTTTGTTTTTTCTTTCCAATGGACACTTGAAATGTAATTGGCCCCTAAGCTGCTCCTAGTGCTGAGCCTCGCCTGTCCTGAGTCGTCTGCCTCGTCCGGAGCCGACTTCCCCGCCTCTTTCGCTGTATGCCTGTGATGATGAATCCAGACCTTTAAAAAAAACGGATGGGCTCAGAGACAAAATGGCTGAACCTCCATGGCCAGCCTGCTGATAGAAGCCTGTCCGGGTGTTTTGGGTTCTGGGGGGGGGGGGGGTGCTTTCTCTGCACAAGGCGTATTGATAGCCCAGACTTTACTGGCAAATATTGAGCCGGCTGCTACACAATAAAAGGGGTCTAACACTCCACTTTCCTCCATTCGGAGGACTGTAGTCTCTATTAGACTTTAGTTTTAGTTGGAAAAAAAAAGTGTCTTACATATACAAGAGGGTTTAAAGAATAAAAAAGAAAGAAGAACAAATCCTTCGGTTTTCTCTGAAGGACATCATCCAGGTGTAGAGTTTGACATGTGAGCCCTCCGCGGAGCTCGTTGAGGTTGTTGGACTTGGCACTGAATCAGAAAGTCTCCACTTCTGGTGCTCGGTCACTCCAAAAAAAACAAACCCTGACAAATGCCAAAACCACCTCGGAACACCTCAGTGTCCTCTCTCTTTCTCCCTCTCTCTCTCGATCTCTCTCTCTCGATCCCTCTCTCTCTCGATCTCTCTCTCTTTCTCCCTCTCTCTCTCGATCTCTCTCTCTCGATCCCTCTCTCTCTCGATCTCTCTCTCTCGATCCCTCTCTCTCTCGATCTCTCTCTCTTTCTCCCTCTCTCTCTTTCTCCCTCTCTCTCTCGATCTCTCTCTCTCGATCCCTCTCTCTCTCGATCTCTCTCTCTTTCTCCCTCTCTCTCTCGATCTCTCTCTCTCGATCCCTCTCTCTCTCGATCTCTCTCTCTCGATCCCTCTCTCTCTCGATCCCTCTCTCTCTCGATCCCTCTCTCTCTCGATCTCTCTCTCTCGATCCCTCTCTCTCTCGATCTCTCTCTCTCTCTCCGAGGGACAGTTTGCATTTATCCTGCCCCACTTTAAGTTATTAACCTCCATCTCCTCTTTGTTTCCGTTTCCTTCTCCGTACGTTGGTTTTATGAACCTGCATTGCTGTCAGGTCAAAAGGTCCCATGTTTGACAAATAAAAATTCACTCTTTCTGCGGAATCAGACACTTGTCTTTTAACCTGCTTTGGGTTCCAAAGTATTTTTACGGCACTTGGAACAAATCGGACAATGTTGGGTCGGCCATCTATCACAGAAGAAAATGTGTGTGAAAACTCTGGCACTCATTGTGTTGAACGACTCAGATCTTGTATTCTAAAACGGGATGACAACAGATTATAAAAACTTTGACAGAAGCCAGGTCTCTGTCCTCTCTCTCGTGTGTGTGTGTGTGTGTGTGTGCGCGCGCGCGTGCTTTTGTGTGCGCGCGCGCGTGCGTGCGTGTGCTCAAAATGGCTCCTGGTCCACGACTAGTCTGCACTGATCTCAGTTTCCTGCCTGCTACTTGGTACATATCCGACGTCTGGAGTCCCTGTCATGCCAGTCTGTCCAGTGTGAGATATAAGAACTAGACAGACGAGTTAAACTGCAGGTATCATTTTGCATTTGAGGTTGAAAGACTTGTCAAGTTCAGTGCCGACCGGTCTAGGATCAGCCCAGGTAACTGCGGGTGGTCTAATAAAGAGTTTCTAGCAACACTGGAGATTCATAACGATAGAATATCTTCATAAGCTGGCGATCACAATGCTATATTTTTTACCTCTGTGTAAGGTCAGGGATAGAGCCACAGTCCTGCCCGTGGTTCAGGTCGGTGTCATACTCTCCGGGGGCGTTGCGTTCCACTCTTGCAGCTTGACTAGACGTGTACCAGCCCGGCAAAGTAAAAGTCCCGGTGGCGTTTCCTTGAACCCCTCTCCGTTCTGGCGTCGGTCTCTCAGGAGGTTCGACTTTGAGCATAGAAACGGGTCCAGGAGGTGAAGTGAGCCGAACCAAGCGAGGGGAGGAGTCCTGTTGTTCTGAACCTGTGGCCATCCTTTGTGAAACATGCACTCTGATAAATGATTCTAGACGTGTAAGTTGGAGATGCAATACTTAAAATAAAAAACAACAAGATTTTCAAACCTGCAACGACTTGAGCGGACTGTTTATACCACATGCTGATGTATCCAAAAACAACTACGATTCCTACGGCCCAGAGTTTAAAGAAAAGTTTGTTTATCACTTCATCCAACATTCGTTCTGAAATCTGTCGAGTATTATCTCCTCTGGCCTGTAAATCAAATGACATGAGGAGCAGTCGTGAATCAACTTGAACTGCTCTCAGTTTACGGACAAATGAGAAAGAGGCACGAAAAACATTTGGCTGCAGTTTAAATGATCACAGACCAAAAGTGGTTCGGGGAATCATTGTGGTAGAACATAGTATAAGTGAATGGATAGAGAAGATGGCCATACATTAAGACTTTACATATGAGTTCACGTACAGTGTTTGTGTATATAGAGTATGTATTTATACTCAGTTTTTGAATTTGGGTCGAACTTTGACCCAAATTCTGAACCTCGATGTTCATGCTGGACCTTTGAAATAGCACTTTGCGAAATAATGATAAAAAAAATAAAAAAGATAGACAGAAAACTGGAAGAAGAAAGAAAAAAATCCCAACTCAAACAAACTTCATCTGCTGATGAAAACAGTGGGATGTGGCTGGAAGTTCGGGGAAAAGGCTTGTATGGTGATTTTGAATTAAGAATGTTCCTGTCAAATATCTTATTTTAAAAAAAAAAGGTTGGCAACCACTGCTCTGTGTTTCTAATATCTAAAGGCACCGTACTCCGCTGTGCTCCCTTATACTCGACTAATGTCATTTTATCCAGCTGACGGCGTCACATTTATCAAAATGGCGTGTAGTGCACGTGAGATTAACTCCAGCCTTTCGACACGTGCTTGTAAATCTGTCCGAGATCACATGATGTCTGCGTGATCAAAGGAGAGATATGTTTTTGTTTTTCTCCCTCTCTCTCTCTCTCTCCTTAAGAGGCCACATGAGCTCCCACCACACATACTATTCCTCTCAAGTGGTCACGGCTCGTGAAAAGTGTCTGAGAGGCTTTTGGGGGGTTTGGGGCTCAACATCCCGTTTTGTACATAAAAAAACCAAACCAGCATGTCCCACACTGCAGCGATGGAACACCGTGATAAAGAAGATGCCTCTCCTCCGCCGCAACTGCAGATAATCTGTCTGGGGTCACGACCCCGCAACAACTGTCACTGACATTTCAACACGCCGGCCTCGTTCGTCTGCGTTTTTTGCGAATTATGTCACACGTTGAACTGGAGACAAGGATGAGTTTTTAAAAGAAGAAGACAAAGAGGAAGAACATGTCTCATTAGAGAAGGTAGTAAAATACAGTCTACATGGTTGAAATAAATGAGAATGCTGATCGGCCCGTTTCAACTGAACCAAGCTGTGTTGCCAGTTCCTCTCAGTTGTTTAAGATATATTATCATATACATATATTTCTTGACAACATGATTTGTGTGTCTCCGGTTGGATGATTTACAAAGAGAAGGGTCAGTCATCGGAATCACCTTTCTCGAGAGGCATGTAGGACATGTTTTTCGCCCTCTCCATCACGGTTTTACTTTCATAATCAGTGGGACCATTAGGATACAGTCTATGGATGAAACCCTTGGTCACACATGCTCCATGCAGGCCGGTTCATCATTGTCATATTCAGTCGAATGCTCCCACCTAGAGGTCAGACACTGTCAGTGGTGTTTGTTGAGCAGCCTCCCTTCAACAGACATTTGAAATAGTACAGTCTCTATGCATATTTCTTTTTCTTTGTTTAGATAGATAGTTACTTTTATTTATCCCAAGCTCGGAAATTCCGATGTAACAGCAGCACGTTTCACACAGCACACTTTCAAAAAATATATGCAATATTTACACAAACAAATGTAAAATAAAAATACACAAATTACAAAAATTATGTTTTCATTTAGATTAAACAGAGTCCAGGGTCTTTTTCTGTCAGACAGACGTTCTCCATCTTATTTATAAGAAAAAAAGAGGCGACATCTGCTCAGCTGTATTAATGTGTGAAATCCACACACTTCAAACAGCCTGAGGTCAAATCAGTCAGAGTGAACAAAACCCATAATTTACTGAAGAACTACTCAACTGGGGCTGCACGGTGATGTAGTGGTCAGCACTTTCACCTCACAGCAAGAAGGTTCTGGGTTTGAGTCCCGGTTCAAACCAACCAGGGCCTTTCTGTGTGGAGTTTGCATGTTCTCCCCGTGTCTGCGTGGGTTCTCTCCGGGTTCTCCGGCTTCCTCCCACAGTCCAGAGACATGCAGAATGGAGTTAGGTTCATTGGAGACTCTAAATTGACTGTAGGTGTGAATGTGAGAGTGAATGGTTGTTTGTCTCTGTATGTGGCCCTGTGATAGGCTGGCGACCTGTCCAGGGTGAACCCAGCCTCTCGCCCAATGTCAGCTGGGATTGGCTCCAGCCCCATGACCCTTAAATGGATAAAGCGGTAGATGATGGACAACTCAACTGCTTTAACTGCCCTGTCTCTGTAATTCAACACAAAACCAACCACTAGGTGGCACCAGAGGCCCGGAAATGCTCAGCATCACTGCCTCCTCACAGCCTCCTTGGTCACACGTGGGTGTCTTGTGTTCCTGATCAGATATTTCTCATCATATCAGAAATCTGCTCGGCACATCTCCACACTCGGATTGTACTGTGTTTGATCCCAAACACCTTTTTTTCCCCCTCAATGTTTCAACAAAAAACTTACACCTGTGTTTTATGACAGACACGATTGACTTGATATTACTACGGACACAAAGTTGTGCATATGTGCCCGTTATGGGAGTTCGATCCAGATAAAAATCTGATTCTGGCGGAGGATCACTTTTTGGCACCACACCTGTGCCGGCCCTCGCAAAATGAAGCAAGGCCCCGCCCCTCGTGTCAAAGTAAGTTAGTCAATATTGCCAGAGGATGAATCGTAACTGTGGGGGGAAAGAAATCTCCAAGGAAGTGAACAGTTTGAAAAACAGCAGTCGGGTAAACGTGCGTTCTCTCTTTCTCCAAGTCTGATGACAACAAATAACCGTCGTGAGCACAGCGTCTCAGTGGCAGGTGCGCTGATTGGCTGATCATCACTTCCGTGTCAGGCAGCGTGTGGAATGGAAGGACTGTGTGTGTGTGTGTGTGTGTGTGTGTGTGTGTGTGTGTGTGTGTGTGTGTGTCTCGTTGAGAGCACCAATTTTGACTCTACACCATCGTTGTGAGGACATGTTGTCCGGTGCTCACAACTTCAAGGGGCTGTTTGAGCGTTAAGACTTGGTTTTAGGGTTAGAATTGGGTTAAGGTGTGGGTTAGGGTTTGGCATTTAGTTGTGATGGTTAATGGTTAGGGGTTTGGGTAAGGGACTAGAGAATGCATTATGTCAATGGGGGTCCTCACAACTATAGAGACAAACGTGTGCGCGTGCACATTCACGCGTGTCAAACAATAAAGTGTCAAACAATAAAGTGTCAAACAATAAAGTGCTCATCCTGAGTCAGAACTGTGTGTGTGCGTGCGTCGAGGGAACTCACGAGGTCACGACGCAGTTGTTGCAGTTTACGAATTGCGGCTCGGAAAAGATAACGGAGTAAACACATGTTCACATTCGCGTGCACAAGCTGCAACTCGCAATTTCAAGCAGCAACCTGTGAGGAACCAGTCCAGACAATATATGGATGTGATGATGTCACTCCTAATAGCCACACATCATTTTAAAAATGCACTAATAAATAGTATTTTACATTTGAAATGTATTTTTTAGGAAATATTTGGGGGGCCAGTTTGAATGGAGCTGATGGAGCTGATAATTAATAAATATGATCTATAATTTACAGTTGCTATGCTTAAATTTGTCAGTAGTGGAGATGCCAGATCGTCAATAAATATAGTTTGTTTATGACTCATTCTGTTCTGTATAGATGTATTTATTCTTAGACTGACAGATGGAGCAAACGGTTGTAAAGGAAGGAGGATTGTAGTGGGGGCACTGGGGTGTCAGGTGTAATTGAGGCTCATAAGTCAGGTAGGATTTTTTAAAATTTATATTTGATTTACTGGAAGAGATCCAAAGAAGTACAAAAAAAGAAGAATTGCAATTCAGGTGCAAATATATATATATAGGGAACCCTAGGGTGTTAATCCGGGCCAGTATGGGTCAAACCCAGCTTTGAATCAAATCCATTTATATTCATTATGTTCTTTCTGTAAGAGCTGTTCAATTAAGATGGTGGTCTGCAGTCTAGAGGAGCTTCACTTGTGACAGTGAGTTTATCTGCTCTGCAAATCCATGCTTCTCAAACTAAGATATATTTCTCCAATTTCAGTTCTCTTTAATATTTACAAAAAATGTTGCCTTCTGGCTGAAGTCGAAACTTGCATTCAGAGACATTAATGAAACGCTGGAGAATCAACGAGGAGCCTGCCGGACTGACTTTTGTGAGGAGTTGTCTCTCATTGCACCACTAGGCTGCACAAAAGCACCAAGGCTCCCGTGACTCCCACATCAAAGAGCCTCGCACAGCGAGGCGACAAATGACTTGAGTTTCACTGAAAATCCGACACAAGGGGGATGGTTGAAGGAATTTTCTGAAACAGAAAACCTTTAATTCGTTAAATACAAATTGAGACATCGATCAATTCAATCCAGAAATCGTCTGTCAAGGGTTAAGGACTTTTCAGAAATGTGTTTGGTCGTTGTCACAGGACATCAGGCCTGGAATTTATTGTGGTTTCTTCTCGGAGTTAATTTGTCAAGTTCTTCTCAGCCTCCTGCTCCGAACGCCACACAGAAATCCCAGCGAGCCCAGTCAATTCAGAAGAGACGACCCCGAGGAGACTGATCACTACTGTCACAGTGATGCCTGTTTCCTCTGAGAGGAAGTGACACCTCACACGGAGACTGAGCCCACTGATAATTAAGAGCTTGACAACTGTGAGTTACAAAAAAAGAAGGACATTTTTTTAAATATTTATTAATTTATAGTAGCTACACTACTCTTTTTTTTCTGGGGATGGTCGCTAAATAGAGAAATGTCACCAAAATCTCTTCTTGTGGTATTTCGTGGTGGAAACGAGACATTAAAACTGAGCTGGGATGAGGGTTAGGCAGCATGAGGGACATTATCCATGGACATTGACAAGTGACAGCTGAATATAAACACTGGATTGACCTAACACTGCATTTAGAAGTCAAAAATGTTGCTTTTTGGAAAGTACTTCCGTCAAGGTCTGCTCTACTTCTTTCAAACCCCCCCAAAAAACTGTAGAGACACTCACATAGCCTTTTTTCTGCTCTGGATTGGCTGTGGCAGAGCCACTGACAGGTGAAGTTCCTCGGGATCACGTGTCAGGTGTCATTGACAATTGAATTGCATATAGAGAAAAGTAGGTTACACTGCCTAATTAAAATGTTTCTGCCGGGCTCTTGGTTTCCTGGACTGACATGAGAGAGTTGGTAGTTGGCTGCGCCTGCCGCTTGTGAGGAATGTCACAGGAGGAGCTCTGCTCCACTTTCACTCCCTTCATGACTCATACTCCAGACCTCATCTCCATAGTTGTTGTCGTCGTCCCCCCCCCCACACACACACACTGCAGGGAGGCAAACTCCTGCAGCGAATTGCTGCACTGATACTGCAACAGTGGGAGTCCATGGGTGGTTATGTGGAGCTGAAATGAAGCCGGACAGAGGGGCTGACTCTGTGGGGATACGCTGGGGGTAGGCGGCCGGGTTTCCTCTGGTGATGCGCATGAGTCATCGTCCCCACGGCGACTGGGGGCCTCTGACATCACAGCAGCCTTATCACAGGGAGGGTGGGGGGGAGGCAATTCCTCACAAATGTCCTTCACTGCTGATTGAGGAGGAGGATGAGGAAAAGGAGGGGGGAGGGGCTCACAGCAAAACAAACTATGCATGACGTCTCTCGGGAGACCGGCGGCATGTTAGTCAAGACCTGAGGTGTGTTGTCAATTCTGAAATGTGGAGGCAGGTGTGTGTGTGCGCGTGTGCGTGTGTGTGTCAGCGTGCATCAGTGTGACAGACAGTGAGAGTAATTGTAGTTGCGAGGAGAGGGACTGGTCTGCAGGCGGGTCAACGTCATGCTCGGACCAGACTCCGGAGCTGTCTGTCTCTGTCTCTTTCTCTGTCCCTCTGTCTCTGCAGTGGGGCTTGTCTTGCTCAGGCACGAAGCCCCCCCCCCCTCGCCTCACGTAGTCCAGCCTTTTCATTCCCTCGGTGAACACGATGTGAAAAGCCTGGATGGAAATTTAGCTCGTTGAGACCCGTGAGTCACCCAGATAAACAGAGGCTCTCAGTACAGCTCGTTTGCCAGTTACTTTCAAGTAGTTTGGGTGAAAAATTGCATCAATGTGTAGTCACTGTGCTCCACTGCTCTGCCCTAACTGCCAGAAATTAATTTTGAGACCCATCTTGGCTCCCAGGCTGAACTGACGCACATTCACACTCATGTGACGTCACCCATTGGTTTTGTGAACTGCCGTTTAGAAGTTGAGTTTAGCATTTGACCAGCGCCATCTTTGTTTTTTGTAAAACCAGAAGTAGGAGCAGGGTCTGTCTGAGAGCTCTACTGCCGCACATCCACCTACACCTGGGACCTCCACCCATTGGACGGTACCAGCTGTCAATCGAGCTGTACGTCCCAATGCGTACCGTACTTTATCGTCTGTTTGACTCTAAATGGGACCGTAATTTACTAAATGAACATCATGCTGTATTGAAGAAGATTTGAAAGTAAACATTGAGACCATAAACTCCTCAAGGAAAATTTCAAACACAATGTTCATGGTATTTTTGCAGCCCATCTCCTCTGTGATTCACCAGGTAATTCAAAAACGGCTAGGCAGGCCTTTTCAAGCGCACGTGGAAAATTAGAAGTGACAGCTGCTTCAGTGTTGTCAGTGAAAACTCATCTGAACCTCATTTAAACGGGGATTGTGGCTGCTGGAGATAATTCGATCACTCACCAATTTGATACAATTTTTACCTCTGAAGGCTGAAAGTGCCTAATTTAACATTATCAACATGTTTCTACCTCCCGTAAAACACTGTGAAGATACTTTAATAATGTAAGTTATGCTGGAGGCTATGGAAACAACTATTTTTTTTTCTAAAGACCAGCTTCATAACAGGAAGTAGGGATGAGGTTGTTGGTAGTGGTGGTGATGCTTGGTGTATCATTTGGGTTGCACTTGCTGAGCATTTCCAGAAGTTTAAAGTATTTCGGATTTTTGTGTATATTTGACATTACATAAATCAATTAATTCATTCATTCATTAAATTAATTTGAGACTTTTTCTCGCCAACTGACAATTTCTCTCTCCACGGTCGCCAAGTGGTCGCTCAGTGTGGGAACCGTTGGGTTTCTCTGTATTAGTGTGAGGTCGCGACCTCACTATGTAAAGAGCCTTGAGATAATGTATGTTGTGATTTGGCGCCATACAAATAGAATTGAATTGAAGCTTTTTGATGTTTAATTACACGCCCTGTGTGTGTGTGTGTGTGTGTGTGTGTGTGTGTGTGTGTGTGTGTGTGTGTGTGTGTGTGTGTGTGTGTGTGTGTGTGTGTGTGTGTGTGTGTGTGTGTGTGTGTGTGTGTTCAATCAGAAACATGAACGAAATATATAACAATATTCTGAAGGAACACACACACACACACACACACACACACACACACACACACACACACACACACACACACACACTCCACCTTCCTCTCTGTTTTGCTGAGCACACTCTCTTTAAATGTGATTGTTGCAAAATGAGAAGTGGCACTTTGCTGATGGAGTTGCGTGTCTTTTCCACTGTTCTTCACCCCACACACACGCACGCACACCCACACAGTCACAGACATGGATAACAGCCACTGACACATGTAGGTGACACACGTCCGCATTACGCTGACTCGGTCACCATGTCACTTGCCACACAGACAGGCTGCTGAGAATTCAAGGTTAGCTGTGCTGTATTTTTTGTTAAGCTGTCAGTACAGTGCTGTAAGGACTGACCGTTTGTCCACTTCTCTTTATCTTTTACTTATTTATTTATCTTTTAACCTCCACCTCACTTCCTCTTCTCCCTCCGTCTCACTCTCTGTCTTTGGCATGATAACCTCCTCTCCTCTGTTTGTCTCGCTCTGGCTCGGTGTCGTTTTGACTCGTCACAGTTCATGGCTGCTGGAGAGGTGACGAATACGCAGCTATTGTGAAAAGGGGCCGCAGGGATCCATCCTCCTTGCTTCACTTGCCCTTGAATATGCCTCCCCTCTCAGTGCCCCGTCACTCCTCACACACTGTGAACAAATCGGTGACAGTGAAGCACTGCAGTGAGCGGGGGTGTGCATAGCACATTTTGACAGGGAAGGCCAGAAAACGCTTTATCAAATATTTATGGGTCTAACCAATCAGGAGGATTTAGTGGGAATCCTGGCATCTCCTGCTTTATCAAGCGGGACACTAGTCAGGAAGCCAGTGCTGAGAGGTTCAGCTTAAAATTGTTTTCTCTAGATGAGGGGGACACGACGGAAATTAAAGGCCGCACCCACATTTTTGGCATTTTTTTTACACCAAGATCCATCGATTGTTTCCTGTGAAACTGACCCACAGATATTGAAACAGATCCTTATATCATAAATAATAAGTCTGTCTCTGTCCTCACATGTTTCTACGATGACAGAGATGTAACTTCCTGTCTTTCTCTCTCCGCACCTAGGCCGACTTCTGCTGCACATGCGGGGGTTTTGCTGAGGCAGAGGAAAGTACTGGAGTTTTTAAGGGCACGGCAGAGTGAGTGAGGACTGAGCCAGTCGCAGCAGCTGCCCTGGAGATGTCTCAGATGATAATCATCCGCACTCATGTTGTTGACTCAGAGTTTCGGGGCTTGGCAGGTGATTTGTGCAACCACAAGCCCATTCACAGAGTAAACAGCGCATGATGCCACGTAAGTTCATATTTCTTCACAAAGAAAAACATACATAAGCACAGTATATACTCCAAATTGGTGTGTGCCTTGTTTTCCATCGTAAGTGACATTGCAAAGAAAGATAACATATGGATGAATTAACATGATGAAGATTTCTTTGGTTTTTACCAAACATGTACAACTTCTTTTCCAGGCCAGCGCGAGTGCTGCTGCCTCCCACCTGGTTCTTGTGCGACTGATTCACCGGCCGTGCACCTGGTTTTTGCTTTTGTGGAGGCAGATTTATGAATGCAGCTCTGTGTGCGCGGGGGACAGGGAGCGAGGTCTGATTATCACAGCAAACATGTCAGCGCCGAGACAGGAGCGCATCATGGAAAGTGTCAGCGGCACATCATCCACGGGCATCTGACTCCGAGTGTGTGTGTTTCTGTGTGTGTGTGAGGGGGTAAACGGTTCGAGGGGCTGAAGGAAAGTGACACATTATGCAGATAAGATAGTGAACAAGTTCAAGAAAAAAAAGAAAAGAGGGGGCGGGGGCGGGGGGGGGGGGTGGCTGATGAGTCACCAGTGTTGTTGGTATGTATGACAGGACACAGCATCAGCCCAGTCATGTCTCCATCATCCCGTCTCTCTCACTCTCTCTGACTGCCTCTCTTCCAGGCGTTAATCTGGGCTCCCATGACGAGCATGTGATATCAAGCCCCAGGCTGTGTGACGGAGTGAAGGTGGGATCTGTTTGTCTTCATTGTCTCCACAGCAGAGCCAAGTACTCACAGAGAGGCCCTGAATGGTGTCCATAATGTACCCAATTCATCTTCTGCATTTCACTGTGTTGTTCAGCATTCAGTAGAATAAAACTATAATGGATTCAGGTTGATAAAGCGGTGTCCTTTTCTCGAACAACACCCGTGATACTATTCAAATCATGTGAACGGCACAGTTCCTTATTAAGCAGTGTTTCACATTCCCTTTGTCACCTGCGGCTTGCTTCACACGGAGGCCGGAGGAAGCTCCGCTGGACGCACGTCAGAAAAGCGTTCCTCCTCTGCTGTGTCTCCCACGGGCCTGGGTGCAGGCGCCCGCACCGTTTTTTTTCGGCGTCGTTGCAGCTCCGACCCTTCAATTAACATATCTGCAGACGACTGGTATGATGGGGATAACGCTCGTGCGAGGGTAATAACTAACTCTGCCTCTTCTGTGCCCTTAATCCTCCAGGATTGGCTGTAATACTGGAGCACGCACGATGATAATTGCTAGGTCAACAGCACCCCCACCCCCCTACCCCCCACACCCCTACCACTTCTTTTTTAACAGTAGGTGAGGATTCTGTGTGTCATCTCTGTGCATGTGCGTGTGTGTGTGTGTGTGTGTTTTAATTTGCGTGAAGCATCAAAGATATTCCTTTGTCTTTGTCTTAGAGCCTCCTGCGGCCTGCTGTGCCTCCACAACAACAACAACAACAACAACAACAACAACATCAACATGAGTAAAGCTGCCACCAGTCCAATTAGACGTGAGACTGCGACATGCAGTGTAAGATCTGGTAAGCCTTACACCCGCCATCATTCACACCTTATCATATCATGCACCGCCACTAATGAGAACTCTCCGAGGCCACGGCGTTCGTGATGGAGTCACGTTGTCGCTCGCCCTATCTGCCTCCGGTCTGCTCTCTGTCCGCCTTGATCCGCGTGGCACTTTGTGGCTCCCCGACCGCAGTCAACAGGAAATGAGGAGGGGTGAATCACACTGGGAACACTGCATTGTCATCAGCGTCTTAATGAAGCCTTTGTGACAAGAGGTCGGGAGTCGCCAGTGCTTCATATAAAACACCACCAGTGGAAGAGTGACTTCTCTGTATCAGCCCTCTTTTTCTTTACTTCCATAGAGTATATTACCTTCTAAAACTGATCTGTCTAGATTTACAACCGCGACCTATCTGAGACGAACGAGTCCGACAATCTATTTGTTGTCCTTATCAGCACAGTAAATACTAATTTTACATTGAAGGACATTTAGCCTGATGAAGTCTCACATGTAACACGTCGCAATTTTGTGAATTAAAATCCATTTGTATCGCATATCATTGTTGCAATTGTTGTGGCTTCAGTTTCCATCTCGCGTCCTGTTGATTTTGTAATCAGTATATTTTAATACAGTTTGTTTTAAAAAAAATGGTTAATACATTGGTGATTTTTCCCCCAAACAGCTAATGAACCAACTGTACAAACGTGAGCTGCAAAATAGCTACGAATAGATCCGCCAACCGTGCCTGTGTCTTATTAGTCCCCCCTCGTCTCTTTGACGCAGATGCATTAGGCCGATAGAACTCATCTCTGCATCATTTCACACCACCCAGGGTGAATTTGAATCTGTTGACATCTTCCCATTGAGCATGTGTGCAATTCACTTCTGTTGATCTGTCTGTACCTTTGTCTGTCCACACGTCACCTCAGAGCAAGACTACTCAAATAGGGCCAACATTTTCATTAAGTGTTTAGACATTCATTCCCCTTTATGTATGTTTCACATAAGTCTACACTAGTACAACCTCAACCAAAGACAACAGACCAGAAGTGAAGCTAGCCAACAATAATGAAACACAGACAATACGCCCCTATTGCACTACTGTCTGTATCTGCTGCTCAGATTCACGTGTGAATATTGTCATATATTTTGTTCATGTTTCTGATTGAAAAAAATACAGTATAGACTGACTGTACTTTTGCAGCACAACTTGCAGCTTTGTTAAGGAATCAGCAAATGCCTTTTGGCTGCAATAAGTAATCAAGCTAACAGAAGAAAGAGATGTCGAATCAGATCAGCCAATTAGGCATCAGCGACTATCTGTTTCTCCCCAGGCAGCCAATCGGAAGATGCGCTTGGGCACAGGCCATCTCAGCAGGATCAAGATTGACTTTACGGGGGCAGTTTTTGTCACAGGCCATGGAAAAACCATTTTGGGAGCAGAGAGGAAGCGCTGAAGAGGAGTTTGTGGCCCGGTCGATGATGCGCAGAGGTCGTGATTTTGGCAGGTCAGTCCATCGAGCTGTTTAGGAGTGGTGGGTCACCCTGCCATCTCAGTCTCCAGCGGCCTGCCTCCTTTCTCTGCTGTTATGAAAAGAAGCAGGGGAGAGAGGCAGCCAATGATTCACATGTGTGTGTTTGTACACGTCTCACTATGGTTGTGTGGACACATTTAATCGGAAACCATCGCTGCGAGGACGGTCCTCACAACTTCAAAGGGCTGCTCGAAGCCAATGTGTGTGTGATGAAAGATTATGAGTCTCCACTTGACTTTATATTAAAGCTTCATCTTTGTGTATTACATCCTTTGCTCTGCTTGTGCCCAAGACTATCTATCAATCTATCTATCTATCTATCATTTTCTCCTTTTCCTCGTCCCTCTGTCTCGCTCTTTTTCTTTCTGTGCGTTTACGTCCTGAAGCCTCTCGCGCTCTCTCTCTCCCTCTCTCTCTCTGCGTGTGCCTGCAGGCCCTGCGTGTGTGTTTCAGTGCGTCATGACTCGAGCGTAAGCCCAACTCCTGATATACGGACGTTCGCGTCACCAAATTGACCTTTAAACACAATAACCTGGTATGACATTAATCATAACTTTTTAATTTTAACAAGTTCTGTTTTATTCTCTTAGAATATTGAGCATTATACTCTAAAATGATTAACATGTTAACAAAAAATCTATACGTTGCCAGCACTCATTTTGTACCTTTGTTTTGGTCCTGGGCAGGAACAAAATTGTTGGTGTAGTTTGTTTGTGTGTGGTGTGTGAAGAATACTTCACGACCTGTATGAAAATTGATCTCTGTCCAGTGTGCTAAACGGCCCATGACCATCCCATGACACACACACACACACACACACACACACACACACACACACACACACACACACACACACACACACACACCACGTCTTCCTTTAGCTTTGTCATGCCTCCTGAAGTCGATATTCAGCGACATGACTGGAGACAACCAATCGCAGACAAAAAGCCTCTAGAATAAAATAAACAGCCATGATGTTGACGCCTCACTGGACTTGCTATCTACATTACTTTTTTGACTTTTGACATTTGTTATTTGAAATGCAGGCTAGCTGCAGCTGTTTGCTTCTTTAGAGAAGATCAAAAGTAGCTGTAAACCTACAATTTGGGGTAGTGAAAATGTTTTTGACCTCCAGTGCTGTGCTCACTGACATCTGTTCCCCAGCTTGTAAAAAACGACCAATCATTTTCAGGCTTGATAATGAGGAAGTCATCTTCCTACTCACACTAATTACCTAGTTACCTGGATACAAGCTTGGAAATCAACAATTAGAAACCAGCCGCACACACACTGACAAGCATGGTGATGACCATTTAACATTTGATCGACATAATTACAGAATTTCTAAGTTGTTGGTTGTGAATAGGACATGTGCAGATTAGTCACTCGCTGCTGATTGGATAGAGCAGAACAAAACAAAGGTGAAAACTCCCTTGAAAAACAGTAGTTGGCTAAAGTGCAAAACAATATTAGGCTCAACAAATGAAGAGAAACAACATGGTAGGTCAGTGTGATTATTAGAGTACAAGCACATTTTTAATCCCCAAACATGTATATACAGCATAGCATTTAAATAACTACTAAACACAAACATAATGTTCAACTTTCTCATCCCATGGACGGTATTTCTATGGGTTGGGATCTGAAATGTGCCATGTCTATATATGTCCCCCCGATGTGTGGACACAGTTTGTTTTGGGCACATTCCTGGGAAATGACTTTACCAGCCATTTACTATGGTATGTAACTGTACAACCCAGTGTGTTATTGTTTTTGTGTGTGCGTGTGTCACAAGTCTTATGCAATGAATCACCCATAAAGGATTTAGTGCCATTTAGCGATGAGGTTGCATTTCTCATCCAACTGACTCCCCCCTCCTGTTCCACGCATGCAGGTGAACCCGTACAGTGACTTTCAGCTAATGTAAGAATGGTACATGGTGGACTCACCCACGCCCGACGTCGACGTGAAGGGCTCATTCTAATGTCCCCCAAAAAACACAGCAATTCATCTTTTGGATAATTATTCACTAAACATATGAAAACATGAAAGATCACCCTGAATCCACACTGGACCTTTAAGATTTACGTTCTGGTTGAATTGGTGGAAACAGCGAGTGCAGTTCGCTTCTCCTCCAGCACTTTGTCAGAAGTGCAACAGGAGAGCAAAGAGAAATCGGTTTACAATGCAGCCAATCATCCTGCTTTCATGAATCAGTGAAAAATGTCTGCCGAAATCGTATTTTTCACACTTCATTCGGCCCGAGTAGTTTTCCCACACAGCAGCAGGACACAGTGAACTTGATTTGCTGGTTTGAGAAGTAGTAGGTGTGCAGTGTGTTGCTGCAGCTCACATACCATCATCCATTTCTCTCTGCTACATCTGTGAAATGCTCCACTGATCAGTTTTGATGAATGATCAGTGGTGTTTTCTTTGCACGCTTCCCAGCGGCCGTGATCGCTGTGAAACAGCAGCTGTAGGAAATGTTTGTTGTGTTAACTTCCTTATTGAGTTTAGGGAGTGAACACTGATGTCAATAAATTGAAATAGCAGACTGGATCACCATCAATAAAAACTACAGTTTAGATAGGGCTGGACTGAGTGTACTGGCTGTTGCTACAACACAATGGCAGACTATAAATGTTGAGTTCAATTTCATAAAAACTTTAAGGATGGTAGCTGTTTACACTGAAACTGGTGACACTGAAAATAGCTTTTCTGTTTTTTTAATCCCCGACAAATACGAATAAAAAGGACTACAGCACATTGGTTTCACGGTTTGTGAGTTATCACATCTGGAGAGGCCGCAGAGGCTCCTCGTGATCAGAGTGGGGCCTGTTGTCATGTGCGTCATCCACGAACCCGCTGAAGCCTCATGCAGGTCATGTATTGATAGAGAGGCAGGGCGGACACACACACACACACACACACACACACGCCTGCTCTCATTCCTCGCTCAACCCCATCCTCACACATACGTTATTTTCACGCTTATGCACACGCGGTGTCTCTCCCTCTCGCCTACACAGACACTTAAACACATGCATGCAAAGTCGTCTTAGCCGCGGGCAGAGCGGGGAGTGTGATTAGTGGTATATGATTCAGCCATTAGTGCTCTCTCCTTTGTCTCCGTCCAACTCGTACTGGTAACTAAACGCAGCTTTACAGGATGATGCACCTCCGTACGCAAGTCAGGAGCTCAAAATAACACCCCGCCCTTTATCTGCCACTGCTCTGGCCCCCCGGTGGGAGGTTGCAACGCAGTGGTGGTGATGACTGTGGCCTTAACCAAGCCGCTCCAAGGAGAGGTTGTGATACCAAAAAAAAACCCATTTTCCCCAGCTGCAGAGGACTGTATCGCAGTTTGAGTCATCGGAAGGCCTGAGGGAGTGGGCTGGTGTCTCTGGTTGTCAGGGCAGGTAGTTGCCAGAGGCGCTGCTGAAACGCATCGGAATCCGAGGGTGTGTGTCTGACACACGGTGACTAGTTGCTATGGTCAGAAGTTATTGTTTAGGCAGTCACAATTAGGACTTATTATAGAGATCACAGCATCTGCATCCACGCGCATGCAAAGGGTTTGGGAGTGTGTGGCATAAACGTCGTCATCAGACGGTGAGCGCCAGACTCCGAGCGGACATCGTGTGCAGCTGTCCACGTGCACGTCCACAATAGAGTATAATGGAGGCCTCACTTTGACGGTGTTGGGCGTGTTACGTCCTGGAGAGGAGGGGGAGGTTTGGTGTAGAGGCTTTGGAATAAAAACTAACACAAATTGAAACTATTATCTTTTATCTTCTTGGTTAGTTTGTGGGGATTTTTGTCTTTAATTGATGAATGGACGGTCCAGAGGTGGACAACATATTTCCGGAAAATTGCTGTTCACATATGATGGAAGCGGCAGATTTTTCAGAGTCAGAAATTTTGTCCCAACAACGTTTCTGGGACATTCTGTGGCATCTGGGTCGAGCATGCATGACGGAAATTCCTCTGAGGAAAGCAGTGTTTTTGTTTACGGTCATCAACACACCCACTCGCTTGCTGTGAGTTTTCCAGGAGATGTGTTGTATTCTCACATGGGCTCTCTTTGACAAGTTACGGAAATTCTCCTCGGGGGGGGGCTGGCAGTAAAAGTTCCGGAAAATGACAGCTGGGAGTTTTCTTAGTGAATTTTCTTTGCTAACCAATCACTTCGTTGCATTCATTTAAAGTTTTATGTTCCATTGAATTTTTCTGGAATCTTTCTGGAAGATTAAGATGACATAAAGTTAATGGTTAATTGATCTTAATACAGTAAAACTCAAAAGTAAGCCTTATGAGAAAAAGTAAATGATGAAGGCTGAAGCATTCTTTGAACAAGATTGCTGACTGACTGACTGATTGATTGATTGGAAAGAACGTTGCACCGGTATCTGTTTGTAGCACCTGCAGGTAAGAGGGCCATAGAGCCAACTCTACAAAGTAATGTTCAGGCCCCTGAAAACATCTAATGGGTCTGCAGAGCGACCTGTGCAGACTCAGCGGGGTGTCATGTGACAAGTTTACCAAAAAACACGAAATGTAGGTGACTCGCATGGGAAAGAATGCGCACACACAAGTGGATGGGTGTGACCGGATGAACATTGGATAGTTGGTTTGTGTGCAAACAAGGGGCATGTCCAGCAACTGTTGTTTGACGATCGTTCCTCTGCGAGTCGGCAAACCTGATTCAACGCACACACCGTCACATCACATCATCACCTAGAGGGATGTTTACTGATCTGAGGGGTGTCTTGTGACTGAAATGTCAACAGCAAACTATTCAGATGTGAATCACTTCTTTCATTACACACCTCGCACGAAAACATGGTATGAAATATCAAAATAAGTATGTGTTGTGTTACTATAAATACCACAACGATGACAATATGAAACCAAAAGACAATGATGAATAAACGATAATGTTAAATAGGTCGTCGGTACAGTCACGGAGCTGGAAGGAAACTTGTTGGAGTCCTGCTGATGGCACAGCGCTGTCACGGCTGAGTCACATCTCTCAGCCTCGCCTCTGAGCAGCACTCCCTGTCTTGTTAACGAAGGTGTCATCGCTCCTGCCTGCGGGGTAAGAAAGTAAACTAAACTAAACGCATTGATTACCAATCTTTATTTAACTAAGAATGTTGGCAGAGCACACTTTCTCTGTCATTTCGGGAAATATGCTTATTTGTATCTCAGATATGAAGATGGAGCCAAAAGCTACTCAGTCAAATATTGCTTTAGGGTGAGAAAGACGAGGCTTATGAAAACCTAAATCGTTGTCTTCACTTTATTTAAGTCTGCCAGACTTGAAGTTTGGGGTGGAAAGTTTCTTGTGCAACAGCAAACCAAGCCCAATAAAATAGGAACTAGAATGTCCCACAGTAGAGCGCATAGC
The DNA here is from genome assembly GCF_022379125.1 of Scophthalmus maximus. NCBI lineage: Eukaryota > Metazoa > Chordata > Actinopteri > Pleuronectiformes > Scophthalmidae > Scophthalmus > Scophthalmus maximus. Next base: position 16,459,148 of record NC_061522.1, on the reverse strand, counting down.
AGTCCCCTCATGAAACCACATTTAAATCTACTAGAGCCAGATTTTTATGTGGATCCACACCAACCCTAAACACCAGTCCCCTAAATACTGTTTGCCAGATTTTCTTTTCATCAAGATCCATGCATGACGATGTCAAAGAATGTGATAAAAAAAATTTCCTGTATTCCTTTGTCCAGAACAAGTGGCTAACCCATCATAGCGTGGTCACCCATTGGTTTGTGAACCACCGTCTTGAAGCTTCGAGTTAAGCACTTCAGTCATCGCCATCTTGTTTTTTGGAAACCTGAGATAAGCGTATATTTGGAGGAGCGAGAGTTGGACCTGACCCGAGAGCTCGTCCACTGCACGTCCACCTACACCTGCGACCTGCACCCATTGGACGGTACCAGCTGTCAATCATGCTGTATCCACGCTCCAATGCATACGGTGCCTTAGCAAATATTTTACTCTAAATGAGACCATAATTACCCAAATGAACATTGTGCTTTATTAAAGAAGACTAGTGATTGAGACCATTAACTCCTCAGGTAATTGATGACTTATGTTACTGGGTCATTTCTCATAGACTTCTGTGGGAACTGATTTATCATGGAAGTCAGTGGAGTCGCTCCCTGCTGGTCATTCCAGAGAATCCAGGTTTTAGGCACCTCCACATTGGCTTCACTTTCCCGACCCTGTGACTTTGTTCATATTTATGTACAGTCTATGCTCCAGACGCACGCCAAAATTTAATATCTTCTTTTTTGGCCCATGTCCCATCCTTCCACTATGTTTTGTGGAAATCTGTTTGGTAGTTTTTTTCGTAGTCCTACTGACAAACTAACAAACTAACCACACCCAACCAACAAACCAACAATCCGACATGGGTTGAAACCATTCAACCTTCCTTGGCGGATGTAAAACAGATGCAGGGAAAGGGACTTGAAGGTGGTTTCCACTGGGTGTTTCACTTTCTAACTTGTGTTTCCTTGGACTTAACGTCTTTCGGTTTTGCTCTCTCTCTGAGACACAGTGAACTTGATTTGCTGGTTTGAGAAGTAGTGAAAGTGACACTCTGGTCACACCTGTTGGTCGCCACGGTGCGACCGCATCCTCTCCCGTTGTTGGCCACTCGCCTGTTCTGTATTTGTTCGTGTTCCAACTGAAATCACACAGCCGGCATAAACAGTTATTATGTCAAGATGAAAATACATCAAATCCTGTTCCCTGTAAAACTGGAGCTCCACCCTGATTCTGATCAGCACTATTACTGTACAGCACATCAGCCTCGTCATCATCATCATCCTCTCTGACACGAGGCCCCGTTATCATCGTCGTCCTTCGAGATCACGCCTGGTGTATCAGCCAGCTCGGCTGCGTGCGCAATCAGTGCGCCGCTCTCCCGCCTGGCGGCTCTCCGTGACGCTGAAGAGCTGAGCTCTTGGCTCGGGGGGCTGCGTCCTGCCGGGTGGAAGCAGACGCCAGAGGAGTGGAGGAACAGACCGGAGCGAGATTACTCACTGTTGTCTGTATCGGAGGCCTGTTTGTGCAGGATGTTGGTCGGTAAACAGGGGGAGTCGGGGGGCCTGAAGGGTAAGGCGCGGACACCTCCCGTCTGTTTCCTTCCCCCCCCAGGATCCAGACAGTTTGACAGCAAGTGTTAAATAGAAGATGCAAATCAAGCTGCACTATGAGAACTGAGGAGGACACTTGCTCCAGATTGGTTGATAACACACACCGTGTAGACATCACACTGTTACCAGGAGCACTTTACACCACCTAACTCAACTGTGGAACAGGTGGAGAGTTCTAGAATTCACGGCAAGCACTCACAGATTTTTGTGGGAGTGTTTTTCTTTGATCATATATTGGTTGAAGGAGGCTGAACCCAAAATGTGGACTTATGCCGCTGAGGGTGATGTGAAATATAAAGATGTGGTCATCCGGGTAGATGACGGACATAAAAAATTCAAGACACACTATTCTCGGTAAAATTTCAAACCTTATTTTGCTTAGAGCTGAGATGAGGAGATCAATGCTTGTTGATGTCATCCTGCTCATGCAGTCAAGCACCGGTGAGCTGGTGTATTGGTTTAGTATGTGACCACCATTGCACTCAAATACACCCTGATTGGAGCCAGAGCATGCACCATGGGAATGAACATGTCACGGTGCACTTGCCGACGGTTCGACCATAGAAATATTCTGCCAAGTGCGAGTGATTATATCCACGCACACGCCGTGTTCAAATCATTTCAACAGAAAACACTTTGACTGAGCAGGCCCACAATAGGAAGTGACACTTGAATGTCAAATGAAACGGGATCTGCCTGAGGAAACTACAGTCCTTCCTGGTGATGCGTTTTTCGTGTTTCACCGCAGGAGAACTACTGTACATGTGGGTGTCAGTGATACGAAGGAGCAAAGACTTGCACATTTGTCGGGGCACAAGCTGACGAGTAGTCAAACGTGCAAAGGCGCTCTTACTTATTTCCTATTCACACATTTTTCTTTTCCTTAAGCACACACACCGACTCTCTCACACACAGTGATGTACTGTACTGTGTGTGCACTCATTGACAGGAACAGGTTTTGTTTTGAGGGTTTTTCTTTTTTGCAACGGTTGCCACCTTTAATGCTGACGGGGCCCTGAGCTGGACGCGGTGACTCAAACACACCCTGTGGTGATGAGATATGTCTGCTGATAGCTGTTTAGCTGCCACTGACCACATCTTTAGGTCCTCTGTGTCATGTGTTGTTCATTAGCCCCGGTGAGGCCAGTAAAGCTGAAAAGTTGGAGAGGCTGGGAAGTATAGGACACTGGATGGTCCTGGTTGGCCTCTCCAGACAAGTGTATTGAAAAATTAAATGGGAAGGATGGTTGTGCAGTATTCTTGCTGCTTTTCCAAATGTTGCCATTAAGCCAAAAATAAACCTTCCAGCTGCCACAGTGAAGCAGATCTGACTAAAACTTGCACTGGGTGTCTGCAATATAAAACTATTTCCCAATGCCAAGTCCAATTCCTACCCTGGATAAATAAAAGGTACTGAAACATTTCATTTATCCGTGCAACCTGCTGTTTATCTGCAAAGTTCACCATCCGGCCGCAAACTTCCTGACAAAACTGGGTCCATTTCCTCAGACGTGTCACTTCCCAGAATAGCGACAGGAAGACCGCACGCTGGCCAACAGGAAACCGTTCCCTTCGGCGTGCCAAACATTGTCCACGGCAATGTTTGGATGACCTTTCCTATCAGGGCCGTTAGTGCTGAATCCACAGTTTTGTTTTACACATGTTAAGTAATAATACTAGTCCTGTACATGTTGATGCTATAAATCTACAATGAGTTAGTGTGTGAGAGAAGGGACTGATGCTGGACGATGTCTTAACGTGGTCAGTATTGTTTGTTTGGATAATGTACAGTTTTTGTGACATTGTCAATTGTGTAAATTCACTTATATGTTAATTAAGGACATGGTGGTGTTGAATTGCACTATACTATATTGAGAGGTATTTCTTAACTTCTTTTATCCCACATATGATGTTGACAAATTATAAGACATCTCTCAATACAAAGTAGTTCAACGCCAACCACTAACTATGGGCTTAAACTGAATGGCATAATGAAAGCATACTTTATGGAACAATTGCACCCAATTAATAATAAAGTGAACATACGTCATTGTCAGTATCAATTAATGGAGATTTTGTTCCTTTACATTTTTAAATATCTCATTTATCGCAGACTATTTACTTTTTAAGTCACTTTTGGTATGTTTTGGAAAAAGGGACAATATATTGTAATTTAAAAAATTAATCATAAAAGTCTATTTTATTACGACAATGTCAACTTAATCAAAGGCAAACTCCATAGACTTTCGAGGTGAGGCTCAGTCCTCCCAGCCCTTGGAGTGGGACGCCTGTAATGCTGATGTTTGCCTATATAGGAAACTTCACATTTTTAACTAAATTAGTTTCAAAAAGTCAAATTAGATGAACTGATTTTGAACATTCAGTTATGGATCTGTCTTTCACAATTGACAATATCCAGCAAGACAAAACCATCTCTTATTTTAAAAAGACCAAGGAAAGCAGAACAGGAATAGTGTCACTAACAAAACAACCACAGACGGGCCCAACACTCGAGAATTTCCCACATTGCCAGGCCATCTGCAAATTGTCCATAGTTTAATTTGGTGTTTGTGTCATTACGTCCATGTAGAGCAAACAGTTGAATTCTGTTCTCATGTCAAGTTTAATTTTAGTTCACGATCATGACAGTGGTCTTGGCTACAGATGTTCAGCTACACAGACTGTATCGAAAGGGCGTCACATAAAACAGGAACCACTCTGGCCGTCTTCATCTTGTGTATTTTCACACCGTCACAGTGTCACCGCATTCTCACACTGCCCCTCCCGCTCACGCCAAAATCACACATCGACCGTCTCAGTGGAATCTCAAATTGTGTCTTCAGATGATTGTAGACACTGAGGTCGTCGGCATCATTAACACATTGACTATTGCAGCTGCTAATAAGAGGATGCAGGCGGGCGGCGGCGGTGGCGCCGGCATGGCGGTGACTCATCGAGTGATGCCCGACCCCCACAGTCAGACAAAATGGATGCTGGCTAAATGAAAAGGTGATGACGTCAGGTGGAAATTTGCGCGGACCAATGAGGAGGAGCGCACAGCTGGTGCAGTTGGCTGTAGGTGTGTGTTAGTGTGTGTGAGACATTTATCAGGTGTGTTTAGTGAACGAACTAGAGTGCAAGTTGGAAGGATGTGTCAAAAGGCAAGGTAACTGCCATCAAATGGAATGAAATAAGCGTTTAAGGCTCAGCTGTCACTGAGCAAGAGTGTAGGCGCGATGGGCGGTGGTCAGTCCTGTAACTCATTCATTTTGTTCATCAAGGTCCTTCAGCCATGGCACTGTGACTCATGTATGCGGAGGCTCTTTCTGCGAATGACCTCCTTCACGTGTGTGTGTGTGTGTGTGTGTGTGTGTGTGTGTGTGTGTGTGTGTGTGTGTGTGTGTGTGTTTTATGTGGGGGTATTTGTGAATGGGTATGACTGTGTTTCAACCTTGTCACCTACGAGATACATTCACATGAAAGGATTCTGTGCTGGCGGTTTTTAATCAGTGGTAACATTCGGTGACAACAGGAAGTAGTATGATGTTCAGACGTTGTGCTGAACAGACAGGATGGTGGTTGACATTTAGTCATAATAGGTTCCTGCTTGTCATTGCTTCCCAAAATAACCATGTGACCCAACAGCAATGGGTTTTTTGTGCTGGGATGAATATTGTGTGGGTCTGTACTCTATTTCATACAGCAGTATTATATTATAATGTCTACATGTCTGTGCCAAGTCCTCATTTGGACTAATTAAAAAATATTCTGCTCGGAAAAATGTAGTTTGTTTCATCAGATTGGCATTGGACTTTGAGTGTGAAACTTCACAGCTGTTTCAATAGTGACAGGTCGTACATTATCTTTGAACACTCGGTGCAAAAGAAACTGTCTGTTGGTATTGATGAGCTGTCCTACTTTTTCACATCCAGCAAAAATAATCAGAAGAAAACTTAACTGGATTTATTTTTTGACTGAGCTGCTTTAGAGATATACAGTATAAAACAGATGCACATATCTATTATTTCAACGTCTGTGGAGATTGTCATCCATCCATCTCATAGTCATCCAAAGGCGCTGAATCCCGGATGGATGTCTGTTTTTTTTGTTGTGTGACATTTGTCTTCTGGAGCTCTTCCGAAGCCCCGGCAATGTGCTCGCAAAGCGCCGTGAGATACCAGCGACCGTTTCCTCGCTCCCTGCTCCCGAGATCCTCTCCAGGAATTCCACTCAAAAGGGGAAGTGCCTCGCGAGCATCCAGCCCTGCCCGGCTCCTCTCGGCCGGTGGGACGTCTGCCTGTCTCGTTCCCTTTCATCTGGGCCAGAGATGCTTCGTGATAACAGACTTTAGCCCCGCCACTGATTGAATTCAGGTAGGAGGGCTCTTTACTGGGGAATTGATCTCTTCCTTAATGAACAGACACCGCGGAGCCCTTTCGCAGCCAGACTCCTGTCTTTGCATTAATAGCGGCGAAGCTCAGACAAACAAAGGACAGAGATAACCTGGCTTTGGCTGTATCTCCTTCCACTCGTACAAAGGGAGTCATCGTTGCAAAATGCTCCATCAGTGGCAGCGGTAGATGAAATGGCCATTAGTGTGCGTCAGAGGCTTGACTTTCAGGAAACAGGAAATTACCTTCTGATCATTTCTTTTACCTATTTTCACTGAGCGAAATGCTTTTTTTTTTGCTTTTTTTTTTTAATAACATGAAAACAAACAGTGCCAGAGTGGCTGGAAGAGCAGACAAGAATGAATTGTCCCGAGCAACAATTTCCCAGCAATTCTGACAAGTCACTACTGTGCCGATGCTATTCTCTGGTCCAACCGACGGCATACTGGATGAGTCAGACGAAGATGCCCAACTGCATTTCTCATTTACACCCTCGTGGGTTGCCTCTGTAATGTGCGTCAGAAGGGGCAAAGACGCGGACAACGGAGGAAAATAGATGAGAAGGAGGTAGATTAATGCCATTGGATATTAGTGGGGAAAAAGGGAAGCGATGTTCCCGTTAATAATTAAAGGAGATGTGTGTCTTTGGATGCTCTTACACATTTCCTTCCCAGTCTTCCTTCTTTGCATCAACTTGCCTTATCGTCATCTTCATCATCTTCTTTTTCTTTTTTCTGTCGGTCAATGAAAATCAGAACCTCGGAAGAGAACATGTCCGAACTTGTTCCATGTTTTTTTTTAATGTTGCTCCAGTTGCTGTTTAATTCTGCAAGAAACGGGGCCAAGACGGTAAACAGGCGAACAGAGCAGGTTTGGATTGTGCCCTTGTGTGTTCAGATGGACTTTTCCTGTCATGTCTGAACTCTTTGTAAGGCCGGTCACTTTGCTCTGTCTCGGTGTCGAAGGGCGCCGTTTGCCCGCTGTTCTTCTGCGGAAACATAAACGGCGGTGTGAGGGTATTCCCTGCAGACATGTCTGTCCACTTCCTGTGACGGACTCGTCATTTGTCTCTGAATGACTCAGGAATGACGCTTGTGACTCATCCACGGTCACCGTCTCGATATCTGTCACAAACTGTTGGTTCGAGAGAAAAGGTCACACGTTTGAAGTGATCTTCTCATCAACAGAGGGCAGTGCGAGTTTTTAAGCAACATTATTCCATGACCTGAAAAGTCAGTGAATATGATCATATATTCTGTGTTTGTGGCCAATAAATTTACGAAAGTTCGACATACATACATACAGTACATAAACATATACAATACCCTGTATTTTCCTGACCTTTCGGTATCATTACCCAACACACACTCACACATCCCTGTCTGAGGTCATTTGTCGATTCACATCCATTCATCAGTGTGATGGTCAATCCATGGAGGTAACCTTGCAGTGGCAAGAGAAGTAAAATGACCTATTGATCACTGGGAACAAATCAATTGTGGTGGATTAATGGCTCGAGAGCTCAACTGTTTCTCAACTGTCACTGGAGAAAAATCTGTATCCAACATACTACTTCTACACGTTTTAGGTTTTTAGTGTTCAAATGACACATTACAACACAGAGCATTATGATCAATTTTGACATTGACCATTTCTAAGTGAATCACAAAACGTTGGAGTAGTGAAGGGAGAGTTTGGCATGAAGGTACCCGCAGAGTAAATTTGAGCAGTGTCAGGTTATTATGACCTTGCTGCTTCAAGCCTGCATAAATGTGATCGCAGGTCACTAGTCAGTTGTTCGGCATGAATGAAGCAGCTGGTGCCACTAAGCTGAGTCAAGCGTGGTTGAAGTGCTTGACCCTGCTCTGCTCCATTACATTCATTTCTTGAACACTAACTGTCAATAAAGTACACTTGAAATCAATGTATTACTTTTATATTGTAGTATTAATGTGCATACTGTATGTAGTCTCTAATAATGATAAGAAAAAATGTGAAGAAAGACAAACTCCTGTCTCAAAACTTTTGATTGAACACACACACGCGCGCGCACGGCAGCTCCGGCATCTCTGACCCACATATCTGCTCTCTTCTGCCGCTGCGGGATGCTGGAGGATTAATGTTGTTTTCTCAATGATGACGCACCACAGCAGCTTAATGTCAATCTGCCTCAGCACCCACAAACACACCGTCACACAGCCCAAACACACCCACACACACACACACACACACACACACACACACACACACGTTGGCTACTCATTGACCTCAATACTCCACTGTCCATTTCTCACCCAGTTATACAAATCAATGTGTCTTTGGTTTACAGATAGTACCAGTCAGTTCTTTTTTTTATACCACCATCTTCAAAAAACATGTTCTTCCTGGTGGTACAAAATAACTTTCATACATAGATGATCATTTTTTGATAAAAAATCTAATCCCACGTCAGCCAATATGTGTGACTCAGCATCCTTCTGTGCACACAAGTCAAGTTCTCTTGGTTTAAAACTTACTTTCGGAGACGTACTGGAGCAAAAGATCTTTCCTCCCGCCGACATTTACTGTAATGACACTCCCATGTTCTCACTGGTCATATCGTCTCATTGAGATCAGCAGATGAGTACAAACCTCTCACCACTGTTTCGTTGCCTTAGCCCGACTCTCATACTTGGCTCAGTATCGAGGTCGCAAGCGAACGGCTCAAATGTGGTCCGGACGTTGTCCACGTCGCCCACATGGCCTGCTCCTCATCTGTGACTCACTCATGACTGAAGTGTGCATCATGTCGAACCAGCCCGTGTTGGCACGACTCTGGGTTTCATGCAACAAAGGTCAACATTTCCTTTTGTCAATTGTTAACAAAAATGTAGAGCAGCATCTACTGACCGTATCATGCGTTTGGGACAGTGGAACTTGCTATAAGCACAGCACTGTCACCTTATTGTGGAACACATTGCATTTATGCATTCAGGAGATATGAGCAACATTATCAACCACGTGGAGCTGTTTCTGGCCACCTGAGCAATAACTCAATAACTAACCAAATCTTCCATAACCCTCCTCTTTTAGCTGTAGTTGGATTTTTAACAGCCAAATGCTCCACTGAGTTTATAGTCACTAACTTTTGCTCTTTTTTTTATTGTCACAATCTGATCAATTGACAGTATAAAAATATTGATTCATGCCACTCTAAGAAAAATACACATGTGAATGGCCTAATTGGGAGCTTTTTAAACAATCAATGAAAGCAGACAAACAGGTCATTCGACATAAATAAAGGTATTATATACATATAAATATGAATAAATTAATATATATAATATAATCTATTGATAAAATTGGTCAAAGTATACTTTACATCTTACAAATGATTAGATCTAAATTCTATGCAGTAGATCATTTTTCGTATGTGTATAAATGCTAACTCACATTAGCCACCTTTGTAGCAGGACGTGCAGTAGTGATGAAATTATGTTTTCTAGTCGATGTTTTGTGCAGCCTCTGTGTTTGACTTTACTTTGAAGAAAACTCAACCATTTTCAGACAATTCAATTCAAAAATATGTAGTTTCTCATCCAACCTGATCTGGACTCACAATCTTGTCCGGTGTAGGATGCGGCCACTTGATTGTTGGAACTCTTTTGTCTTTTATTGCCCTACAGGTGTCTTTCCCTTTCCGCCCCACCTCACCCCACCACCTCCCACCCCGCCCACAGACCAGCCTTATCAGGAAGCTTTGGATGCTCCTGATCGAAGCAGCTGGGTTATCCAGATAAAATTAGTCCCTCTTTCTATCTGATAGCTCTGTGCTTAAGGAAGCAAGGAAGGAAGGAAGGAAGGGGTGTGATACAGGGGGAGCAGGGGAGGAATGCCTCATAGCAACAAAAAAAAAAGAGGAACCTTCGTGTTCTCTCAGACAACCACACTCCGGTTGCCCGGGGAATTGAAGTCAATATAAGAAGAAGGAAAAGCACAAGAAACTGAGAGTCAGACCTCCCACATCACCCCCTCCCTCTGTCAGGGAATAGGGGAAGTTAGATAGAGACAGACAACGTATGAGTCACCAGCCTGGCCCCTATCTCGGCTCCTCTGAGAGATTGTTAAAGAAAGGAGGAAATGTCAAAACCCTGCTGACTGTCTGGACAGACCCACGGCCATCTTCAGTGAACCGAATCCAACCAGCTTCAACGCAACCATCATGGTCACGAGCCAATGATCTGCTTGATGAATATTCAGTGTATGCAAGGGGCTTGCTCCAACTTTACAAATGAATTTTAATGAAATGATAATCTGTCAGTGAGCATTATGCAATGTGGAGCCTAATCACAGGCCTTCATTCGAGTGTGGTGTCTCGGTTTGAATGCGACGCGTCCTTTTCTATTCACAAAAACACTGTGTGACGGACAGATTGATAGATGTGCTTCAAATGAGTTGTAATCAAATCATAGTTGTTTTTTTTGAGGCAGTATTTTATTTATCACATACAAAGTCAATGCAAAGATACAAATGAGCTCTCGCCAGGAAATGTGAATATAGATGCATCCAAGTGAGTTGAAAATGCTTCGACTTGAGTGAAAGAATTCAGTTTATCAACGCTGAAATTCTCCAGATGTCAAAGAGAATCAGAAATGGAGGCGAAACTTAAAGTCACCGACTGTGGGAAAAGTTTCACGACTCCAGCAATCGGCCTTACTTTACTACGAACAGGTGCTAGCTGCCATTTACATGAGCACAACCAAATACTCCAAAAACTAAATTGTGAAAATGGTGTAATTTCGAGGTGCAGAGCTTCAGCTGCCACCATCGGGGCAATGATGATGATGTGTGTGTGTGTGTGTGTGTGTGTGTGTGTGTGTGTGTGTGTTATCAGCTATTATGTCTGCAGAATCAGTTCAATCCTCACCACAAATGTTTTCCTCCACTTCTCCGACACACTTGCACCTGCTCCCGATGATAACAGGCTTTGTGTGTATACTGTGTGTGTGTGTGTGTGTGTGTGTATAGATATATACGTACAGTATGTGTTTGTGACAGTAATGCTTGTACCTACTTCCTATGACGTGGGTGCTCCCCAGTCGCCACCCACTCCCAGTGCTCCTATCTATCACATCTTTCCATCCCAGCCTCGGTCTTTCCATCCCCTGAGTGGGAGAGCAGCAGTGTGTGTGTGTGTGTGTGTGTGTGTGTGTGTGTGTGTGTGTGTGTGTGTGTGTGTGTGTGTGTGTGTGTGTGTGTGTGTGTGTGTGTGTGTGTGTGTGTGTGTGTGTGTGTGTGTGTGTGTGTGTGTGTGCGCGTGTCCGTGTGTGTCTGTGCGTGTCCGTGTGTCTGTGTCTGTGTGTGAGATTAAAGCATAGCAGTGCAATCTGTAAGGTCCCAGTGAGTTTAATTCCAGCTGAGTGGATTTGGCTTTGTGCCTCCCACACAGGTGATGAGAGGGGAGGATGGAGAGCGGTGGGGGAGACAGGCTGGACGACAGGGGAGGAGAGAAGAGGATGGAAGTGGAACACAGAGCGGGGAAGGGGGGCGGGAGCGGGGGTTGGTACAGACAGACAGACAGAGGGAGGGGTGGGAGCAGGAGTTCCGGTCTTTATTATACGTTTTTGTGAAAATCGCTTATCTCGGTGCGTCTGCGCGGGGGAGGATTTCTGAAATGGCTTCGCACTTAGGTCACATACTATTTGGTCCCATAATGAGCCGCAGTTTGACTGCCGACCCCACAGTGTTTTTTTAGTCTGCTGGTTTGAAGACACAAACTATCTGGACCCCACACACTTATATTTAGGATGCATATTTTCCCATTTGCTGTTATATGTATTCTACGTGTTTTATTGTTGTTTCATAATATTTGCATTCTTCTTTGAATTGTGTCTTCTTTACTTCCCAATGCCTCACCATACCCACTGGGGTCATTTGAGCGCTTTGGGTACTTGAAAAGCGCTTTATAAATCCAATATATTACTATTATTATTATTATTTATGTTATTTTTAATTCTTGCCTCCTGTTCAGAACTTGCGGTACTGATGTGCCATTTATTCATTCAAACGAATCGGTTTCATTGAACAATACAGCATGGTTTGCACTTTAAACTGAGATTGCATGAACAGAATGCATGAGGTCGTTTCACTGGTCCCTAAGGCTTCTGTAGGTCACACTATGCTTTCACACTTTCACCTTTAAAAATGCACACAGCTGCAGATGCAAACATGTCCAACATATTGTCTGCAGGAATGTTTTTGTGCTGCGAGAGATTTGCACTTCCTTGTACAACAAAGGCCGGCTTGCCAGGACATTGGGAAATCCTCAGTAGACGCTGCAGGCTGTTGTGCCTGTAGATCAGTATGATTTCCCTCAGGCGTTTGTTAGCTGACAATGGTCTTCAAAGGCAGAGGAGAAGGAAACAATGCACCCCAAACACCAACCGCCACTCTTTCTGAAAACTTTTACGAGGCTTCCCAAAACCAGTTCTGCAGCCTCGTGGCTAAATGAAAATCCCGTGGGGTTTTTCTTTTTTTCTTTATTTCCCGTACTCACATCTGCGTATCTTATGTGCCGGGGTGAACAAGTTCACAGTGCAACTGTGGCCGGAATGAGTTCTCCACAAAGTCCATCATATTAAAAGCTTTCACGTCCTGAATACGGGATTATTATTTTTTTCCATTCACACAAGCTTGATGCACATAGTGCATGTTGATAATCCATCGACTGACTCACCGCCAAAGGCTTTGAGTGATATTTATTGCCTCCTCAAAGTAACATTAACACCTTCAGAGCGGCAAACACTGGCTACATTTTTCAGTGCTGCTACTTATTTATCTCCTGGCCTCCTTCTGCCTCCACTTCTATGGTGCACTTTGCACGTGCAAGTGAGGACAGATACAAATATAGTCGCAGACAGTATGCAGTACTGTTTGTACATATAATGCTAAAGGATGTGTTAAAATAATGCAAAGCAGGCAGACAGGAGGGTTGAGTGTTTCCATTCGCTCTTGGCCTGTGTTCATACTCTCAACTTGATTAATTACGGAGGCTGTGACAATAAATCACTGGTGTATTTCTGTCTCGATTTTTCTGCTGAAACAGGGAGTAAGCCAGTTTAGCAAAATAAAAGAAGAAAAAGATGATGTCTGCGGTGTTCAAGAACAGAGAGATTTGAAATACAGTGTGTGGCAAATATCTTCTTTTTCTGAAAATAGACTGTATTGTTGAGAGTCCAGAATTTTTCCACTACTTTCTACTCTCCCATATGACATAATGAGCAATAATATACAGTCCAGTATCTAGGGGGCTTAAATAGGGTTGGTGGGTACCAATGATATCTTCTGGTTGAAGGAATATGACTTGTGTTGTTCAATATCTTTCTTATCATCAACAAAACCAACAATGTGCTATTCCCTCTGTCACTATACTGGGTGACGTCCTCCTTTTTTCCATGTTATTATTGTAAATCTTATAAAAGGTGTTTCAAACATACGGTTTCATTAAAAAATAAATATTTGGCTAATCATTTGTTGGGGACTTTTTTCACCTGTGGGTCAATGCACATGTAGTTCTCTAGTGACCGTTTCTCACGTCAGAATAAAACTCGCTATCGATGGCATGGAGGAAAAACTTGAATTGATTCAACAAGACTTTGTACGAACACATTATTTGTCATATCAACTTATTGTTGCTTCTGGTCTTTTCGTTGTATCCGTGGCAACCAACAACAAAAACTCCTCATCATTTCGGGACACTTTTGTTTGCCGGTGAACAGACTTTCAGCGTTGCAGCACATTTGATTGAAAAACACCAAACATTTTTTCCGTCCAAAACAGGAAATGACTATGCTCTTCAAAGTGGTGATGTATGTCACCGGCAATGTTGTAAATAACTTACTCATGTCAGTGGTAAAGGACACATTCATTGTACTGTGGGTTCTGATGTCAAAACACCTGGATGATCCACTTCTAGGTTGTGTGAATGTGAAGCAGGGTGAAGTGCATATGGTCATGGCAGCTTTTCACAGATCTACGTACACACTTGTGTTATTTTAGGAGATGTGAGAAATTTGGGGGCTGCACGGTGGTGTAGTGGTTAGCGCTTTCGCCTCACAGCAAGAAGGTTCTGGGTTTGAATCCCGGTTCAACTAGGGCCTTTCTGTGTGGAGTTTGCATGTTCTCCCCGTGTCTGCGTGGGTTCTCTCCGGGTTCTCCGGCTTCCTCCCACAGTCCAAAGACATGCAGAATGGGGTTAGGTTCATTGGAGACTCTAAATTGACCGTAGGTGTGAATATGAGAGTGAATGGTCATAACAACATCATGCGTTGTGATTGACGGCAATAGAGTGTAGTTCTGCTTTCCTCGGAGTTACAGATACAGGAAATACTGTGTGTCTGTTTAGTGGAACATCGCGACACAAAATGATGATATGGATTTAAGAAAAAGAAAAAAAAAGTATCAAGTGGGTTTGGTTTTTCTTTAAATTGAACACGCCATCGAGCAGCACATTAAAGCCTCGAGCGCCACAGTGAATTCCCACAGCACACTCACCTCTACCAAACTGGTCAGCGCCCGAGGCCTCAACTATTTTTACACACCTGAATTTCACCTGAAGACCCCGGAGTGACTTTCCTCTCGAATAACAACTGGGAGCAGGGAAAGGATGAAATACAAAACACGCACGCACACACACACACACACACACACACACACACACACACACACACACACACACACACACACACACACACACACACACATCTTCTGTCTCTCTCTCTTGCTTCAGAGGTTTAGCATCCCTCGAGGAGTCATGACATGATGGTAGGCAGTGGGTGGAAATAGAGGAGTGACTCAAGCCTTGTGTGTGTGTGTGTGTGTGTGTGTGTGTGTGTGTGTGTGTGTGTGCGCGCGCAGCATGTGTCATCCGGGACATCATATCATGACTTGAACCCAGGAATACCAAACATTCTTGCCTCGTATTGAATTTGGCAGCCACACGTCGGCTGGTGAATTGGACATGATGCGTTCAGAGTGTGTGGTTACTCACAGTGCTCACGTCGGTCGTTGATCATACGTCGCACAAACAAGAACCGGCATGTGACAACAAGCCATCAGCATTACCTGATTCCATATACTGTAATAGTGTCACTGAGAAACCCATCATGGTTAATAATGTTTTTTTGGTAACAACAGAATGTTTGACACACTGGGACTTAATATATGTTTTTAATTTGATGTACTCTATTAACTTAATGCTGTGCATGAGAAAGATAAGAAAGAGCTTTAATGACAACTTTATTCTTATACAAACTGAGGGTTCATATACAGTGCGTTCTATTTCCACTCCCTCCAAACTTGAAACCCTCCAACCTCCAGGAATATTCACACCACTCTAACTTTCAAGCAATTTTCCCGCAATAGTTTTGACTTGATGTTGGTTAAGATTTTGATTGAAATTAAATCAGTTTAAAAAGTTATGACTGGAGTTGAGTCTGTTGCTGTTTGTCAGCAACTTGTCTTTGTGAGTTCATAATGAGGGACGGACGGGCAGTGATGGAAAGTAAAGAAGTACATTTACTCATGTACCTAAGTAAAGTACCGTTTGTGGTACTGTTTACTTGGGCCTTCATTTATATTATTGCATTTCCTTCCACTACATGTATCTGACAGCTGTACTGTGTATGATAAGCTTCATATAATAAGCTTATGAAATACAATACATGGATTAAACCAGTGTTCCCCAGTCTTTTTGGATTGTGACCCATTACAAAAAAAGCTAATCTAGTTGTGATCCTCTGATGTCTGTGTTGTTTCCAGTTTCTACCAAAGGGACATTTCCCCTGTAAAACTCCTCAGATGGTTTTCATTTAAATAACTGTTCTAATCAGTCAGTATTTCACACAAAAACCAATAAGAAGTCAGAAAAATGAAAACAGACTTTGCAAAGGAACTGAATGTTCTCTTCCATCCTCTTCCAATAATCATTGAATGTGTATTCAGAGTGCACAGACCTTCCCTCATCATCAGCACTCAGTGCTAGTTTTGAAGCAAATATCACACCATATTTGGATTATTATGAGTTTATTGCGATGGTTTTCTTTTCTATTCTGTGGGAGGCATTACCAGAATTGACGTTGCCGTTATTCCAATGAAAGTTCTGCTGAATACCGATCATAGTTCTGCACCGAAACTCCTTCTTTGAGTCATGTTTGGTGGGATCCAAGCCCGTTGTTCTCGGTGGTCAGCTGATGTGAAATGAGTAATGTGAGCCTTATTGGGAAACAGCATCATCATCTGGAGGCTCCGTCAGCAAACCAGGAAGCACCTGTCCAGCTGCAGTGCTGAGCGGGGGCACATGTCCTAGAGGAGGTGGCCTATTGTGTTTGAGGGCTTTTTATAAGTCACGTGGAGAAAAAAAAGGGACATTCTGGACAGGAAGTGACTTGACGCACTCACATGCCGTACCAGTGTGAACTGGCCAGCGGTTATTGTCTGGTGTAAACAACAAGTAGTTTGGTATACGAGCATGAAAACAGACACACAAGTATTCTGTCAACAAATAAGGAAAACAAGAAATATGAGAGAGAGAGTCATCCTCTTAATTTATGAAATATACGTCATGTGAAAAATAATCCTCAAACAATGTATCACGCACATACTTTTGGGCATTTTTGTATTTTGAAAGTCTTTCACGACAGGGCAAACAGAGGGGTCGATGGTGCAACGACCTCTTTACTGAAGCACCTTGACGGAACAGAAATGCATGCAATATTCTTACTTATTACGATGAGTTTTCTTCTGTTTTTCTTTTTCAGAGGGTCAGAGTTAAGGATGTTCCATCTAAACTAAACTCCACAGGCTCCCCACAGGTGTCTGTCCTGATCCCAGTGCTGTTCATTCTCGACAACAACAACTGAAGAAGCCAGTTTAATATGTTAAATTTGCAGACGACGCAGTAGTAGTCAGTCGGCTTTGTGAAAATGAGTCATCGCACGTGCGTCAGTGGTGTGATTTCTCAGATTGAACATTTCCAGAAAACCAAAGATATGGTCAATCACTTCAGAAAACAACATTCACTTTCACCTTCTAGACTTTCTTCCAAGGAAACTGTGGAGATCCCCCGGTACGTCGGCCGTACACTGATAAGAAACCGAGCTTTGATGGGATCACTGAGGCGATATGCAAGAACAAGGACAACAAAGGCTGTATATCTAATGTTGACAGACTCCGGATAGTTTTAGCTTATGTTCTGCTATTAACAAGCACCTATTATGGACCAATGAATATTTTATAATCAGTTGTTCTACTGATTATTTAATTGATTCAAAGTAAACTAGTGATTATTTTCCAGAGCCCATAGAGAAATCTTAAAAATGTCTGACATGTACATGGTATAAATTCAATTTATACCGAGTATGAAACCAGAAAATAATAACACGTGAGATCGGGGGGGGGGGGGGATTGTTTTAACAATTTATCAATAATCAAATGAATTTCTGCAGATGAACAAATCAATTCATCAAATAATAGCTTCATCTCTACTCCTCACCATCCCACAGCGAGTTGGAGGTGTTTGAGGAGAATATCTTCTTCTATTGTATAAAACCTCTTTAACGTACATCACCTTGTGTGACCCCAATCTCCTACTCCATAATCAATAACCCCGAACAACAAAATTCAAATTGAACCCTTGAACTACTGACCCGAGGACATCAGTACACAGATGGCACACTTTGTGAAAATACTGCGTCAGACACGACCACAGTTGACACAACAGTCCTAATAGGCCTTCAGCTGACTCCAGGGCTCTGTGCGAGCAGCACTGTGGCTGGAGGGGAGTGGGAGAGGAAAGAGGCCGCGAGGAGAGGACAGAAAGTCAAAGAGGAAAAAGAGAGGAAATCAAAAGAGAGCGATTGAGTCATAAGCCAGTGGAACACACATCTTGTTTATCAGGCTTGTCTGCGTCCACTGTTGTTATCTCCAGCTGACACTAACAGACCCCGTAATGAAATGAGGGCTTCAAACGGATGTTGGGCCTCCCCGCTCATCAGCCATGATGTCACAGGTCCAGATTAGACTGGACCATATGGCACACTGCCTGCTGTCCCTCTAATCCTCAGACACATCCAGGCATCTCTCCATACCCAACCCCAACCCTTATCTATCTACCTACCTACCTACCTACCTACCTGCTTACCTACCTACCTACCTACCTACCTGCTTACCTACCTACATGCCTATCTATCTATCTACCTACCTACCTACCTACCTACCTACCTACCTTCCTACCTACATGCCTATCTATCTATCTATCTCCCTACCTACCTACCCAACCTATCTATCCCCACTGCATCTTTTTCTTTGTTCTTTTCTCCCCTGCTGCATAAGACTGTGATGACCGGGAGGACAAATTCATAATTTCGGTGTGCTTGTTCTACTCCTAGTTTTTTTAATCTGAAGTCTTGACTAGCTGTTGTTTATTTTGTTCTTTTGCTTTGTTTTTTATCCGGTGCACGTCTGTGCCTGGAGCCGTCTGTGCGTCTGCCTTGCTGTCTGACCATTTGTCACATTTTTTGTGCTACTCTGTCTCTGCTTTGCCCTAGTTAGCCTTCCCACGCATTCATGCAGCAGACACAACATGATCATGATGTAACACATGCACTTGTTGGATTCGGTTGACCAAAGGGGCTTTCGGTACCTCTGGTTAGCAATACTGAGTATACATTTGCATGCAACATGGTTTGGCCCTTGAATTTTGAACTTTTGTTCCAGTCTGGGCAGGAAAACACAATTTATTTTTTCAATGCATACAGTATTGTAATTATTCAGAGATTCAGATTAGTTGTCAAATTATCAACAATTATGTGACTCCTTGCTAAAGGTCAAGATACACTGAACAGGTATATCTGGCAGTGGACATAAGTCCTGTGGACTGATTTAATTAAGTAATTAATTGATTCCTGTCTGTCTTATTTCTGTTTAAGCTTTCAATGAAACACGTGTGCGCACACACACACACACACATACACACACACACACACACACATTTCCAAAAAAGTCAAACTACTGCTTAAACCAAAAGTATAAGAATCGCTATGATGAGAATAATTCATTTTGATGTGATTTGGTTACAAATCTGTTAAATGAATAATAACTGCCGTATACTGTACAGTTGGATATGGCAGTACTCTTGTTCTTGGGTACCACCGTTACAGCAAGTATGTCAGTGTGAATTCAAAATGTCTTCAGTTGGATTACACAGAACTACAGTCAGTGGTTACACATTGAAATCCAAACACAGACGCATGCACACAAGGTCCAAACACAGTCCTAAGTCGTGTGTGAGGATTGATTGGCTGTCATGTGAGTGCAGGGAGTGTGACGTTTAAACCTGTTTATTCATTACGGGGTATTAGGCTTACACGCTGATGGGTATACGGCAGGTTCACTGGGCTATACATGGGACACAAGCGGAAGTTAGGAGTTGCTCTTGTCAGCTCCCTGTCATCCAACCACTGAGCTCCTCTTGAGTAGCACAGAAGAATTGGGGGGATTTACAGTAGAGTGGATGTGGTAGCGCACGTGTTTCTAGTGTTACCATGTGATATTATTTCTCACTTTTCCTTCGCTATTCTCTCACTGTAAATGTCATTTTTGGGACGACCTGCAGCGTGTTATAGGAAATCCAGTTCTTATAATATGACTAGATGTTTTTCTGTAACATTCCCATTAGTGTGCTTGTTTGTGTGTCAGTAACATGTTTGTGTGTATGGTATACATTGATATGTTTACAATGTGTGACCATACCCACATTTTTGGATTGGGCCTAAATGATTAGGTCATTCATTATTTTTTGCTGACTTACAGAAGAATAATCAGCAATTATACCCTAAAATCATTTCACGTCATTTCTTAAGCAAAACATGATGAACATTCCCCAGTTTCCATATTCTTAGTTGCTAGGATTATTTTATTTCTTTTCAAATCTTTTCTCATGTTGTGTCACTCGATTACTTGTGGATTGTTGGTCAGAAAAAATCAAGACATTAGAAGATGTCATCGTGGGGTCTGGAAAATTGTGCTCCAGTTTTTCCCTATCCTCTGACATTTTGCAGACCACACAACACATAATGAATGAGCCAAGAATATTTATCAGCAGATTGATGGGTCAGGGAAATAATTGTTACATGCGATACAGCCCTGTGAGACCTTCTGTCTGGTTTAAAGTGGGTGCCATTGATTCATCGTGTCTATTATTGTATTTCTTTTCCTGGAAATTCTTGTCATTCCGGTCTGGGTGCTTAATGGAGCATCCTTCTCGACACATCACGTCCTTTTTGAGTCAGTCGAATTTACAGCATTGTAAGAATATTTCAATGAGCAAACCTTAAAAAAAAGCACCTCTGATTTCATGTCCTTTGGAAGGAGGCAACCCGAGAACGAGAGGGCCGGTGTGGGGGCCGGGGCAGGACACGCAGTGACGAATGGGAGCTGTGGGGCTTTTATCCACCAGGCCCCGGGGGGAGGAGCCACGGCCCAGTCCCAGTTGTGGGCGGGTCCACTCGCAGTGATCACACCTCGCCGGTGTCCATATGTGGTTCGTGACGTCACGCACCGGAGGTCCCATTCACATAAAACCGATCGGCCGGAATCCCCTCGGAGGAAATGTAGGCACAGACGCGCACGGGACTCCGCCGCTCCGGTGCCATCCAGTGTCACTCTCCGAGGCAATAAGAAGAACAACAACAACAACAGCGACGACGACGACGACGACGACGACATCATGAAAGTGTCCAGCATAGACGGCCGGCGCCTGAGGCGGATCATCCGGAAGGAGAGCGCCAGCTGCCTCGTCGTGGACTGCCGACCGTACTTCTCCTTCACCAGCTCCAGCGTCCGGGGCTCCGTCAACGTCAACCTCAACTCGGTGGTGGTGCGCAGGTCCCGCGGGGGCCCGGTGCCGCTGCAGTTCGTCATCCCGGACGAGAGAGCCCTGCTCCGGCTCCGGGAGGGCAGCATTTCGGCCATCGTGGCTCTGGACGACCGGACGTCCCACTGGCAGAAACTGAAAAAGGACAGTGTAGCACAAATAGTAATAAACACCCTGTCGCATCTGGCGAGCGGAGCCAACATCTGTTTCCTGAAAGGTGAGAGCTTTTGGACATTCAACGGGTTTCACCCAGAAAGAGGGAAATGGCCTTTTTTTGTGTGTTTGTCTTCGTTTCTATTTCCTTCTTTTTTCCCCCCTCTTCTTTGACAAACTCAGACGAGTTCATTTTCATTCAAATGTTGGAAATCAAACTTCGTCTTTATACGACTCATGCGGTTATGTCAGAGGCTAAAAATAGGCTACTAAACCAAGTCTTGACAGTGTTGAATATGTTTTATGGTTGAGGCGAACAGGATGTAAAGAAAAGGTTGTCCACTTTTTTATTTCTAAAGGTATATATCCAAGGGACTATACTGGGGACCGTAGCCCATATTTTGAATTGGACTCCTCCCAGTAACACACTTTATTGTTGAATGAAGCCACGTCTTCTTCCTTCTCCCCACATGCTTCTCATCGGTGTCGAGGGCAGCCCGTGTTTCTCTCTCACGTCGTGGGGAGGTACATGTTGTGCGTGCGTCAACGGAGCGGATGAGTCAGTGCGGGAGAAACGCAGGCAGGGATTGGTGGTGCAATAGTTTTCGCTGATGAAAAAGAAAAGTGAAACATTTTTCTTCAAGCTAATTGAGATCCCTGGACGACGTGATGATGTGCTGAGACACACCCGTTTCCCCGTCTGTCACCTCTGCGTCCTCCTCCGGACGTCGGCCTGAAGGGATTACCGCTCCTTCAGCCTCGCGCGCCATAATTACGCGCTTATAATCAGGTTATAAAGGTTATAATCCGGGGCTAAGACTGTTTCATCAACGCTGCCATTTCACAACATGTGTGTGTGTGTGTGTGTGTGTGTGTGTCAGGTGGTATAATTCTGAGCTTACACTAAGAGTATGTGTTCATGGTCTTTTCTTCTCCCTCCCCCCCAATTTTTTTGCTCAGGAGGATACGAGAACTTCCACTCTCAATACCCTGAACTTTGCACTGAGGTGAAAACCATCGACCAGAGCGGAACTGAAACCGAGAAAATAGTCAACACCCACTGCGAGAAGCTTTCTGTCCTCAAACCAGATTATGATCAGGTACGGAAACACCCCTTTCACAGTTCTGCAGTCCAGTCTTTCTTCTCTCACGCAGCCACAGGGGCACACAGCCACTGTCGGCCTTTTTATTTTTAACCTTATTAAAAAAGAAAATGCATGCCAGCCCCGCTGACATTACTGAGACTTATATTTGGCATCAGCTCATCAAAACATTTTCTCATCATACATATGATATTCTCTGACCTTCGCTGCTTCCCAGCCATCTTATATTTGGCTCAAAAAAGGGGAGAGACCACTCACTGATGCCCGGCCCGACATCAGGACGCCCCATAGAGAAAAACACTCTTTCATCTTTGACCTTTCGTTAATAACCTCCTCTGCCCAAATAGAAAGCGCGTCACAGGCTGCCACTGCTTCACATCTCAGAGAACGCGGTTGTGTCTGAGGCCGACGTGTTGTTGGTTATTTCACTTCGTCGTTCACATAGTTTCTCCAGCGTCGTGTATCCATGTACGTTTTGTCTCCGGATAAACATAATGTTCTGCTTGCATATTGTGGCTTCGGCCATGGGTCTATTTTTCTCAGGGAGGCACTGAGGATGGGTGGAAGCAGACCCATCAAGGCTTTAGGGTCCCATGTTATGTCTTGTGAGGAGGCGGTTTGCTGTTGACTCGAGTCCTTATCTGCTTGTCTCACGTATTTTGTCTTCTCCTTTTGCTCCCAGGGTAAACCTGTAGAGATCCTGCCTTTCCTCTACCTCGGTAGTGCCTACCACGCCTCCAGACAGGACTATCTCAGCGACCTTCACATCACGGCCTTGCTCAACGTGTCACGCAGGGACATGCAGCCGGCCAAGGGCCACTATGACTACAAGTGGATCCCAGTGGAGGACAACCACATGGCCGACATCAGCTCCCACTTCCAGGAGGCCATAGAGTTTATTGGTGAGTTGAAGGGGAATGACCTGACTGTTGTGCCTATGTCTCTCCTTCTGTCTGAGACAAGAGCTACACTATTTTCCCAATCACGGGGCTTGCATTTAAATGTTTGTGTGAGGATGGTGCCTTTCTGTTTTGCTCTCTGAACATTCATAACAGCTTACTCACTCGAACCAGCTAGGGAGGGAAATAAATACACCACCACGAAGTCCTTTCCTGGACCCTCAGCTTCGCCGTCTGTATATTTATAGTGCGACAACACCTCAAGGAGTCTAAAAAATACTTGAGGTGCATTAGAGAGAGACACCTATACATAGATATGTTTATTTTTAAGAATACGTCTTCAAATAAATCTCCTTTATCTCCGTCTCTCACCTGCTGCCATTCACAAATAGAGGGCTTAAAGAAACCCAGCTGTAATCAGTTTAACTTGACCGCTTGCATTCACCTCCCCCCAATCCAGCCAGTCTGCTTTCATTCAGGATTTGCTCACTTCCCCCCCTTCCCCTTCCTCTTCCTCCCTCCCTTCCGTCTTAACTTTTAAAAGACGCTCCCATGCCGTCATTGCCTCCCAGGCCTAATCTCTGTGGCTTACTCCACCGGGTGTGGCCAGTCAGTGTGACAACTGGGTGAGCTGTCCTTGTTTAGTAATGTGGCAGGGTGGAGGAGGTTGGGGGCTGACTGACACACACACACACACACACACACACACACACACACACACACACACACACACACACAGTCATTTATGATAGTTGGGTGGGGGATGAAAGCAAAGTTGTTGGTTGTTTACAAGTGGGAATCGTTGATTTACCCGAGGGCAGTCGGAGGGCAATGAATGTGTTACTGAGGATGAGGGAGTGTGTGTGTGTGTGTGCCGGAGAGCAGAGGGGTGCAGGATAATAGCAGCAGCGGCAGCAGCAAAAGAAGTACACAATGTGCTGATAGCTATTTATAGTCAGGCATATCCAAGGACAAAGCTCGCCCACGAGCACTTTGGCTGACCATTGGGTGGATGCTATTGTTGGTATTGTGCATTGTTTGTTACATTTATGATGCCTCTAGTGAGTCTGTCTATTACACAAGGCAGCAAATTTGTCCAGGGGGAGGGTTTAGCCTACTTTCAGGGAGGGCCTCCGAAATTCATCAACCATGCCAAGTCATTAGAAATGCGCTTCCGTACAAATCCTCATCGAGTTTCCGCCGGTACCCAAATGAAAATCAATCGCCAATCAACAACCCTTCTGACCTTGTGACGAATGTACAGTTGGGGCAGAGATGATAAATATTATTGACCCCTTGGATGAAAACAGCTGCTGTCATGACATCTCCAGCAATTGAGGGCGGGTCACTCGAGGATGGTCATTAAAACACCCACCAGTCCTCTTTTTTTAAACCCCTCTTCCCTCTTGTTGCATCTGCAAATTCAGATGGGAAATTCATGATTAATTTGTGTGGGTTATCAACGATCAGAGTTGTCAGAAATATTTGTTCTCGCTGCAGTGGCTCTCAGGACCAGACATAAGTGGCCCTCAATGTTTCTACTGTATTTAATGGAGTGAGGGGGAGATGTGTAGGTGTCTGCAGTAGGCTTGTGGAGATGAGTTTCTGTAAGTAGATGAATACATACGGGACACAGAAAAGGAGGCATGTATGCGTATGCAGCAGTTCTTAGAATTAAAATCTTGAAATGTCTCATGAGTGACATCCAGATAAGTGGATAAGTGTGTAGGAGCTATGCAGCTCTGAATTAGAACACACAGCTCTGTGCCACAGTGAACTCTGCAGCAGCACCCAGCGCCCCCACAGCAGCGTAGGAGAAAGAAAGCCTCATGTACAGCTGCGCTCAGTGACTCACTAGTGTCTGTGTGCTAAACTGAAACTGGTATAGGATATGTGTAAATGTCTCTGTTCCTGCCTGTGCTGTTTTTCTGAAAGGGTTGATTTTCCCGTTTGTCCATATATCCTGGTGCTTTTGTGTGGGTGTGGGTGTTTGTGTGTGAGAAATAATCTCCATAGAATGTTCAGCAAAGTGTTCACACTAATTATTGTGTGGGAGAAGGCGTGGGGAATATTGGTACAGTTAAAATGTGATTTTTCATTTGTTAATGTTCACTGTTCGGAACTCCCTGTTAGTTTATTTCAACCTCTCTATCATCCCTTGATTTTGAAAAAACAATTACAGAGACAGACTAACAAAACAAAAATTATACCCGACAGAAAAACTGTGGCTGACAGTAATTTGTAATTCATTTGATTTTGTGCTCTAATTTTGCTGATAATCACAGAAAGAAAGCAAATTTGCCCTACCTCAGTCTATTATTAACGCTGGCTTCTCCCCTTCTCCTTCCAGATCACGTGAAGCAATCAGGGGGGAAAGTTCTGGTCCACTGCGAAGCAGGCATCTCACGTTCCCCCACCATCTGCATGGCCTACATCATGAGGACACAGCAGCTGCAGCTGGATGCAGCCTTTGACATCATCAAGCAGCGCCGGGACGTCGTTTCACCCAACTTCAGCTTCATGGGTCAGCTGTTGCAGTTCGAGTCAGAAGTTCTCTCCATGGCTCCAGCTCATGCTGCCACACCTGAACCAGCCACGCCCTGTGTCCCGGAGTCTGCGTCATTTTTTGCCAACGACTTCGCCGCCACCTTCAACACCAAAAACTTTGAGCCATCCGTGATCACCCTCCCTACCTCTTACCTGCAGTCCCCAGTCCACCACCAGTTCAAACTGAGCCCAATAACTGCACTGCCTTAAAATGAACTGTGACTGCTTGTAGTCTTAATTGAAAAAGTAAAAAGTAATCCTCTCTGTGTGCCTGGTGTTGAAACCAGCAGATAGACTGGAGTTCAGATAATAGTTCTGTTCATAGGACCTTTTTCACAGTAAGACTTTTTGACACTGTGGGACAGGCCCAGTTGATCCTGATGACATTAACGTTGGCTGTTCTATTCAATGGTCCCAGTAATTAATTTCATCATCCACTCCTGTACATTTCCTGCTGTGGCATGTCAAAAATGTCTTCTGTGGTAAAAAGTCTATGAGAAGAATGGCCTTCAGCAGGCATTGATGCAGTTTTCCTTCCTTCTGAACTGCGGAGATGAAATAACACAGCACAGTGATGAACTGCAATATACATGCCTTAGGTTGATATTGTGATTTATTTGCCTATTCACAAATAAGGTCATGTAATAAATTTAATTTATTTGAAAATTACAGTCTGTCAGATCTTTTTCAATAATGTGTATATTAATGTGTTTAATAAATGTTTTCAGCACAGAAATAAAATTGTAGTCATGTAATTATTGTAGCATTATCGCTGGACCCGTAGCTAAGAAGTCAAATTGGATTGCAAGTGCACCTTTTTTCCCCACATAATTTCCCGCACACCTATTCCTGCAAACAGAAAGACAGAGGTATAATCAGTGTTATTTCTAAAACATTTGTACATTGTACATCTGTCAGGAAAGGCCTGAACAGGAGTCAACAGTGACACCTGCAGTGACTTTAAGTCGGCCTTCACCCACTTGTAAGTGCATAGTTAAAATCAGACTGCATGTTCCCAGATTCATGGTCAGGTTAGTTAAATCGACTGCACACCTAGATGCAAACTATACACCATGAAAACCTGCATATTAAGGCATTATAGTTCGAACATCAAAATCACAGTTAAAGAAAATTCCAAAGCGTAAACAGAATAAGATTAAATTGTCTCAATGTTTAATGTTTGGTAATCATCAATCATCAGAAGCTTTTGTCGATTAGTGCTTGTAGTTTCCACCTCGACCTCAGACATTACTCCGCATCCCACCGTCGTCTGTGTTTGGCGCCCAGACGGCGGAAGTCTGGGCTGTACCAACTGTACAATCAGAGAGGAAGATGAACAGCAAACGTGTTGTGCGCGTACAAAAACGTAGCGAGCGGCAATTTTTGGAATACTACATGAAAATAATTGATATTTTTCACAAACGCACGTTGCCTAATCTATACAACCATCACAAACGACTTAGTTTATGTTTAATGCCACAACCCTGTTTTCACACAATGGTATAGTCCATTTCATCCCGCCCCCGCCGCCATTTTCTATGTTATTCTCCTCGGCCACACAGCGGTTCACACTTTTTTTTTTTAATGCAATAACTTGTTAATATATCGTTGAGTTTTGGGCTATTAAATTCCCGGCTGCTCCAGTTCAGCGGAGAGGGGAGTTTGACTCCAAATACAGCCAAGGAGTCCGCCTGCACAGACGACCATGTACATCAAGCAGGTAAGCTAGCGGCGGACTTGTCGGGGTTGCCGACTGTCACTGGCCTTACGTTGATCGCGCTGCCTTGAGGCTGTTCCGACAAATGGCTGTGTCCGGGATATTGAACTTGTGCACACAGTCTAGCACGAACTGGATCTCAGAGCAAAGCAGAACCGCGCCATGAGCACATATATGTTAAATAGCTAGCCTGCTAATGCTAGCTAGCGCTACCCGAATTGCCCGCCCCCCTCCTCAAGATGCTAAGCTAACGCTACGGGGCTAACGCAGGGTTCGCAGATGTTTCGCCGCACGATAAGCGGTTTCCCCACGACCCAACACAAACTTCTGGCGGCATTGTGTCTGCCGCGAGGTGGTTCTAAGCGATAGCAAACACGCGCACCGGTCAACACCACGAGTGCTCCCACAGTGGCCGTCAGTCGAGGCCCTGGTGGAAACCATGCCCCGCTCACAATGCATGTGTGGCTGCGCGCAGCACAGAAGATAACGCGTTAGACATCCCAGGGACGATGTTGCAACGATCCTGCAGTCAGGGACAATTCCCGGTTCGTTACTGATGTCACGTCACTCGACTACATGCGGCTGCTGTGCGCGGTGAAGGCAATGCTACAGGTGTCTGGGTTATTTTGCAGGTCATCATCCAGGGGTTCCGAAGTTACAGGGACCAGACTGTGGTAGACCCGTTCAGTCCGAAGCACAATGTCATCGGTGAGTACATGCTCCACCCCCACCCTTCACTCACACGTTTGCATTATCCTTTATTTATCAACAATCAATGCTTGAGGGTGTACAACAAGAGGAGGACTGGCTTGAACAGACTGACGTAGGTGTGCAAAGACTTCTCCCGTTCAGAGCTCTGGACATGTACATCATTATGTCCTCCTCATGTGCTTTTCTTGTTACAGTCGGAAGGAACGGGTCGGGAAAAAGTAACTTTTTCTACGGTACGTGCGCCTCAATTTACCAGGTTGCAACCAACGTTTGCTACCTTCTCTTGTCTGTCGTCTAACATTGACGCTCCTCTCTGTTTTCACAGCCATTCAGTTTGTGCTCAGTGATGAGTTCAGCCACCTGCGGCCTGAGCAGCGTCTGGCCCTGCTCCATGTAAGTCCAGGCAAACATGGGACACACTGCAGATCTCAGCCGCGGCTTTTAGAAGTGGCTCTCTGCAACAGTGGTTGTGTCAAAGTTTTTTCACCCCTCACATGCTTATGTTGACAAAAGTGGAAGTTTATAGTAACTGGTGGTTTATGAAAGTCTTAATATGATTAGCTGTAATTTTGTTAAAATTTGAAGTTTGTGTTATAGGATATTGAAACAGCGTGTGTAAACCTATTTTAACAGGTAAATCTCTCAACATAAACTTGCCTGTGCTTCCTCCCCCTGTCACTGTAGGAGGGAACTGGTCCACGTGTCATTTCTGCTTTTGTGGAGATTATATTTGACAACTCTGACAACCGGTTGCCGGTAGGGATGGCAGAATATTCATATTGATCCCATTACTTTAATTGCTGACACACTAATTGATTCTTTTCAACTTTATACTATTCCCCATCTGCTCTGTTTATGTGTGATTAATAATAAATTGCTACTTTGTTGAAGCTATTATATTTGAATTAGCACATTTGTGCAAGACTTGTGCCAGATATTGTGCTATTCAGATAATATTGAACAGCCTTCCTAAATTGCTGACTGTTGTGATCACTGATTGTAGTCCTACTTCCTGTAATGCACCCTCCAGTACACACAGTGCTTGTTATTCTGATGATGAAGACAGGGTGGTGGAACCAATCTATAAATCCCAAGATTGTTTTTAACTGGGCGTCAAACTGCAATCATGCAGCCTGCTAATACTGTGGCATAACTAGCCAGTTCTGCTGTTCCCTTCTTGATAAGAGATAAATTTATCTTCTTCCAGATTGACAAAGAGGAAGTCTCCCTTCGCCGCGTCATTGGCGCCAAGAAGGACCAGTACTTCTTAGACAAGAAGATGGTGACGTAAGTATTGCTCTGGGGTGACTGTGTCCCTGTAATCACAGGAAATTGCAATTCTGTGTTTCCATGCAATCACTTGTTTGATGGCGTCTGTTATTGTTGCAGTAAGAATGATGTCATGAACCTTCTGGAGAGTGCGGGCTTCTCCCGCAGTAACCCCTACTACATCGTCAAGCAGGGAAAGGTGAGAAAGGAGTGGGTGGCAACCTCACATACACAACACAAGAGTTTTTGTTTCTGTGCCATGTAATATGTTAGTGTATGCAAGCTGGCTGATGAGAGCTCTGGTGTCTTTGCTTCATGTTAAAGCCATGCCAGTATCTAGGGGTATTTGAAAATTGAAAGTGGTGGTGATTTTTTCCATGTTCCATCTAGATCAACCAAATGGCCACAGCACCTGACTCCCAGCGTCTTAAGCTGCTTCGAGAGGTGGCAGGGACACGTGTTTATGATGAGCGCAAGGAGGAGAGTATTTCTCTCATGAAGGAGACCGGTAACAGCTTCTTAACATCATTGTTTCTTAGACAACAATACTGTATAATAGTGGTTTGCACTTTTAAAAACAACCTGGTGTGTATGTTACGCAGAGGGGAAACGAGAGAAGATCAATGAGTTGCTGAAGTACATTGAGGAGCGTCTGCACACCTTGGAGGACGAGAAGGAGGAGCTGGCTCAGTACCAGAAATGGGACAAGATGAGAAGAGCCCTGGAGTACACCATCTACAACCAGGAGCTGAACGAAACCCGCGCCAAGCTGGACGAGGTAATGCTTTGTGGCTACATTTGGAATCACTACTAACTGCTATTCAGAATATTGCACTTTAACAAGAAAGTAAAAAATGCTGTATAACTGCTGTTTTGCCACTGTGGTTATCACTGAAGATTTAGATCTGTTCTGTTGTGTTCAATCTTCAGTACCAATATTTTCTTTTCAACATTCGGTTTTGTTGTTTTTTTGCAGTTGTCTTCTAAGAGGGAGACCTGTGGTGACAAATCCAGACAGCTGCGTGATGCTCAGCAAGATGCCAGAGACAAAGTAGAGGTAAAGAATTCCACTAGTGAGAAATTATATCCATGTCTGAGTTCAGGTGTGGGGTTAAGTCTGATGAAATTATCACAGCATTATCTTTAACAAGTTATCGTGAAGTGAGATATTCAAAATGACATTGTTAAATATCAAATTTGTGTTCCAGAGATTGAATCTGTCACATTTATGAATCCAGAACTGCTCGAATCTTTAAAACACATTGTTACTACCTCATACGGTGACAGATTTAACCTTAATCATCTGTAATATGAACTAATATTGTGAATCCAATCAAGCCTCCCAACGTCACTGTCCTTGGTGAATAAATTATTTGACATTAATTCACTGAAGCAGAAGTTAGTTGTTGTTGCTTTGAATTAAATCTCACACCATATTCCTTTATATCGGCTCATTTTTGTAGGAGACGGAGCGTGTTGTGCGGGAGCTGAAGTCCAAGATCTCTGCCATGAAGGAGGAAAGAGAGCAGCTGTCGACCGAACGCCAGGAGCAGATCAAGCAGAGGACCAAGCTCGAGCTGAAGGCCAAGGACCTGCAGGACGAGCTGGCAGGCAACAGCGAACAGAGGGTACGGAAGCCTCCCATCTGCGTCACTCTGCACACGTGATGCTGCACCAACAACACTCCCTCTCCCCCGTCCCCCGCATCATCACTGTGTGGAGAGAGGGATGTAGTGTCTGTCAAAAAACTCCACGCAGCCTTATTAGACGTTGGAAAAGGAGTTCATGTCCACTGATTTTCAAGTAACTAATATAGTCAACTTGGTGAACTCTGTTGATTTAATATTTGGATAAAGAAAACAGCAAATCAATTAATTATGCAGTTATTAAAATGGTTTAATTGTTATTGTATGCTGACCAACAATTAAAAACATCCTTTTTTTTGGTTTTAGTAATACAAATCAGAGAATGGCAAACTGACTGTTAAATGATTAATTAACCACATGATTGCTGATTCCTTTAATGTTGAAAATCTCTCTGAAATATATTACCAAATCAAATACCACTGATCCAAATGTTTTTCAGTCCAATTCATTGCTCAAACAAGATGTTCTGTCTTAAAGTTCAGTTTTCGTGCTGAATCTTTAAGCAGAACATTTGCTGGACTGAGAATAAGAGATTGAGAACCAAATCAGAGGAAGCACCAGCCTGCGTCTCAGACTTTTTTTCCATAAGCTTCACTATACATCATTCCTGGCACAAGGTTTGTGTACAGAGCTGGCACAGATAACTCTCCGTATGGCCTCGTGTTCAGTGTGGTTTTGTGTGCACGTGTGAGTCTGAAGATAATAATCATACAAAGGGATTTACTGGCTCAGCCTGTGTGTGAGCTATGATGGGTGTTCGAGAGCATGTTGGCCGGTGGTTGGATTAAGCCCACCTGGCTATCGCTGGCACAGCATCAAAAGTTGTTGGAGCAATGTGAAAAGCAAAGGGAAGCTGGACTGCGTCACTAGCTGCTGATGGTCCAAGTTTTATCAGGTTTGAGCTGGCTTTGACACACAGAACGGAAGGTAGAGTTTTTCATGAAATAAGTCCGGAGTACAAAATATTTGAGTATGACACCTGGGAAGAATTGTATATGAATAGTTCTAGCTGTTTTAAGATTATTTTTGGAAATACAAGAACAGTACAAATTGTGCTGAAACTAAACATTTCACTGTCAAGTGCATCAGGAATTACATTTGGACAAAAAAAGTCTGAAATTATATACATGCACTGAGGTGATGTGGTAACCTCGCACCTTAGACAGTCTTTGTTTAAATGTCTTTTTAGTGTATGTCGGCAATTGTATCTTCTATCTTTACATAGATCAATCATCCCTACGCTGTTAATAATATTTTAATTAAATTATTGTTGTCTCCGCCTCTCAGAAGTTCTTGAAGATTTGATGTAAAATGTCACGTTTTTGCTCTTCTAGAAACGCCTGCTAAAGGAACGTCAGAAGCTGCTGGAGAAAATCGAGGAGAAGCAAAAAGAGCTGCAGGAGACCGAGCCCAAATTCAACATGGTGAAGGAAAAAGAGGAGCGGGGTATCTCCAGGTAGGGATGACTCATCTTCAGCTACGGTCCCTCGAGCAGCCAGAGAACAGGCGTAACGTGATGAGTCAGTCATTACATTCTGAATACATTTTCATTGTGAGAGTTCAAGAGGTGGATGCACATAAGATAATGTCAAGACTGGAAATATTTGGACGGTTGTTCATTTTCTTTTTCTTCAGGTTCTGAGCTTCAGCACATTCAATTTGAAATAGAACATGTAGCTGATACATGGTACTTAAATATAGTATCCACTATTTTATTTCAGATTAAATGTACTGAAGCTTAGTGTCTGAAAAACACTAGTTAGTTGACAAATTCTGTCTGTGTCCCATTTCCTTTCAGATTGGCCCAGGCTACTCAGGAGAGGACAGACCTGTACGCCAAGCAGGGACGTGGCAGCCAGTTCACCTCCAAGGAGGAGAGGGACAAGTGGATTAAGAAGGAGCTGAAGTCTCTGGACCAGGCCATCAATGATAAGAAGAGGCAGATCGCAGCCATCCACAAAGACCTGGAAGACACGGAGACGAATAAGGAGAAGAACCTGGAACAGTACAGTGTAAGATAACCTGGAAGGTGGAATATACTTTTTCACTGTTTCAGGAAGATTATTTGTTGCTAATGGGACGGGTGTTTTTCAGACCTATTTGCAGGCATGGTATCTTTTGCAGCAGTGGTAGAAATGTATTAGTTAAATGTATTAGTCGATTGCAATTCCTGCTACATTTATGAGAATATTTCTACTATTATAGCTGCTTCTAACAAGTGCTAATCTTACACTTCTTTGTCAAAATTCTACCTGACCTACATTCAACTTGTCTCTTTAGAAACTCGATCAAGATCTAAATGAGGTCAAGACCCGTGTGGAGGAGCTGGACAAAAAGTATTATGAAGTGAAGAACAGGAAAGATGAGCTGCAGAGCGAAAGAAAGTAAGAACCTTCTCTTTCCCTCAAGCATTTCCTTTGACTTAATTTAGTTTAAACTTCAGCCCTTGCTTGTGCGCATGCTTTTTATTTTTATTGTCTGGTTATACAAAGTACAGTGCCACATACTTGTGATGAATATTTTCAGGAGTATCCTGCATTACGATAAAAAAGGTTGAATTGTTCACCCCTCTTCTAAGCCAATATGCTGTTTCTGGATGGCAACCTTTAGTTACATCCACATATTGTCTTCTCTGAATGTCACTGTGCCTTCCCTGTCCACTAAAACAATGCGGTTTGTTTATATGACACAGAGGATGATGCCACTGCTGGCAGACACTTTTTTTTTTAGCTTTTAAAAGGTCTTCTAGGCTTGATGAATTGTATAGAGTGAAAACACATTCAAGAGAGATTCTTCCCTGCTTCATGAAAAACGACAAACGGAGCTTTTCCAATCCATTCTCCATCTTTTCATTAAAAATACTACACTCAGAATAAACCCCGAAAATGGTTTTAAGTATAAAAAGTGTGTATTATCCTTCCTCGATCAAATGCCAGTCAGTTGAATAACAGACAATTGCCATAACTACATAATAATAGTATTCATTAGTATGTTTGTGTTTTCATGTTAAATCCGTCATGCACCCTCCAGTTGACTGTGATCCATTGTTTCAGTCAAGTGGGTGAAAAGGCAGCATAATGACTGCTTTGATAGAGGGAACACAACATGCACACCCCACAGCTGCAAGCTATCGGTAGTGTATGATCTAAAAATGTGAACAAATGAAAAATTACGCTAATGGAAACAGGAGGGAGATTGTTTTGGTAATTTCTTTGTTTTAATTATTGATGAGAGGTTACCATTTTTCACAAGTGTCTTAATAAAATACTCATCTGCTCATATCTATGTTGAGACTGTGTTTGTTTGCTGTAATCATTCCTCCTGTTGACACTGGCTGTCACCAGATCCCCTCCTAAAGCTCCTAATAAAAGTGATGGATGGGCAAACCAACAGACTTAGTTTTATACAATAATGGACCCAAGAGTCTTTATAATGTTAGTTAAAGTCTGGATCAGTCTGGGTTAAGTTAGTTAATTAGTTAGTTAGTTTTTTGTTTATGTTAAAGTCATTTGAGTAGTAAATTCCCTTCCCAAACCAACTTAGTTTTCTATCAAGATTTGTGTTTTCTGTGGTTTTATCCATAAAAAGATTTATTCACATTTAAAAAAAAGAACACCATAAGTTCATCATCATGTCGTAG
Organism: Scophthalmus maximus; assembly: GCF_022379125.1. Lineage (NCBI taxonomy): Eukaryota > Metazoa > Chordata > Actinopteri > Pleuronectiformes > Scophthalmidae > Scophthalmus > Scophthalmus maximus. The sequence continues at coordinate 16,424,548 of NC_061522.1, read as the reverse complement.
TTTTTTGTGTTTTTCCTTACTCACTGTTCTCTTTCTGTGAGCATCATGGCTACAATTGTGTTTCTGGTGACATAAGTGTAACAGTGTGTGACTTTCTGTGTCTGTCCAGCTACCTGTGGCGAGAGGAGAACGCAGAGCAGCAGGCCCTGGCAGCCAAACGCGAGGATCTGGAGAAGAAACAGCAGCTCCTTCGAGCGGCCACTGGCAAGGTTCGTTACTATGTGCATGACTGCGTAATAACTGACTTGCATAACTCGTCTACAGGATACCTAATGCTTCCGTCTGGACACTAGGGAAAGTAAAATTCATGACATATTTGAGGTATGAAAAACAAGGTTGTTGAGGGCTTTCCTTCCAATCTGATGATGACGTCCGCTTCTGTCTTGTTATCAGGTGGGATATGTGAATGTGTTGGTAGTGGTATCAGCATCCACAGGTGTGTTGCTTTCTCCTGGCTATCCTTTCCTCCTCGGCATATGGGTCCCATCCAGGAACGCTCCCTCCAGGTCTTTCAGTCAGCAGCAGCCTCCTTCATGCCTTCATGTCTGATTCAGCATTTCCTTACAACGCAGCATCTTATAGGCCCCTTTAACACTTCCTCTGCCCACTGGGAGGGCATCGTCCAGTGTGTTGCTGGCCATGTAGCACTTGACGCGGCCAAATTGGGCACATTTTTACCCCATAACCTAGCCGTTAAAGCTTTTCCTGGGTGATTATAGCATCACTGTTACTGTCTTTTTCAGAGTATTTCAGAGGACCTATAGGTGGGTCAGTTTATAGCCACTCTGCCTTTTGGGTAAGTCCCTTGAGGCAAGGCTAAGGAAGCTCACCCTGAAAGAACAGCAATACCCTAGTGGTGCAAATGATGAAAACCATAGACCTGGCAGCCTCCAAGTAGCCAATCTGCGGGACTGGCCTTGCTGGATCCACCCACACCTCTGGAATAATATCATCTTGACAAAGATAGTGCATCGGCAAAGGACTCACATTGTAACTGAGGCAGTTATCAGGATAGGTACATCAAATATAATCACTCATCCGCTTCGCCACTGGCACCTTATCTCAGCTGGCTGAATTAACATATGAATCACTCGTCTCTGCCTCATCCAACAACTGCCAGCCGATTCTTCTGAATTATGTCTGGCTGACATGAAAGGAGGCTGAGTGTGGCTTCATGGACACACACACATCAATGTCTTGCATTTATTTTTCTTTCATTGGTCCTGGCTGAGTCACCCTGCCTCAAGTCTTTGATGGACTCTATCTCCTCTACAGTACAGTTCATACTGTCTCAAAATATGAGCTACGGATGGAGAGATGGAGGCAGTTTGTAAATCTTCAGTTTGCAGTTTTGCCATTTCCACCAATTATTTATAGCACATGATTTCATCTGTTTAGAAATCATTCTGTAAAATGTTCTACTTACAAAGAGGATCAAGGCTGCTTTTGTAATTTAAGAAAAAAAAATAGTTTAGTGAACATTGTAATAAGGACTTGGTTTGTTTTCATGTATGTGATGCTGCTTAGTGTGATACATGTTTAGATGTAACTGCTTTTTACTGGATTAAAAGCCACCCTACTCTTTTTCTTGTGCTCCTTCAGGCCATTCTGAACGGCATTGACAGCATCAACAAAGTCCTTGAGCATTTCCGTCGGAAAGGCATCAACCAGCATGTCATCAATGGTTACCACGGCATCGTCATGAATAACTTTGAGTGCGAGCCTGCTTTTTATACCTGTGTGGAGGTGACTGCTGGTACCAGGTGAGGACCGTTTATCAAAAAAACATGCAGTCTCATTTTAAATCAACAGTAGCTCCACTTCCTCCATGTTAATGTGTCCTGTGGACATAAGGAGCAGGTTCTTGCCAACAGACTGATTAAAATGTTTTGTGTTAAGTTGGTACTATACCATGTGCCTTGGGGATTGTAATTATTTTGTATTTTAATAACATATTTGATTATAATAGAAGAAAAATCCAAAAAGCAGTCATAGCTTAATGTCTAATCATTATTGGAAGAGATGATGTAAATATGTTGTACATTTCACAATAGACTGATATCCCTCAGTTTTTTTTTCTTATAATATTGTTACCTTGGTTCGTAGTTGTGGCAAACCTTCACTCACACCTTTATTTCTCTCCTTTTCCTTTTTACACTTGTTCTGCCTACCTATTCTGGTTTCCCAGACTGTTCTACCACATTGTGGAGACTGATGAAGTCAGCACCAAAATATTGATGGAGTTCAACAAAATGAACCTGCCTGGAGAAGTCACATTCCTGCCCTTGACCAAGCTGGACGTCAGGGACACAGCCTATCCAGAGACCAATGTAAGGGACATACATAAATTAGATCTGGTACTAAGTAGGTAGTTAATTCAGGCCTTGGCAGCAAAGTGGTTAAACTAATTCTGGGACTATTATCATAAAATATTCTCTTTTGATGAATTTTAAAACAACCATGAACTTAATATTTTTTAACCATTACCTTTATTTTCTCAATTACATAAAGCGTTTATTTAACTGCTTTTAGTATTTGCCACTGTGCTCATACCAATGTCCTTTTTTCCCTCAAGGACGCCATTCCCATGATCAGCAAACTGCGTTACAGCACCAACTTTGACAAGGCCTTCAAGCATGTGTTCGGGAAGACCCTGATTTGTCGCAGCATGGAGGTCTCCACCCAGCTGGCCAGGGCATTCACCATGGATTGTATAACTTTGGAGGGTAAGAGGAAAATCCTGCAACAGCACAGTTTACATCAATCCCACAAGAACATAATAGGACAAAGAACAATTTTGAGTTTCAGACTAAAAGATTTATCTGTTAAAACAAAAAATAAACACATGTATCTATTAGTTGGTATTTAGGTCCATCTGAGTTGTTAGTTGTTAACTGCGTCCAAGTAAAATTTATATTGCCAATATTTGTGGTATCTCTCATCAGAGAACATTGCAAGTAGCTGTAATTTAATTTTACCTTTCATTTCTACATACAGTATCTCTGAAATACAGTACATTGTGTTGTGTCCCCCTAGGTGACCAGGTGAGCCACCGTGGAGCGCTGACCGGAGGCTACTATGACACCAGAAAGTCTCGCCTGGAGCTGCAGAAAGACATGAGGAAGGCTGAGGAGGAGTTGGGTGAGCTGGAGGCCAAACTCAATGAGAACCTGCGCAGGAACATTGAACATATCCTTTTTACTAAAACATATGGGCTTGTTGGTAATGATGGTAATTTTTCATATCAGTAGTGGAACCCACATTAATCAAATAAAAACATTTGTAAAATACTAGTTATTATTACATAGTTGGACATGAGTTATAAACTAAAAGTTTTAACCCTTTGGATATTATAATATTCTAAGGGTATTTTACAAACATTAGATACAGTTGGACAGAAAACCAGTTTCTTGTCTCCTTGTAATATATATATTTTTTAAAGATTGAATCAACTACTCCTTTGAAATGTTAAATTCAATATTTCATTTTAAACGTTGTTACAAATGAGTTTCCCCATTGAAATATTCCTCATTCGTCCCAATATTGAAGATTGTCATATATTTTAAGGACAGCACGCAGTTCAAGTTGAGCTTTAGAGAGCTGGTGTCTGGAGTAAACTAAAATTAAAGAGCAGGTGTGATCAAATTGTAGTCTCTGGTGATATAGGTATTCTGCATGCAGTGCAGATTTGGTTTGAAACCCATCCCTTCTCCTGCACCACAGCCTCCTCCAGTGTCTTTAAAATGAAAATAGGAAATGAAATGGCAAAAGAAAAGGAGACATTGTGGTTGTGCTCAGTCAATATTCTTACTAAATGTGCTGGAAAACAAAAGTGTCGGTCCAAAAAAGGCAATCATCACACTGTTGCCTTCTGTCAATAGAATGTTTGAATTCATATGCCGCCATGCAGTATGTGACAACCTGTCCTTTATCTAGGTGCGTCAGTAAAAGGTTAGAAGACCATTCAGTGCTGCCCTCATCATGACATCAACTGATGTCATATGGCTGATACTGTAATTAAATGTGGATTAAATCAATCCGGGTTGTGGAGCTCCCTCAAAGCCAACAGGAGGCTGACTCTGGCACAAGAGAGGATCTAAGCAGGTCTAGAAAGATTAGTACATGTTAGGTCATATCGTCCAGAGCCATGACTCACTGCTTGTCAGCTTGTGAAAACAGACAGGGATTGTGTTTGCATGTACGGCATCTTTACGTTATACCATGATATTATCTGTGTGTTTGCACACCTGTGTGATTGTGCATAGCCTCTCACTCACAGCAGGTGTTGTGTATGCAGATAAATGTGTGCGCCTGGCGATTACGCACGTGTGTGGAGGCGGAGGAAATGGATGACTGAGCCGATGACATGGCTCTTGTCTTTCCCTCCTGCAGCGCTGAGTCAGCGAACAGATCAATTATTTAAAAGCCTCTTGTTGTTCCCTCTCCACCTCTGCCCTGTCGATAAGCATGTGATTATGCACCTTCTCTACCCCTTCTATTTTAAGTTGCCATTTTCGTTTTGCCATCAGCACCACACTCCAGTGAAACTGTTGAGGTCATGCAGTGACCTTGGATTTTGACTGCTCATAACTGCCACATCTGTAATCAAATGTATGGTGTTATTCATCTGATGAATATTTGATTCTTTTAGTGATGAACCTGTCTCTGATATGGATACATGTTATTCTTTTAATAATTATTTAGTTCAGTGAAGGTAGTGGCCTGTTGACAGCTGATCCTATTCAAGAAAATTATTAGATGCTCTTAAGCCATCCATTTTCTTTCCGTCTTACCTGCACAGTTAGCAGACCGGTCCTCTGACTTCCAGTGGCCCTTTTAAATCAGCAAATTGATTGGCCTCAGTGTTTTATTGAGTCTTGTTAAACCTCAAAGGACCAGAGGTGTGTTGCAGTCCTGGAGGATCAATACGCCTGTCTGTTAAATTGGCTTCATGATGAGTATGTGCAGCTCCCTCTAATCCTCTGCCTGGATGTCAATGATGACAGTCTTCCTTTGGAAGCCCAATCACATTATTGAAACACTGGTTTGCAGTAAAAAGCCAACACACTGCGCCCTTACTGTATAAGCTTATGTGCGCAATGCTTTTCTGTCCTGGTCTTTTTAGAGTAAAATTACAGTATGCAATGAGTCTTGTACAAGGTAAATGCAGAACAGCAGACATATCACCTATTTCCTGTGGACACTGTCACACCAAGTTGGAAAGACTGTAAGAAGTATAAGAAGATAAAGTTGGACTGGTCAACTCAACTTAGAAATTGTCTTTGCTGACCGACTACTGAAAAAAAAAAAATGGAACCGTGCATTTATCCAACACTAGCATTATATTTCCTTAATGGCTTCCTCCACGCATCAACAACGAGATCGACCAACTGATGAACCAAATGCAGCAGATTGAAACACAACAGAGAAAGTTCAAGGCCTCCAGAGACAGTATTCTGTCAGAGATGAAGATGCTGAAGGAGAAGAGGCAGCAGTCAGAGAAAACGTTCATGCCCAAGGTGATCAAATACTGATGTTGTCACAAATTAAACTTGTTCACAAGACCAGGGCTCATGGTCATGATGACCTGACTGTAGTGAATGTTGTTTCTGCAAGTGTGTCTGTGCTGTTCACTGATGTCTGTCTGTTCTACATAATTTTCTTCAGCAACGCAGTCTCCAGAGTCTGGAGGCCAGTCTCCACGCCATGGAGTCCACCAGGGAGTCACTGAAGGCCGAGCTGGGTACAGATCTGCTTTCTCAACTAAGCCTGGAGGACCAGAGGCGTGTCGATGACCTCAATGATGAGATCCGTCAGCTCCAGCAGGTCAGGAATCAGAGACATAGGACCTGTGGCACATTTGGTCTCACTTTGAAATAACTGACAGTCACAGATTTCTGTTGGCACTCTGGATTTGAATGAGAACATTTGTGGTGAGGTGGCCCGGGGTAGTGAGCTACTGCTCAGTGAAGTGGACCATCATTTAAAAGCAGCAACAACAAGCTACCTGTGGGAAGGTGTTTTCACCTGTTCCTTGCACTGTTTATATTTTTATCATATACCTATTTTTGAAATGATCCACTATGTAAAAACATTTTCAAGCATTCTAGTGTTTTCGTATCATTATGAATCTGGCAGGGCAAATACAGAAGTGTATATAATAGTCTATATACAATGCACGCACAGGGTATACATCTCCCCTCCGATGCTTTTCACTCAAGTTAGGACTTACTCTTCTATTGATTTTATTCATTGGATTAAAAAAATGACAACATTCTTTAACACTTGTTATATGGAATATTATCTCAAGATATAGCCATTCATTATGTTATTATTGCTCAACTATTATCATTAGTATTTTTATTGCTTTGTAGCCAACTACAAAATGGAAGATGGATTTACAAACACAATTCATCCTCAATATATTCATATTAACTCCATTGATTTTTATTATATACATTAAAATAGATATGTTCCCAACTATCTGAGATATTGTTAAAAAAAAAAATAAATATAGAATATAACATTTGAATGAAAAAAATATTACAATCTCAAGAAAATTACATGAAGCAACACTAAACGATGTTTGAATTTTGTTCAGCCACAATGTGGTGCGTGGATGACATCATTTTATTTAGATGAGAGAAACGGCCTGTTCCCCACATTTAGTTGTTTCTTTGTTTACCCTCCCTCGCTGCCTCCTGCTCGTGTATTCAAATGACCTGATTGAGGTGAGAGGAGCGGGCAGCAGCTGTGTGTGGGCTGTTCCTGTGATCCAGCGTTGTCCTCTCTTTTCTCTCTCGCTGCCAGCTGCTCTCATCTCTCACCTCAATGAACTCTCAGCCATTCCTGCAATCGTTGCACAACAGCTCCGCCCGTGGCCATTGGAGCTTTTTCATGTGCGATGCTGCAGCGCTGGCAGTTGTCAGATGACTTTCACTTGAGACATAACACTTTTTAATTCCTGGAAATAATTAAATGCTATTCAGACGTATTAGCTGTCTTCATATGTAGTTCAGAGATGTACATATGTAGCAGATAATAATCAGAGGCTACTTACACAGTTTTTACAACAGTTCTATCCCAGTGAGAAGTAGATGTCACATGAGGTCAGTTCAGGTTCAGATATTATCAAAATTGGCTTTAAATTAATTATTGCTGACAATCCTCATGTTTCTAATGCTGTTCTGATACACAGAGAAAGAAAGAACTGGGTTAGGAAGTCTTAGATAATAAGCTGATGAATATCTTCATATCCCTTTTTTATCTTCACTTGGCCAAAACCATACAGGTCTAACCGCTTTGTGTTTCATGTTGATCTCTTTGCCCAACCACAGGACAACAGACAGTTGTTGAATGAAAGGATCAAACTAGAGGGCATCATGACCAGAGTGGAAACCTATCTCAATGAAAACTTACGGAAACGTCTTGACCAAGTGGAGCAGGTATGTTGACCCTTGAAACTCCCAAGGAACGTGTCATAAGTCTCATTGTTCGGCTGTGTATGCTGAATATTTTATATGACTTAATGTAAGATTTATGTAAAACTACTGTTTGATATTTGAAGTGGTAAATTGTATATCATTACTTGCCAACAAGTTCAATGTTTTTGAACTTGTTGTTTTTTTGCAGCTGTTAAATGATTGAGTTGATTTAATGTGTTGAAATTGTGGCCTTCATAAATGAAGTCTTGGATTCAAATTCACTCATACAAATCAGAAGAGGCCTATTTGAATTTGCGTGACCCTCTTTTTCAAATGTTTTCTAATTTGCATTGACACAGGAGCTGAACGAGCTGCGAGAGACTGAGGGAGGCACAGTGCTCACAGCAACAACATCTGAGCTGGATGGCATCAATAAACGTGTCAAAGATACTTTGTCTCGATCAGAAGGTACGAAATATGCTGAATGTACAGGACCCCCCTCCCTCCACCAGGCAGTCCACCTAGGGGAACAAATATGCTTTTATAATTCCTTTTAGCAACCTTTTATTGTAGTACTCGTTATATGTTAGTCTGGCATCTATAATCTTTACTAATTTATTACCATCAGTTGTTTAAATTGAGAATTGAGGGGTTGGTATCGCCAGCAGATGGTGTCAATCTCTGTGTTTGACTCACATCTTGGACAACATGTTCTTCAGACAGCCTGGTCACACAGTTGTATAAATGTTCTTGTGGTGCTATGGTTCAAATGAGGTTGATACACTGCAGTTGCCAAGAAGCACTTGTTCCTGGATAGAATACATTTTCAGGGATTCATATTGAGTCATTGTCTCTCATTATAGATGATCCTTGGAACAGTCTGATTTTCAGTTTGATTTTCTCTTGTAACTAAATGGGAGAAATACCCTGCACATTGGTCTGTCATTGATGAAGGATGTCATTGTAGCTGTGGATTGAAGATGAAAAAAATTTTCAAGGAGTGGCAGATGTTTTTAAAGTCTGTGTTTAAAAGTTATTCTCACTAATTTTTAAAACCAGAGAATCAAACCTGTGACAGAGTATTTCAGATTCTCTGAGCCAGGGACTTGGAGACTTTATGTATGCCCTTATACCCAATACCTTACTGCCACCTACAATGTCTTTTCCAGATCTGGATACCCTGGTTGACAAGACAGAGGGTGAGATCAAGGATCACATAAAGAGCATGGATCGCTGGAAGAACATTGAGAAGGAGCAAAACGACGCCATCAACCACGACACCAAGGAGCTGGAGAAAATGACCAACAGGCAAGGCATGTTGCTCAAGAAGAAAGAGGAGTGCATGAAGAAGATCAGAGAGCTCGGCTCACTTCCACAAGAGGCCTTTGAGAAGTACCAGACCCTCACACTCAAACAGGTACACAGACACAGACTGGGCTTAATGGGCCTTCATGTTTCATTGTCATTTCTTTCAAGCCAACAGCAGCATCATTCAGAGGAGCTGTGTTACAGTGTGGCTGTTGAATGTGGATTTATTCACTGAACAGCCACAATGTTAAACCCCCTGACACGTGAGTGGGAATAACATTGATTATGTCATTACATAATGTGTCAAGAGTTGGGATATATTAGGCAGCAGGTAAAGTGGGCAACCATGAGTATCTAAGCGACTTCGACTTGTGCCAAATTGTGATTGCTAGTCGATCGCATCTCCAAAAATAGTGATCTTGTGTGGTGTTCCTGGTCTGCAGTGGTTTGTACCTAGGCCTACCAAGGCCTGGGGGAGATGGTTGATGCTCTGGGTTATGCATACACAATATTATATTAATCTTATGGCTGATATTATAACAATTGCTATCTGCTACCTTTAATACTTCCCCATATAAATGTCAGAATATCAGGTGTTAGAAGCAAGCAACAAATTATTTTACTCTTTACTCTGCAGAACAAACTGTAAACACAGTGTTGAGATATGATTGACTTATAAAGTCGATATAGTGAATGTGCTTAGCGAAGAGTTGCTTAGGAACAGCCAACAAAGAGAAACATTAGCATTAATTTGGAGTCATATGACTGTCAGGTCGAATGTTCACTTCCTTTTTCTCTGGGCTACTGCTCACCAACTCTTGATAAGGATGAGGGGTGATAATTGTTATTTTCCAGCAGTAACCAAGTGTTATTCTGAGGTCTGCCAGCTTGCTGAGAACTGAATGCCCTAAGTGGAAACTACTGACGATATTCGAAATTCTGCTTGCCTGCAGCAAATGGTAAAAAATGTCTGGATTTTGAGATGGCCCACCGGTACGACAGGGTTTTCTCAGTGTTGCCAATGGCCTGCCTGAATATGACAGCTGGTGAATGTGTTTGTGACAAAGCCGGACAAAGAGAGGCTGCACACTATAAAAGCAATGGCACAAAATGCCAAGTTGGATATCTTTTATGTTATTTTGAGAAGGTAAAAAAAAAAAAGTTGGGCCACTCCAGCCTTGGTAATTAATGAAAAAACTTTTACTGCAGCTTTGGGCCCTTGATGGTGCTAAGAATGAAAAAGATCGTAGTGCCTGATGCTTGGAAAGACAGTTCTGGTTTCCACTTTGTAGACTCAAAGCTGTCGTCCTCTTAATCCTCTTTTTACCACATGAACATGATCCTAGATAAGGACATTGACACTAATGCCACAGCAGCACCACAACCAACCACAATACCAAGGTAAATACACCGAAGATCCATGTTTGTCACTCTTATGAGTGTGTTCACATACACACAGATAGACCCTGGTCTCCTTAGGAATAAGCCCCAAGGCCAGCGCCTCCCACCCACTCAGCTGTGACTCAGACACTAGTTAGTGCTTTGTCTCCGGGTTATTTTCAACCAGCCGCCACTGGGAGCACAGACTGAGTGGTGAGTGGACTTTCATAAGTGTGTGTGTGTGTGTGTGTGTGTGTGTGTGTGTGTGTGTGTGTGTGTGTGTGTGTGTGTGTGTGTGTGTGTGTGTGTGTGTGTGTGTGTGTGTGTGTGTGTGTGTGTGTGTGTGTGTGTGTGTGTGTGTGTGTGTGTGTGTGTGTGTGTGTGTGTGTCAATTGCCCTCCTTCAAATTGCTGAAAATAGCCTCACACTTTCTCATAAACACTCTACAGTTGATCTTTCTCCACAGGACACTGCTCAAGGGCAAGATGGTGCCATTGATTGCACAAGTGGATGAGAGGATGGAGAGGAATGATTCCTGCTCATGTTCCCTTGGTCATTAGTCATTTAGAGTGTGTGGAGAATGCTTTCACATTTAACCAAGTTGTTAATTAATCAGGTCGTGTCTTCTTCAGACATGAATAGATTCTAGCAAAGCACTTTTAAATAATTTGAAATACACAGTAGATTTGGATCTTTGTCCCAGGGGTGTGATTGTGCACATTTATAAAGGAAACCAACAACATTATTCCATATATTGCTTGAAAAATCATTTATAATCAATTATCAGTTTGTTTTACCTCTAATAATTTGCTGGCAATACTGTAGAGCTGCCTCACAAGTCAGTTCAGCTTTTCTCAGCACTCAACATTATTACTGATGTATTTTATTATTGCACCTTATCTCAAAATGCTAGTTGTAGTCTATCATTCACTCTCCTGCACTCCTGCGTTTTAAACTCCACACGCAACACTCTGACAAAATCTGATGTTTTTACATCCCAGATGATGAACGTAGTTGGAGCAAGTAAAAGTTGTCGTCTTGGTCATAGCTCAGTTTTAATAATCCGACTGCATAGTGGAGTGTGTCTCTTGCCCGGTGTGATAGTGCTGTCAGCCAGACTTAAGAGCTGAGAGTAGCCAACAGAAATGAGTCATGCTCTCCCACCTTACTCTGTTGGGAATTCTGCTGCCCTCGGTTTCCATCACTAGTCTCTAGCTAATGAAAACAACAAGCATGTTTTGAGAATTATAAAGATAAAGAAAGATGAATTCCTTTCTATCTCTTCCGACAGTTGTTCCGAAAACTGGAGCAGTGCAACACGGAGCTGAAGAAGTACAGCCATGTCAACAAGAAAGCTCTGGACCAGTTTGTCAACTTCTCTGAGCAGAAAGAGAAACTCATCAAGCGCCAGGATGAGCTGGACCGCGGCCACAAATCCATCATGGAGCTCATGAACGTCCTGGAGCTGCGAAAGTACGAGGCCATCCAGCTCACCTTCAAACAGGTGAGTCCACAGGGACGTGCATCCACTGACGTCACTTCGCTAAAATGGTTAGTTAGATAGTTGAGATGGTTTATCAACAGTAAGCTAGTGTAAAGGACTGAAACATTTTTGCTGTCAGTGATCCAGATGTTGCAGAAACGCTTAACTTGCAGTTGTAATTGTTTGATTTCCTGAAAATTTGAAGTGTTCCAACTAAATTATCGTAGTTTTAATGGTTTTCCTTTGGTATTTTGCAGGATACCTGCAAATATACAGCATATCAATAGTGTTAGTGTCCTTTTTTTCTATTTTTTGGACATCTGATCAACGATTTAACTCAGCAATTCGTCCTCTTAGTAGTACTTTCAAGTATTATATTATCATCATAAAAGACCACATTATTATATTGTAATTTGATCTGCAGTATTTTCACACTCTGTAATTTAGCCTGACTAATTATTCACTCTGTAACCACCTTCTCTGTCGTAGGTGTCGAAGAACTTCAGTGAGGTTTTCCAGAAGCTGGTGCCGGGTGGCAAAGCTACACTGGTGATGAAGAAGGGCGACGCTGAAGGCAGCCAGTCCCAGGATGAGGGCGAGGGCGGTGCGGACAGCGAGAGGGGCTCCGGCTCACAGAGCAGCGTTCCCTCAGTCGACCAGTTCACTGGAGTCGGAATCAGGGTCAGAATCGTTCTTCAGTTATTCATTTTATCCCCTTTTGACCGAGAATGCGTAATACTTACTTACTTATTATGTACTTATTCCTTTACAGCAATCAGCATTGTCAATTCTAACAGATAATATGGATTTATTATTATATATTTTAAAATCAAAATGTGAAATAAAAATCTCCCCTTCATTCAGTTTTTAGGTCAATCAAATATATTTTGTATATACTAATGGATAATCATGTTATGATTACATAATCCACACATTTAATCAGAGCTATGTTAAGCATTAGAATGATCTCATATTTTTCTCTCTTTTTTTTCTTCACAAGTGGTTGAAAATCATTTATTTTGTGTCACTGTCTACTTCCAGTTTATTTAGGTCTTCTTTAGTTTTCAGCTTGAAACATGGGAGTGTGTATTTCTGGAGTATTGCAAACATATCCTTAGATAGCTGATCAATTCCCACTAAACGGGTCATGCAATGTGAAACACATGATTCTCCTTATTCTGAATTCATCCTAATCATTAGCTTTCACAAAGGCACAGTCCTTTTAGTGTGTTATTGTATCACATCTCTCCAAAACAGAAAAACTAAGAAAATGAAAACCTGTAACCAAAAACAACAAATTTCTTTATGTTTCTGCCTTTTTGTGTAATATGACAATCTAATATTTCCCCACGTGTCTTCTGGTAGGTGTCGTTCACAGGGAAGCAGGGCGAGATGAGGGAGATGCAGCAGCTGTCTGGAGGTCAGAAGTCTCTGGTGGCTCTGGCTCTGATATTTGCCATCCAGAAGTGTGACCCCGCCCCTTTCTACCTGTTTGATGAGATCGACCAGGCGCTTGACGCCCAGCACAGGAAGGCCGTGTCAGGTACAGTGCGAGTGAATCTCAAACAGAGCATTACACTCTGAATATCCAAAACAGGCAATGCAAAAAAAAAATTATATTGTAGTAATTTTATTTTAAAATGATGTCATCGTGATGTAATTTATACCATATTATGATTAATGGATAGGTCTGTATACGCTGTAGTTCATGACTCTAATGTTACTACATAACATGATGTATGTTTCTGACTTCACAGGGACATCACAATGACATCATCCCTACCATTTGATCATAAATTATTTTAGCCTCTACTGTATATAAGCTTACGGTCGTGTTCATAGTCCTATAGGATGCAGAGATATCTTGAAAAATCGAATTTTGAATTGTGCAGCATGCGTCATTTTCAGACTTCTTCATGATGTCACTTGTCATATTTTTTATATGATAGGGAATCATTCTCTGAACTATATAGGCCATAGATTGTCTCTCTAACTCGATTATTTGTTGAGAATTTGGGGATTTATTTTTATTTATATTTTTTTAAAGACAATAAATTAGTTGAACTTTACCTTTAACCAATCCACTCGTTAAATCTGTAAAAGTTAGTCCATGTGTTTTTGAGTAATTTTTTTAACACACGCGCACTGAAATGGATTATTGTTCTTGACAAAAAAAATCATAGTGGGGGTGGGGTGGATTTCTATTCAATAATTTTTTTTAAATAAAAAATTGTTTTACTTATGTTTGTAACAGAACATCGTGGTTTCCATTCTTTGTTAGAAAATTGCAACTCATCTTTCAATCTTTTTTATGTCGTGTCCATTTAAGACATGATCGTGGAGCTGGCAGGACACGCACAGTTCATCACCACCACGTTCAGGCCTGAGCTGCTCGAGTCCGCCGACAAGTTCTACGGTGTTAAGTTCAGAAACAAGGTGAGTGTTCTGCTGATGATGGGGGCAACGGCTCGGCTGTTTGTCCTTCTCTTAGTCTTCCCTCAGATTATTGTCTGCACACCAGTAGTGCAAGTCTATATTTTGGGATGGTAGTGAATAACGCATTGTAAAGATTTATTCTATATAACATCATTCATGTTTCGGGGTCAGCAGGGTGTCCTAGTCAGTCTGCATTTACAGTTAAGAACATGACTTTAAACTTTGGACCTACTGATTTTTCCGTGAGCAAGTTAATAAATAAACATTCTCCAGCTTCTCTGTGAATCAGTAGTTGCGAAGAGCAAACATAACTTTGTTATTAGAAAGTAGAATAACTAGGTGTTTCCTGAGCCATACAAATTTTCCCATCCCATTCAGCCACGTTTCCACATTTCTGTTGTCATTGATTTGTTTTCACAGAAACAGGTTCATGTTCACCATGAGGTCACTGTTTTCTGTAAATAAAGGTGAACAGTGAACAGACCAACACCCACAATGTTCACTCTTTTTGTGTTTTTAGGTGAGTCACATTGATGTGATCACAGCGGAGCAGGCCAAAGACTTTGTGGAGGACGACACCACCCATGGTTAAGTCGTCAGCTCTTCATCCTCCTCCTCCTCCTCCTTTCTCCTCCTCTCCAGTGCACTGCTTAGCTCGAAGCCTTTTACAACTGGGCCCAAGGACAGAAATATCTCCCCCAATCTACCAGCTTTTGTTTTTAGTCCTCAACTCCAGACTTTCTCTAAATGTGAGGATTTCATTGGATATGTTGTTCAGATTAAACTTCAAGTTCTCTATGTTTCAGGCTGATTAAACTACGAGTTTGAGAAGATGTGGTGTTTTTTTTTGAAAATCTCCAACCAGCAGACTTTTGTTTTGCCACATTTTCCTGTGTTGCAGTGCCTCTGTGTGGATTCGGATAATAACAGAAATGCAGTTCTCTCACACTTCCTGAACAGGTCCTGAGGAGATCACTGGGTGACTTAAGTGTCACAGACATTAGTCTTGAGCTGAGGTTTGGTAATCTGCCATTTGAGTCGAGTGGTAACAAACCTCTGGACCTTTTTTCAGAAAACAAGTCATCTGTGTACAATGAAAACACTTTTAATATGACATAGATGGAGACTGTTTATCTGGAATCTTAAAGCCCGGTGGAGAGGAGCGGCTTTTCAGCTTATATGGGTATTTGTTGACACCCTTAGAAAAAGAAGAGAACCTGTTCACTCCGAGGTTTCTGTGTTGTATAATCTTTGTACTCAATGCTAACATGTATCTGTCATAACCAACCACACGGCTTTAATGTTTATAGGCCATGGTTCCTTTTAATGGTTGTTACTGTTCTGTGTATTTCCCTCTTTTTAGGTCACTTCAACATGTGAAAGGTTAAATTCCACCAGATATCCATTTTGGAAAAAGAACTTGGCCTCCTGAGTTGATATAAAAAAAACAAAAAACCCAGAAGTGATGCAGTGATCCTGAAATGTATCATTACTTCAGTCCTAAACCAAGTTGTGCGTAATCCTATATTTTCTCAATGGATATATTGTTTGTGGTTTAACTTATCATATGTTGTACCTAGGTTCAAATCTGCTTTTTTAAAATGGTTTTGTTTCTTTTTTATGTAATTAGAAAACTCACAAAAATAATAAAAGATTTAAAAACTTAAAACTGTTTGCTACAGCTGTGACATGTCATTTTGAAGGACCACTAGGTGGTGCTGTGCCACTGATACCTAACATCTAACAAGGTTAGAGTGGTTTTCACTCAGAGGCCTGCCTGGCTTGGATTAGGTGCAATCTTTGAGGAAATATGCTTCATTATTATAGAGAAAAATGTCTGGCTGAACATATATATTTGTAATTCATACAGCAAATATGTTGCAAATTAATCCTGCCTTAACCTGTCTTCACATTCATTACTAAGAGTAGTATTATAGGGTATAAGATTTATATGAAAAAAAAATTAAAGAAAAAAAATAATACTATGGAAACATCTTTGACTAGAAAATATTTGTATTTCATGTACTTGACAAAAGTTTGAAATGTCAACATGTCTTATCGTCCATGGTTATCTTCATTGTTTCTTTAATATCTATATATTTTGTATGTGCATGCCTGGATGTCACCCTTCAACTTAAAATTAATTTTGATATAGCTGGTGATCTCCATCCACAGCAGCTCTACACCGTATATTGTAGACATAAGGTCAGCAACCGTCTGGCACCAAGGTCACAATCCTGCTCACATTGCACAGCGCTAACACCTCCGTTATATTCTGTTGCTGATATCAATGATCCTGTTGAATTGCGGTGTTCCAGGGGAATCTCCCACATGGCGGAGCTGTCACTCTGCTGTAACATCACCTTGTGCCGGCACGCACTGTATCTGAAAGGTCGTGACCTCCTGAGATGGATTTACAGATCCTCATTGTGACATCTCAGACCTCCAGAGCATCTCGGTTGCACGGGGTTCTCCGGGACTCGGTAACTGACTTCAGCTGTTTTTTGACCTAGGAAAGCACTTGTGATTTTCTTAAAGCACTGTACTGAGCTTTATGACAATAGTCGTGTTGTTGGATGAGATCTTACTCTGGTCTGGAGTTCGTGGGATGAGATGGCTGGTGAGAGTGAAACCGAAACAACTCATTCAGACTTTTAATTTTCCACTCCCTCGCTGTACTCAACCACTGTTTCACATTATTCTCTCTCTGCCCTCCTCCAGGTTCTCCCACCAATAATTCACACTTCTGAAGTGAAAATACAAATAACAACCCACCATCCCACCACATCTGAGTTCGCAGCTCTTATTCCCACTGCCACAGGCGATATTCTGGTATTTAAAGTACATTAATATACTTTTTTACACTGGAGTGTGAAGAACACTCATTTACATATTGTATTTTTCTGATTGTCAGAAGTGAGTTACACAATGGCAATCGCTTTCAGTTATTCTGGATGAGAGCTTCACTTGGCTGAAAAACAATAATGCAAAAATGATTGTTAGTTTATATTTATCTGCCCGTTTACTGAGATTGGTGAGAGGCAGGGAGGTCTGAGGAAGGCAAGTTTGTAGAGCAAATTAAATAATAAAGAACGTGAGAGGAAATTGATGAGTAGATATTAAAAATAAAATAAACCCAAAGGCCAGTATATTATCATCACATGCAGCAGAATGCCTGCATTTTGTCATTGGATCTTGCATTGCAATTTAAAACTCTCTTTAATAATAATACCAATTTTCCATAGAAACTCGCCACCGTATATACTAAATAATATTATCACTGATTTATTTGTTCCTATACACAAGAGTAATATAAGTGTCCATTCTCTAACAAGGCACATTTTCTTTTCTGTTACAGCACCCTGGAACCAAAAAAAGACAAATGCAAAGGGGCTGAAATGTATCTAAGTAAGTCATGTTTATTTAATACTGCACCTTTCACAGAGCAAGTAACAAAGTGCTTCACAAATGAAACAATAAAAGAACCGGACAATAAGCATAAGAACACATACGGAGAAAGAGAGAACGAAAACGTTCCTGAATATTTTTACAAATTTAGATTTACAGCATGTAAATTTGCGACATGTGTTGTGTGACTTGCGTAAGCCTTTTTCCACTGTTATACTCAAATATTAATTATCATTACATGTGAGCTGCAAAAAAAGAAACACCGGTGTCCACTCGTCACCCAGTGAGCCAGCGTGGCACTGACAGCACACCTCATCCCTCTGTGGCCCGGGCCTCTGCCTGCCAGCACAGAGCGGGTCTGTTGCTCTGCCCGTCATATATCAACAGCCCCGCACCCAGCTGTCTGTCGCCAGGTCAGCTGACGGATGATGAGGCTCAGGGGGGCCGGCGCTTCGTTTCGCCGCATAACCGCTCTGCCGCATTCCAAGTCTCGTCTCCTACAGATTTCAATTTCCTTCCATCCATTGGATACGGTACAAGTATTGAAAAAAGTTTTGGAATTTAGATGGCTTTTAAATGTGTCTAAACTGGTCGGCAGATTTTTCTTTTAAATTCTCTTATGCTCTGTAGAAGGATGCTTATTGAGGAAACTTCCCAATTAGTCATTTAATACAAACATTCTTCAATAGGGACTTATCATCATCACTGTGTGCTGAGGTTGGTTGGCCTTCTCTCCTGGGGGATAGACGCTGGATATTTTTTCATTCATTTATAAGGTCTTTACTGTTTTTTACCCACCTACATTACTTCCTCGCCATCTTTTAATCCAGGCCCTTATCCAACACGTTCAAATTATTGGATTACGACATGACTGCATCCCATCATTTCTGCGGATTTGTCAGGTGCATCCATACATGCTTCATGCTGCCTATCCCCTGCTCTACTGTACTCAGACAGACTGTGGCGTTGAAGCGATGACTGATTGGTATTACCTTAAGTGTGCCAAAAAGAAACCCCAAAAAAATCCTCACAGCAACCAGCCTGGATTTATGAGACACAGCAGGTTGGTTCCATAGATTCAAGCTGCTGACGCCAAATTCTGATCCAACCATCTGCAGTGTCAATAAATAAATAAATGAATAATCCAGATTCATCAGACCAGGCTGCGTTTTTCCAAATCCACAACTGTCCACTGTTGGTTAGTCTTTGTGGCCGCGCAGCTTCAGATTTCTTATATTGGCTCACGGGACTGAGAGCTGACGTGGTCTCGTGTGGCCGAAGCCCAACTGCGTCATGGTCGGACGTGTTGTTCATTCTGAGAGGCTCTTCTGATCACCACTGTTGTCAAGAGTGAGTTACAGCAGCCTTTCTCTCATGCAGCTCCAACCAGCCTCTGACCTCTTTCATCAACAATGTGGTGTTTTCATCTGCACAACTGCTGCTCACTGGATCATGTTTGTTTGTTTATTGCATGATTCTGTGTAAAAACTCAAGAGACTGTTCAGTAGGAATACTCAAACCAAACCTGCGCCCAACAATCATGCCACGGTCAATGACACTGAGATCATATTTTGTTCCTCTTTCTGATGTTCGATGTGAACATTTAACAGAAGCTCATGTGTATGTGCTAATGTAGCATTTCATCCAACTTTCCCACAGGGCCCCTCACCACAGCAGACATAATGTCTTGTCACAGAAAAGTGCAGCTGCTTTAAGTAACATAAACATCATGTGTGACCGTGCCAGCACGTACAGTATCACCACCCTGACACTGAAACAAGTAAATGGAATTGTCGCCCTTCGTAATTTGTCAAATGTCGAAATCATTTCTTGTTATTCATCAATCGTGGCCTAAAACCTGTTAACGTGAGTGTATTCGTAATGATTACACCGTCTCTTGTGTTCTCCTCTGGCCCCGTACACATCTCCCTCCCCGCTCCTCTCCGTTCTCTGACAATAAACACCATTTCTTTCCAACCACCCGCCCGCCCCCTCTGCCCTCTCAGGCTGAACGTGGGGTACAGTATAATGAGCAGATAATACCGGCTCCCACAATCAAGCTCTTTATCATAAAAACAGGATTGAAGCTGTTAAAGCTGGGTTTTTTTTACGGCCGACAAGTTAAATTGTTGTCAGGTGTTCATCAACTGTGGTGGAGATTGGGAGGAGGAGGAGGAGGAGGAGGAGGAGGAGGAAAAGGGAACCCTGTGAACAGATTGGTTCTGGCCTTGCACTTCATGGTGGTCCATCTGCCATGCGGGCCTGACGTGTTCACTGGCTGTCTGTCTCTGCTGCTCTAAAGCCATCTCCACATCCATCTGGTTTATCTGCCAGTGGGTTGATCATCATGTCTGTCATCTGTCTGCTCGTCTCACTGCCTGTCACCGACATGTGATTCTGGTCTGTGTTACTGTCCGTAGAGCCTGAGCTTGGGCCTGGACGTTGTGGTGAGGGATGAGTTGCCGCCAAGGAAAGTATCACTGATGACAGTTGTGGTTTTATTTGCTTTTTTTTTGTTTGTGCTCTGGAGGTAAATAACCCCATTAATTGATGTTAATCCCTGTAAGACCCAAAACGTTGACTGATTACAGTTAAATGCTGGTGCATGACAGTGTGTCCCAGCCAACATGTAACATTCAAAAACTCTTACATCTGTATTCAGGATTCAGCACCTTACCATTTATATCATATCACAATTAGGGGCAAGACCACAGTGGGATGCCCACAAAAAAGAAAATACTCCTCGGGGCCCATAAAGGCAAAACTGCTGTGAGCTGACCCACTGAGGACTGGTGAGGGTTTTGGTCGGGCGGGACATGCCCACATGGTCCACATAGGGGCCCCAGAGGACAAAACTAGTCTTATCCCTTTCATGGGCCTCCTGTCCCAGTAAACCCACATCCATGCAAAGTGGGGCCCATTCTCACGGGCAGGTTGAGCAGAGTGTTGGGTTGACATCATAGACCAACTCCTCACTTCACAAACAAGGGGAATTGAGTTATGGAAGTCCAGGGTGAATGTGCAGAGGATCACCAACACCAAGCATAGAGCCCAAAACTCCCCAAGTCTTGCCTCCCTTCATTGGCTGCCAGTTCAATTTTAGGATTGATTTTAAAGTTCAGCGTGGTCCTGCCCCCAGACGGAGCTTCTAACTACGTATGCTCCAAGCCGTAACCTAAGATCAACACTTGCTTGTAGTTCCCAAGTCAAGGCTGGTAACCGGGGGTGACCAGGCTTCATCCATCATGGAGTTCCTTGCCTGAGGAGATTAGACTTTACCAGCAATTTGCCTGTTTTTAACTCATTGCTTAAAACAAATTTTTATAGGAAAGCCTTTTATTGCCTGATTTTTAACTGGTTTTAATTGATTTTGTGTGGTTTTATTGTTTTCCTTTATGTTAATCTTTTGTTTGTTTTGTCTTGTTTATTCTGTGCAGATTAATTCCAGTGTATTTTATTAAAGCACTTTGTAACCTAGTTTAGATAAGTGCTATAGAAATAAAGTTTTATTATTATCAATATTATTACCAAGAAATATTATTTCAATGTCTTCTGACCAGTTTATGTTAGCTTGCTCCCAATCATTGTTAAATTATGAGTTTTGATGGATTCAAAGAATTCTCAAAATTTTATGAGAAAGCAATAATTAGTCTTATATCAAAAATCATTCATTCAAAAATAAGTTTGTAGCAAGACTCCATATTTTAAGAGAGTCTCCAGTTAATATATTATCTCCAGACAATATCGAAGACTTGGATATGAGTTAAGCTATTATTATTAATCTTTATTTCAGACACATACAGTGGATAGGAGCATATGAGTCGGTGAATTAAATTACCTTAAGAACAAAACATGAACACATGCTCTCGTGTTGCAATGGTTGCACCTTATCTGGTAACGACAACTAGCTTTAAGGTTTATGCTGATATTAATGTTCAGGACAAACCGCGCATTCAAAATATCTTCTGTGTTAATTACCTTTTAGCTTTGCAAGTAATAGGTTGCTAACACGAGCAAAGCTGGAGAATTTCTGCGGATAATTGGCAGCACAGACGAAATGCCCAATGTGTGTATTGTGATAACCAAACAGCTGACCTTGAGAGCTGCGTTATTTCAGTCACGTTGCGTCCTGCAGGTGGCTTTGGTGGCAGCAGGTGTATGTGTGAGGGATTCATGTGTCTCACAGAGCGATCTAATGCTCACTGCAGTGTTTGAAGTCAGGAGGTGTTTAACGTATCCTTTCGTCTGTGCGGTTCTTTACTAACCCAGTTAGGACAATGTAGTGAATGAACTGTTTGCCAGAGTTGCCACAGTTTACTTATAACAGTTTTGGTAAACTACATCTTGAGCCAATTACCTTCCAAGTTCATGTCACCTATTGAGTTGGCTAGTTAACCACACGGTTTTCTGCAACCTAGTGCTGCGGTCCATTATACCTCGGAACTCGGACCCCCGGCAGTCGAGGTGGTGATTTTTTTCCCGACCTCCCTGAAAAGATGGCGACCTACATGGAGGTCGGGTCCCCTTAATGTACAGTAACTATATTGAACTCATTCAAAGTTGACGAAAAAAAACTTTAGTTCTTTGTTGCAGGTGATTATACTTATATTAACACATAGTTATGGACAATATATTCAATTTCTGTGAACTAGTCAATTGAGTTTATTATACAGGAAACGAATATGGATCAAATGTGTAAGGGTTTAAATAATAAAGCATATTATTAGTTTTGTGTCAAGAGATATTCCCAGGGTAATGTTTATTTAGCTGACACCAATCTGCTGACAGGCGACAGACATTAACCCCCGCTGGCCTGCTGTTGAGCTCCTGGAGCCCCGCAGGAGGCCCTGGCTCAGACTCCGTGGAACCAGAGGTCACCAGCCGGCCTGGCCCCTGATTTCACTAATGAACCAAGCTCCTGGCCTGGAGCGAAGTGTGGCGAGCTTGAGATGGCTCCGCGTTGTTTGAACAGCTTCATTCTGCGATTTGATCTAAGTGCAATCAAGATTCAGTGGTGAATTAATGTGTGAGGTCATAAATTCACAGCTTAATTTGTATTTACCCGTAGCAGTTAATTAGCAATTATTATTATTCATTTTTTTAACAAGATTTGACACTAGGTTATAAGCTAGTTAATGCAGGCGTAGTTCAAGTCTTTAAAATGTGAATGTGTTAACAAACTCTCCCCTGTTCTCAGCTGTTCAAAGCTCGTCAGGTTTGGGGTGAAATCCATTCGCACAGGATCTGATGCAGTTTCCTCTGCTGGTGTTAGTTGTTGCTCAGGGTCTGTAAAACATGAAGTGTTTACAAACCTGCCTCCACTTTTGGCTGTTTAACGCAGGCCCCTTTTTGCGTTCGCCCTCTATAAAACCAGAAACGCAACTGGAACAATATTAATTCCGTATGCCGCGTGTCACCGTGTAATTTTAGTTCAACAATAAAAAGAAAATCTGCAACTGCTGTCCCATCGTGAACAATGGAATTTACAGGCTGTTGTTGTCAGTGATTGCTGGTGCCTCATTCTTTTTTTAAGCCTGTTTTATGAGGTCATGTGCTCTCTGGATCCTTGGCCAAATGCTGGTGGCAGGTCATAACTTCTCTGATGTCTGGGTTAGCCACAAGGGCACCGGCGGCTACGTCTCGAAACGACTCTCGTCTCTTTGTCTCTTTGAGTGGTGATTTTGGATGAACGTTTTGCACTATAGTTGTGTGTGTGTGTGTGTGTGTGTGTGTGTGTGTGTGTGTGTGTGTGTGTCTATGTCCTCCTGGCTGCGTATGCACATACACATCTTTCAGTTGATGAGTTGGTCCTCTAAAATGAGAAAAGCGAAGCTACTTTGGAAGTGATAACGCTTTAGGATTAAAAAATATACACATGCAATGAAATCTGCATGGCCTTACTTTAATGAGATAGGGTTTTTCTTGGCATGGTAATAATGGTGAGTTTTATTTGTCTGTGACTATTGAAATGCTGTCCAAAGCTTTTCCATCCTGCACTTTCAATAGACTTCTCCATTTCTTTCTTTTCCATTTAAAGGATTTGTAATGAAGAACACTGAATAAAATATAATAAGATGATGCAATTATCCTGAGTGTTCAACCCAAAACCAGATACAGGTGTACTCACACAACTAAAATAAGGCTTGCCGCAACGGCTACCTCCTTCTCATGCAATGACCATAATTACATTTGACCTTGTGTGTGTGTGTGTGTGTGTGTGTGTGTGTGTGTGTGTGTGTGTGTGTGTGTGTGTGTGTGTGTGTGTGTGTGTGTGTGTGTGTGTGTGTGTGTGTGTGTGTGTGTGTGTGTGTGTGTGTGTGTGTTAGTATGCTTACGTTAATGGATGTGTGAGCCCTGGCTTGTCACATATACTGTGGCCTGCTCAGTCCTCAACTCTGAGGTCTCACTATAATGAGGCTAAAGGTAGAAAATTAGAGTTGTAATGAACAGACTAAGTCTGCTTAATGGCTTCACACATGTCAGCTTAAACCCTCTGCAAAATAAACATTCCCCTCTTCATGGGAAGGCAGCCGCTCCAGAGGGCCACTCTCAGCTGCACTGGGAGCGTTTCCCGGAGAAATCGATAGCTGTGGGGGGAGAGAGCGGCTTCCTACCCCGCGCAGTCTTGTTCCAGCATTTGGCAAATCGCACGGATTTGTGGTGGTCTCTTTGTTTCGTGTCACAAAATGTAACGGCGATACTGATGCGGGGAAGTTGTGGCGCTGTGACATCCATCAAGATTAGCACAAGAATGTGTTCCCCTTATCCCTGTAAAACTAGAAACACTCTAAGTACCTCTCACTTTCCTCCTAATGACTGTATGCATGGTAAGATATACCGCGCCGATTTCAAATCCACACATACCAGTTTGGACACACGTCCAGCAGGCTTGAACCCGGACACACACGCACACACCACTACAACTTCCTTGCCTCATATCCTTGAAATCTGTCATGATTATTTGCCAAAATATATTTTACAAAATTCCTTTATGCAGACATTTACAATATTTCAGGAAAATGTAATCATTTAAAACCCGGCTGGTAGGGCTGATCTCTCCTGTATCTGGTTTGTATCAGAGTTAGAGAGATGGGACATTCATATGACTGTGCTGATTATGGGAAATGTTGTTCGATAGCACACTTTTAGAGTAGTAAGAAGGCCTTACAAGTATTCTGTGATTGACTACAACGACCATACGCATTAGGTATCAGAATTGTAGCACATGGGCCGACACAGGCACACAGACTCCCTCAGATGCATGACTGGGAAGTTCTTTAACACGGGTGTCACTGTGATAATGTCACGGGATCAGAATGTGCGTCTGACGTGGGTATGGAGGTGTTGGGTTTCAAAACTGTTTCTCCTATTTTTCTTAAATTGCTGCAGGTGAAGTGTAAGTGGCTCATCTTTCTTTTGAAAAGGATGAAAAACTATTTCTTTTTAAAAATTATTTTTTAAATGAAGTCTCACATTGCCTTATTCTTATTCATATCCCACTTTACTTGTAGATTGGTCAAAAAGTCCTCCAACTCCTACCACAAACTATGTTGTATGTGCTCTAACAAGACCAAAATCGACCGTTTCCTAAATTCTCTACTGGTGACAGGAGGTGCGGCACAAATAGTTTTCGCCTCAGAGCATTGTGGGGTTTTATTTGATTTACCAAAGCATGGTTGATGAGCTTGTAACGTTAAGGGGTTACATTGCAGAGAATCAGCATGATAACAAAAGCCATTTAAATACACAAACTTGACGGACTTACAAGGTCCATGGTAGTTCTACCGCTGACCTCTAGCGGCCGTGTTGATAACAACCGCGAGATGTCTGCGGCCTTTAAAACGACCACGTAGGTCGTAACAAGCTGCTTATCGTTATTTGGTGGAGAAACACCACTTTCCGATTGGTGCACTGTTCTCTGAAAAGCCCTCGAGAACGAAAATCTGTCCGATAAAGAATCTCCGATAAAAATAAAGTTTATATTTAACTTTTGTGCAGGTAACTATTGTGTTGCGGACGTTGACTTTGATGATGCTTTTTTTTTTTTTTTTTAATTGCAGGAGATTCACTGGACAAACAGCTTAATTGTAATCTATCCCTGTTACTGCCATGCAGTCACCGAGGCACACACCATTATAGAAACCACTTCATGCTACAGTGGTATCTGCTTTCTCCCAGGGCCAAAAATAAGTGTGTGTGTGTGTGGGGGGGGGGGGGGGGGGATTATTGTGTAGACTTGTCACATGAATATATGCATGTGCGCTTGCACACTCACACAATGGGTGGGGAGAGTTTGGTGATTGTTGTCGGCAAGGAATCCGTCAGATATTCTCTGTTTTACAATGATTTACAGTGTAGGTCCGTGCTCAGTGCTGGGAGGCAGCTTGTTGTGAGATCTGAGCAGGAATGAATAAGGTCAGTGCTGAATAATCTACAGGAGTGGTAAAGGACGGCCACCCCTGGCTTCAGGTGATATTCTTTTGCGGTTGAGAGCCGTTTGAATTGGCTTTCTCTGCAAAGTTGTTGCCTTTGCCTCATTTTCTCAAATTTGACACCAAGTGTGTGACTGACTGCATCTGCAATCTGTGTTTATCCGCCCTGAACGGCCAATGCGTACACTTGTTAGAAAGATGGAAGACATCACAACTTCCCAATAGTGAAGCCAAGTCAACTTGATCGCCCCCTGGTGGCTGGCTGCTGTTTAGGTCATAAATCCCACCCCCAGTCAAAATACTATATGTTAAAAAAAAAAAATTCCTCAAAGAAGGTTTCTGTCATTTTAGGTAATACTTGTCACTCAGACGCATGTTAAAGTTTTAATTTTTTATTTTTTCTGTAAGCTAACTACCAAATCACCGACCATGTGTGTTGAGTGAGTGAGCTCCACACACGTGTGAGTGATCTCACATATCAGCAGGATATCCATTTCCTTCCATTTCTTTCTATGAATCTCCTTTTCTTCTTTTCCTCTCTGTGTATGGTTTTTGATTTTTTTTTTTTTGGTTCACATATAAAATCCATCCATTGATTTCTCATCGCGTTTAAATCCTCCAAGCGTTTACAGGAAACCCCACTCAGATTTCCTCGGCTGATCTTTTGGAATCTGTCTTGGTTCCCAGTCACAATATTATTCCCCCTGCCAAATGACAATTTCCTATTCTATCAAAATAAATCAATGTATAAATAAATGAATAAATAAAAATCCAACAACCTAGACCGCTTTTATTCTCCTTTTTTTGAGATGTGGCGTACCCTTTGAGGGTTGCTGACGTCCTGCCACTCTGTACTTTTCTTCCCTTGGCAGTGATTTATTACCAAACACGCCCAACCTTTTGGCCCACAGATTTGAAACCCCAGACCAAATTCAATATGTGAATAATCTGACGCCGTTCACCAGCGGCTGCAGTCGGGACCCCTCTAGTGATTCAGCAGCTAAATTAATCCAGACACCTATTGAGTGACTGATGGCATTCCCAGAACCCCGGTGCGTCCCTTCATTGGCCAGACTATGCGAGGTCGCATGTGTCTCTGGGTGTGTGTCTGTGGAGGTGATAATCATCGGTGGCCGGAGGGAGTCTCTCGTCCCTGTTGTTGTGCCGCGTGGAGCTGTCCCGCGCAGGGTCTCCCAGTTGGTGCCTTTCAACTTCACCCCCCCTCCTGCCGTCCCCTGAGCCCACCTCCTCTGTTATCCCCTCTTTGACTTCCCCCAGTCAACCTCCTGTTTCCCCCTTTGAAGAGGCTCTGCTTTGATTTCCCCACTTTTTGACACTGGACAGACTAGGGGAAGGGAAGTCTCGGAGGTGTGTATGGCGTAGTTTACAGGGGAACTGATTCAGAGAGAGAAGGGGCTCAGGGGGCTTTGCTGCTGTCGATCAGGAGTAGCTTTGTGGAAGAGCCCCCGCTGAAGTGCTCACCAGCCGGTCTCTCCCTGCCCGCTGGCCTCCCTGTCATCTGTCCATGTAGTGAGGCGAGAGAGAACCAGAGCAGGCTAGAGAAAGTTGCCTCATCAGGATTTGCTGCCTTGGGATCGTGGGTAGTTATTTTTGAGGGGGGTGTTTTTGGAGGTCAGGGGTGTTAAAGCTGCAGGTGGTGCTAGGGAGTTTGTTTTGCCATGCAGCAATCTTGGGATCGGACGAGTCACGCTGAGAGTGTCAAGAAGGGCCCTACAAAAATGCTGGGAAAAGGACAAAGTGGCGGATATCCACATGAGACTACGGGTGAACTCTTGCAGAGGTAAGGGGGAAATTATGTCCAGCACAAAATCAGAAGGCGTGTACAGTGCACACACACATGCCTGCTGCTCACATGGCTGTATGAAAAATTCATTTGTTCCACGGGGATTTGAGTGATGCCATTCACGAGTACACTACAATTTCCAAAGGTTGCTGTGTTGGTAGGACGTGTTTCTGGAGGAGGAATTGTATCTGTGCTGGAACGTCCACCTTCACAGAATGTCCCACACTGTGTCTGGTCTGAATTTGATGTCTGTATCAAAAACAGTAAAAGTATTTGGATGTTAACTGTAAAGTACTGGACTATCTAAGGCAGTGTGGTGGAGTTGTACATACTGGACTCTATTGTTAAAGTAAAAGGGTAAAATATGAAAGAGTTTGAATTGTATGAAAAGTATAAAACATTAACTTTTGATTTTTAATCAGGTGGGGTGCCACACAGAGGCAGAGAAATCGTGAAAGGTTCCTTTTCCACTTCCTTACATCAACCTTTCATATCTGTAATTGAAAGTTTTGTTGTCTCAAAAACAATTTTTTTTAAATTTTGTTATAAAACCACAGTTAATTCCACTAAATTAGTACCATATATTGTTGTTTTCATTCTTACATTTTTCACAGAGAAACAAGTTGCAGAGTTGAACTGTTACGAGAATTTAAACACGTAAATATTTTAATTTACAAGCACATTTTTTGACAATTCATTTAATCAAATATTATCAACTGATCTGCTTGCTGCTGTGTTATCTTATTTGCATTTTTACCTACAGGGGATTAAATAAGTATCTTCATACACAGCAACGTCAATAACTGTATTTGTCATTTGAACTTAAACACTGAACAGGAGATATTTATGTTTTTTCGACGAAGTGCTGTATGGGACAGCTTAATTCATGCTGGACAAAAAAAGCATGTGGTAAAGTCATTGAAGTCAGACCTCTTGCTGTGAAAACACGTCAAAGCCCCGCGTTGAGTTTTTCAGCTCTACCAGATACAGTAACAGCGTGCGGTTGTAAAACAGTTTACACTTTATAGACTTTACGTCCCATTTCAACCATTATCCGATAAAACAAAGTGCAGTAAATGCTCTTTAACAAATCCTAGCTCCATAATGTGTTTTGCCAATTTCTGTGTATTCTACAGATTTTTTCCCCCCAAAGACTTAAAGTTGAAATTAAACGATGATTTTTAAAATGATAACTTATTTTCATTATTTTTATTTTTCCGTTACACTGTCCCCATTATCAAACAGTGATGTGAACAAGCATATAATTTGTGATTTGTCTCACAATATCAAGATGTCAGTATTTAATTTGCCTGTATACTCGAGGCTGACCGTACTGGACAGAGATAATGAATGACAAGTCAAAGTCCAAACATGGATTTAGAACCAGCTGCTTATGTGAGATCATCGACTTATCCAGGTTGGACTGTCGCCCCAGCAGCGTTTTGTGA
Organism: Scophthalmus maximus; assembly: GCF_022379125.1. Lineage (NCBI taxonomy): Eukaryota > Metazoa > Chordata > Actinopteri > Pleuronectiformes > Scophthalmidae > Scophthalmus > Scophthalmus maximus. The sequence goes on along the minus strand of NC_061522.1, from coordinate 16,395,425 downwards.
AATACTGTGTCAGATTTGTTCTGTGAGATATTTTGTATAAAGGTGATAGGCCTACTGTTAAAATGAGTTGACAGTTACACTTGGGTTAATTTATTGGCTTTACGTTGCCAGCACAAGATTTACAATACAGTTTGTCAAGTCAATGTTTGAATATAACATTTGGCAAATGGGTTTATACAAGCTGTCCAACAAACAACCTTTATATTTTCCAAGATAAATAAAAAAATGCAACCATGCATCTGATCACAAAATGGAATCGTTCTGCTGTTTCTGATAAAATCTACTTTATTTAGCCCAATATTATTTGGCTCAGGCTGTCCAATTCTAATGAAAAATATTTAGAGAAATTTTGATAAATTTGGAGATTTTTTTTTTTTTAGATAAACTAATTTTAAATTTATATCATGCACATGTTCAGTGAATGACAAAGACCCATTTTGTCAGATGCTACAATTTTAACCACAGTCATCACCTTTGTGGTCAGTCTTTGAATCTGGTGTATGATTCATTAAGCGTCTTTGAGCATTTAGAAAAGCGCTTTATAAATTAGATGTATTATTTTTATTATTATTAATTTCCACATGTTTGCAATTCCACAAAGGAAGTTAAAATTCAAGTTCAAGAGTAGAATGCAGAATATGAGATGAATTTGATATTTGAATATGTTGCATCAGTACATGAATCAATAAATCAGATGTTTTTAACTTTTAACTAATCAGATGTTTTTAACTTCCTCATTACTCAGGTTAAAGTTCCGATAATGTAAGATACATTACAAGCTATAAGCCCGTGAACACAGCTGTTAATATAATCCTATAACAGGCAAAGCTAAAACTATCATTTTATTATGAAGACTTTCTATGTGTTCAAGTTCAAGTGAGTTCGGTGTGTGCTGGTCCATGTATGCACTTTTTGTGACAGTTAAGTTCATGGACCACCGCGTAAATCTGTGAAAAAATAAACACTCATAGTTGTAAAGTTAAAAAAGCGGAGCATTGTGTCATTGGAAAACGAGTCCAATGAATTTATAAATGTCGCTAGAAACTGTTTGTAGACATGTGGTATGATGAGTGACGGGCCTTGGATGATCCAGGTGGCCAGAGTTGTGGCTGGGTAGTCTCTCTTTTCTGTTTTGGTTTCGGTGATGAGCACTTCAACAGATTTGTGGTCCGAGAGATTAGTTAGGCATGGTTAACATGTTGTCTCTAATCATTTTCACATTAGCCCTCATACTGTCCCTCTTTTTTTTCCTCTTTCACGCTCCTCATCTCACCGCTCTGTCCCACCTGCTGGCTCTATATCACTCTGGCAGCATGTCACGGAGGGGAAAGTTGTCCAAGCCGACCGCAGTCGCTGCAGGCCCTCAGCGGCACATTAAATCCTGAAAGGGTCTCGGGAATGGTAGATCCCTCCGAGCTGTGCTCCTCTCTAATTTATTCCGCCTTAGTTGGGCTCGCGCTTTTCAGGTGCTCGCAGGGTTCGTTTCCCCTTGAACTGTGGTGGCGGCAAAGCCATAGCTGCGTTCAATGACGTAACCTGAAGGCACCAAATGTTGTCGCATTGCCTTTATGACACGTGGTATAATAAAAGGCCGCTGTGAAGCTGTAAAGAATAAACCCTTTAGATGCTTTGTTTCCTTTTCATGGTGTGGCTTGTTTTGAGCCTGTTGTAAATGACTGAGGTATGATCGTCTCACCAAGAGAAGGCCACGTCCATCTCTCCGTCTCCGATCTCTCCAAACATGGGCACAAATCTCCACACGTGACTCAATTCGACCGGCAAAGTGAGAGTTTCAGTCCTCACCGATTAGCGAGGCCTAATGTGCCGGGGCTCTCCCCGCGGCCCCCGCGGCTCCGGCCCAGCGCTTTGTCGGAACTTAGATGTGGCGATTGATTAGTGAGCTGGCTTCACGGCTCTGCGACGGCAGGGGACTGCTTTGAAAGCCCGTGGCATTTGTTTGAACAGGGCTGAGCAAAATATAAATGCCATGAGTAATTTAGTTAGTTATTTCAAAGAGGGACGCCAAAGTCTTTTATTTCCCTTTTGTTTTTCCATGAGCCGCTCAACAGTTGGTCATAGTTTATCCATTCAGGCCGTTTTACGGAAAGGAAGTGTATGAACAACAAGTGCCATTTTGAAAACACCATTAGGGGGACTTTGTGGTATTAACATAAAACCCTCGCTGCCCCCAGGGACCAGATGTCATCTTTTCCTCAGCGGCAGAGCTCTTATCGGTGCACCTACCTGTGGTCGGGAGTCGATTAGCTGTGTCCAGGCCGTCCACTCATGGGTGAAAGGTTTTGTCTCCCCTTCGCTTTCGGCCTTTGTGAATTTTTTGCGTGTCACCTCCTGTAGTCGTCCAACTATCTCCCCCTCCCCCACCACCACCACCTTAAGCATGTGTTCATTGCTGTGTTGACACGTGGCAGCAACTGCGGCTAATCTGGATGTTAAATGGCCGACAGTTGCGCGGCACCAGACGGGGACCTCCGAGGCCTCATCGTTGCCATGGCCATGGTGGCGTCCACTTTGACGGCGTGTGTGTGTGTGTGCATCCTGCGATCGGATCGTCAAATCAGCACAGTGTTGTTCCTGTGAAACAACAAGCACACTTGTGTTGTTTGGGCAGGAAGAGTACGTGACGTGCAGGTACATCAACCTCACACTCAACACGATGGGAGGGTGGGAATGACTATGGCGATATCTCGCTCTCGTTCCTCTTGAATTTGAATGCAATTGTTGAAAGTTGTTTTTTGACAAAAGCTCAATGTAATGTAATGTGATATGAAACTGAGTTAACCGTAACCATTTTGATTCACCAGTCCCAACATTTTATTCGCACAAACGTCGTGCACGTACGACTCAATAGTCATGGTGAATGGGATAATCTTGTCTACCGGAGCCGCACTTTGTGATTTATGATACGCAGGGACACTCTGCGACATTTCGGTTGATTTAGTACACATTATTCAACACTATGATTTATTGCCAAAAATACTTGTGGATATTCTTAAAAAATTGACAGAATATTCATAAAAAGGTCATCATGTCCTGGATGTGTGGAGAAAATACAATAGACAGTAAAAAAGTGTATACAGAAATCTACTGCAGCTCCAGAAGCTATTTTGGTCGATCTGTTGTGTTATCAATTCAGTTTTGTAAAGTCAGATTTGCATTCCCCTTTACCGTTATGTCGGTAATGTCAGATTGTATTAGTAAACGTGATCAGATCCCGTACTGCAGGTTGCTCACTGTGCTTCTCATCCTGCACCACGGACTGTGACGTCACAGTGCAAAATGGTTTACAGGTGTTGAGTTGGTAGACTTAGCAGGGTTAACCATCTGGAACAAGGACAGTCGACGGAGTTAAGGAGGCTTAAATGTCTTTATACGCACTATCAACATTAAAAGATAGCAGAGAGAAAACAGCATTTCAACTATTTCCATCTATATACTGTATATTAACCAGGGAGATTTGCACATAACTTGGACAGGCTGCAGTGGGACGAACCAGATGAATCCAAAAATCATCACAGTCTCAGGGTTTAGTTCTCGGGCGGCTGGAGCTGTGGTGCGATGTGACTCAGGTGGAGCGAAGGCCTGCTGATATGATTCAGACAAAAAAAAACTGTTAATGCTTCAATATATGACAGGCAGAATTTAAAGGTCTTGGTGTGAAGAACATCTAAATTAAACAAAGGCAGTGCACTGTCCCCTTTGGAACATAAAGTGGAGGCTGTGAGTGTGATTTTCATTAATATATGTTAAAAATCTTAAATACTCAATGTGTGTGTGTGTGTGTTTAATATGAATATATGGGAATTATATACTGTATAAGTCTAAATTTACACAATGACAACCATCACCAGTTATTTCCTCATGGATTATAATTATAAATAAAAATACATAACATTTTGCATATACTTTTCTAGCTGACTGTCTTTTTTCCTCACACATGCAGACCTGTACCCATTGTCAGATTAACTCAGACCAGATGTTATTCCGATAGAAAGAAAGATGGACAGTAATGAAACCTCTTTTGGACAGGTCGGATTTTATTTCCAGAAACAGAATTTCTTTTTTCCACAATATGATTTCATGTAACGTGACATCCTTTTTTTCCAAATCCTTTTATTTATAAATGGAATAGTATATTAAACCGTAGGAAAATCCTGTTTTCGCGCTACACAAACTGAAGTGAAGGGCATTTTGGCAGTAAAATATTAGTTGGGAGTTGGTTAACTGTTTGGCAGAAATAAAACTATAGCAAGTAGTATCAGTATCAGGTAGGTTCAAATATGTGGGCACTGTGAATTCACTAGAATGAATCCCTTCATTTGGTCCCATGAGTCACAAGTGAGTCAGATCCTGTTTTAAGATCTTACCTCTACTGCCTCTGCGGATCTATTTTCCACGTCGGCAATTAGAGGTCGATTGGTATTTGTTCAGGAGATAGTTGGGGGGAGAAGCGTGTAAATCAAAAGCTGCTCACTACTGTGACAGTCCGGTCCAGTGCGCCGAAGCTCACGCTGACAGAGGGGGTCCACATGGACACCTGGCCCCTCGGGAACTCTTGTAGCTGCGAGTATTTGAAAATTGCCATTTAGACTTTTCTACAGTTAAGAGTTGACTTGTGGAACATTTGTCACGAGAGACACTGTCACACTGCAGAGTGACCAAATACACTAGCATCTACATATTTTCACGCCGTGCTTATTCTGAAGCACTTCACTTGTTGCGTAGTTCTACATCACATTCATTTTCCTGACGCTATATAATAATGAGGTTTTTATCTCTACTCATATCTCTAACATATAACATACAACACAAACGCTCTAACGGAAATGTGGGACTTTATTGTGTGTTGTGGTTGAGGTTTCAGCTGGGCGTGTGTCAACCTGGAAAAGCATAGCAATGTGTTTGACCTGCAAGTGAGATGCAATTTGAAGCAAGAAAGTCGAATTGACTCTCATTTTATTAATAATGTCAGCATCGGCTTTGCTGTATCTTCCGTATTCCCCTAATTAATAGAAATATTTGCTTTCATGTCACCATAGAGCCACAGCTATTCATTTGGAGAAATGTACCAAATGCATGTTGCACTGCAGGCGAAACAGTTGGGGAACGGGGTGTTTAAGTGACATATAAAGCCTCCTCCTGTTTTAAGTCCCACGCGGCCGCACGGCTCTGCTCTGTCGGGCCGGGGCACAAACAGCTGAAGCCTGGGGAGACGGTAACACGTGTGCTCACCCCAAAGGCATCCTGCTGTCGTCCACATGGCGGGAGGGTTGGAATCAATTTTAATGTACCTCCGTCACAAACGGGGTGCAGCACACACACACACACACACACACACACACACATGCACAGGGTCAGAAATGATACTGTAATAATAACAAATGAAAGGACCATACAAACAGAGAAGAATGTAATTTGTCTGCTTTCCAAAAGACTGATTTGTCTCCATAGATATTCCACCACACTAAAGCTGCTTTCAGACATGCACTGTAGTCCAGACAATTTCTGTAAATCATAAATCATTTTCCTGCCAGCCCCCTAGTCAAATTTCCAGAAAATGTCACATTGAGCCCATTTGAGAATTCAGCAGTAATCGTCTGGAGAACACTCGCGGCGAGTGAGTGGCCGCTCTCTACCAGGGCACCGCCCCTCACCTGAATATTTCCCCTTGCTGTTGGTCAATCTCCTGCTGCATTGTATATGTGAACGGCAAATTGCGGAAAATGTTTTCGGACCCATTTTCCGGAGTTCATGTCAGGAAAGCAGCTGGAAGTAATTCATGGTTTTACAGTTGCATGAATTTACCACACATTCCTTCTGCTAGAAGCCGGACACACAAATAAAGAGTCGTCAGCTTGTCCACCGCCTCCTCCCATGACCGCTGTCTCCTCTGAGTGCTGGGTCAGATGTGACACTGGTCACATTCATATGATTGTCACCCATTAATGTCATTCTCTAGAAAAAAATATTGGATGTATGTTTGATGAATTTCAGTAGCCTTTCTATAGGTTAGTTTGACCATAACGATCACAAATTCACATACTGACTGGGATTTCGTTGCAGACATTAGTTCTCATTTTTACTCATTTTTTAAAGAGTCTGTATGGATCCATGTTTACGTCTGTTACGTATACACGTGTTCTTGTGTTTGCTGTGTGTGTATGTGTGTGTTTGTCATAGGGGCAGCACATAACCTGATCACACAGTGAATTTATGTCACCGCATGGCGATAATCACTGTTAGTACAACCCCTCCTTGTTTTGAAAGAGGCAGTGAATGTGAATGTGTGGACAGGGATGTACGGAGTCCGACTGAAAAAACGGATACGAGACCCACAATGTGATCTGCAGATATGGTCGCTTCTATATCAAGGACTTGCTCTAACTTTGTACTTAGGATGTGAAAATAGTTGTTTATATAAATGAAGCGAGGTCGACCGTTAGTGATTACTGAATTATGGCTTGAATTCCATCACGTTCAGTGTGAGGATGAGCATTTGCCCCCCCCTCCCATCAGCAGGGGTCTGGCTATGTATAGAGATGCCAGGCTCCCTCTCGTAGCCCTAGAAGAGAGAGACATGCTCAGGAGGGAGCACCATGGTGAGCAGAAGGGAGGCGAGGCAGGGTGATAATCACCTGCCTATAATTATTCATAATCACCAGATAAATGATCTGTGAGTGAAATGTGATTCACCCCTCCTGACGTCAGTAGGTGGAGTGACAGCGTCTGATTGTGTTCGCTAACTGCTGCGGACCAGGAGATATTTATGTGTTAAAGTCCACCGGCCAAGGCTTTAGCTGTATTAAATGGTTGATATGATGTCAAGCCTCCTCATAACTTTTATTATGTGGTGTAACTCGGTCGCAAGTCAGTGCCAAGGCATGTGCGCCTCCCCCCTCAGCTGAAACACATCCACCAGTGATGGACCTACACACCTCAACTGGGATTCTGATGGATAGTTCGCAGTTTGTCTCGCGCATAGTCACTCTTTATGACTTTCTTCCACTTTTCATCCTTTTTTTCTCGCGTTTGTTTGGTTTTTTAAACCACATAATTACAGGTGAGGGTGATAAAAAAAAATTAGTATTTGACCCAAGTTGTATGATTCTGCCACAAGGTTAACAACTTTGTCCGCCGCAGTAAGTCAACCTCCACACAATTACACTGAAAAAAGAAAAATAAGTGCTTACAGCTTTAAAAAAAACTTCAATTGGAAACAAACTAATTAATTTAAATTTTTTTCTCAAGTTGATAACTTCTTGACTTGTTAATTTTAAGTTGACAAAACTTAATGAATTTGAAGTATCATATTCAATATTCTTTTTCCGGTGTGGATCAATCTGTGGCGGTGGATGCGTGCGGGGGCGGGTCGTCATGTGCAACGGGGCTCGAGTGGCAGGTGAAAGGCTACAGTCTCCCTGCCTGCTGAGAACTGCATGACCATCTTGGGAACCCGTACACCTACACAGCCGACCGACGATGACCCGCCAGCACAGTTAAAACTCTGTGGATGCTTTGATGGCAGACCGACGTGGGTGCGAATCCATGTCGCGGTTCTACAGTGTCGCAACGGCGTGAAACACAAAGTTAGAGATGTTGTACGTTATTGTTAGGGTGCAAAAACGTTTTGGGTTCATTATGAAACTGTGGCGGGACAATTCAAACTATGACGGGCTGCCACGGTCTAAGTGATTAATGGGAAACGCCGACTTCTCTAAATTATGTTTTATTCATAAAGGGTCACCACACCAAATTTTCATCAGAGCAGTTCTATGCACTTAGACTTACTGCACTTAAATCACCGTACATAGATGAACACAAAGTAATAACCCTGCTATAAGATATTAGAGTTTAATTTACCATGAGCACACATTAGGCCCACATAGTTCACGATACCTCTGGCATATTTCCTGATATAGTGCAACTTTTGTGTGTTCTGCAAACGCAATGTAAAGAATGCTGCACAGTAGAGACTGGCATCTCTTTCAGTGTGGGGATCTTTTTGTGTGTGTGTGTGTGAAGTAAATAGCTGGAAGTAGGAATGCGATTGTGGGGAATGCAACTATAACTGGCAGACAAGGGATGGGTTCCACACACACACACACACACACACACACACAAACGACTCTTTCGGATGCCAGGCCTTGTGTGATTATTCAGTTTAATGTTTTACATGTCTTGTGTGTGCAAAGCACTTAAGCGTTTCCAAACGGACTTGTTTGTTTTTGGGTATGTAAAGCAATATGTGTAGGTTCTTTTACGTGTATCGTGTTACCTTGTCATACAGATCCAGATTTATGGGTCTGTGGTCACCAGCGTCCAATGAGGACATAGATGTTCTTTTCAATCAAAGATAGGAGACCACCACAATTCAGTCCCATTCCGTCGCATTAACTGCCGCTGTGATTTCACTGTGTTTATTACACTATATGTATGTATCTATGTATTAAAGGAGGCTAGGCAGCACTGTTCGCACTTGTGTATGCATTTGACTTTGGCAATGAGTGACAGCGTAAAGATGCTCAGTGATTTGTGGGGGTATTACGGTTCAGCATGTAACGAGGTTGGTTCATGTTGCGTTTTGACCCGTTCCTATTCGTTTTCTCCCTCCGGAGGTGAAAGGGAAAGCCGGGCTGAGTCGGCAGATAGTAAAATGTTTTTCTCGCCCTGGTACATTTAGAACGTATGCTTTCTGAAGTGGCACCAGGTGGGCAGTGTATCACTTACCAGACATGACATAAACCCCAGGCCACCCTCCGGCCCGACCCACCTACATTTACCAGCAGGTGCATTTGGAATAACACTAATAGTCATAGGGGTTAATGAATACATTTACAATTCAGCATTTGTAACTGTAGATCCGATCTTCATTGATGATGATGGATACTTATGTCTGTAAGCGTTGTGTCTTCATCGTGTGATCAGTCTCTGTCAACAGACGAAGGCACTCTGTCGTCAAGATAGTTTAAACTTTACACACAGTCCAGACAGAAACTATTAGATCACTGATGATGGTTTCACTTTTGGAAATACACACACGCTTACATTGACCGTGTGTCACGGTCAGAGCTCCAGGATAAATCCACTCGTGTCAGTGTCCCGTTAGAACATCCATCTTTTTTATTTTCATCGCCTTCAGCAGGGCGGACAGAATTCCATATAAACTCAGCAGTAACCACCCTCACCGTGCGCGTTCATGCGACAAATGTACACTTCTCAGCTGGCAGACGGACCTCGGCTTAACACCCCGCTCTGTGTGCGCATGTGTCACCCCCCCCCCCCCCCCCCCAGCTGCCCCCTGATCAGCTGCAAAGAGCTAATCATCTGAAGATACCCTCCAAAAGTAATGTTCCCATTGGTGTTTAAGCGTGTTTGCGGATGAGCTGTGCAGGAATTTAAAGACAGTGCAGCAGGGCAATGGTCAGAGACACATACATACGAGGAGCAGGAGTGAGGACGTTTGCAGGACAGGCCTCGTTGAGCATCGCCATAGAGGATGAGAGGTGTGATGTCTTTGGCTTTAAAGGATTTGAGGCCACATATGTGACACAAATAGGATGCCTTTTTTGAAGTGTGTTATTTTCTGAATTACTGTCTTTTCTCCAAAAATTAGTAGACAACATAACATTTCATAACACTCCATAAGTATTATACAGTTTTTTTTTAGGGGGATGTAATTTAATTAAATTTGAATTCCACCCTGTTGAAGTACAAAATCAACACAACACCAACATGTTGTGCCGTCCCTCTTGTCCAACTGCCCTGTCTGCGTCTTCATGTGGAGCCATGAGCAATAACCAGCTGCTGCATGTCATCCTTTCACCCAGGGATTAACTAGATTTTTGCTTTTGATTAGTTGAGATTAAAGTTTATGCGAAACAGTTTGAGCTTCCCTTTGCTCCAAGACTGTCTTCAGCTCTCCCGCTGTAATTTTGTCTTTAAACTTGTGTAGTTTGAGTTGGTTCTGCAGGTGTATGATGTATGATGATGTTGTCGACAGTGTCTGTCGAATGCTGTGGTGAGCGGAGAGTTTCATGTGCGATGGTACGTCTCCTGGGTGCTGTACGGGGGGGACACGTCTGCAATAATGGAACTCTATTCGAGATAAACACTGCGGCTACGGTTTCACATCGACGTAGCCACTCTCCCCTTGAGCTATTTCACACTTTAGCCACAGATTTTACACCAGCGGGATCCCACAGAACCTTGGAACACGTTTACGTTCAGGGATTAGATTGAAATGGGCAATCGGGAACAGAGACCCTCAGGAGAAAACGGTGCCACCAGTGAGAACCACTCAGTCTGTCACCGAGCCCACTTTGTATTATCTGTCGTGTAATCAAAAACCACGCCACCACGCCAAACTCTCTGCACCGTAATAATAAATGATTTAATGGCGGCCGTTTACGAATATGTTGTCCAAAGTGAGGTGGTCTCACAGTGCCTCCCTGTAACCACATAGTTCAGCCTGTGTGTGTCCATCCAATGCTTTTACATTAGAAAACGATTCCACGTTTTTTTTTTTGGAGGAGCCGTGATGAGGGGGAAGGGAATTAGAGAAGGTATTTATGGACTGGGGGATTATAATATGGATTTACACGCAGTTGGTCAGTAATTAAAGATGCCGATATACTGAAACCTTTATTTTTCTCTTCTTTTTTCCCCCGCGCGGCACATTTAGACCGACGGCTCAGTGAGTGGACGGACCCTGTCGTGGCAGGGGCTGGGGATGTTGTCGATTATTTTGGGTGTAGTGGTGAGTCACGTAAAGCTTCGTGGGCTCTGGGGTGAGTCACTGCGCTGTCCGACGTCACAAGCCTCACACAACGCCAAAACAGCCCAGACTGCTGGAAACCATGTCAGGGCTTCTCCATTGTGTTGATGTGACCACAAGCAATGTTCTTTCTCTCTTTTGGTGGCTGTGATGATTATCATTAAAAAAATATACTTGTGCTGGAACTTGAACAGAAATGTTTTTCACTTCATGGTCACAGGTTAATGACTCATGAGCGAGTGAAAGCAACAGAACCTCTTCATTTTACTGTTGCGGTTGATTCACAGTTTTTATGTAATCCTCTCCATCTCTTTCAGTCTGTTACGCTTTGTTTAACTCCTTCTTTTGTTTTACTCCATCATCATCCTTTGCCCTTATTTTCTCTTCCCACATGCACGCACATTTGTGGTCACATAACATATGCTCGCCCACACTGGGTCGGATGGCTGCGCAGAGGTGCGATCACACCTGCTCTTTGGTCCAGCTCCTCTCAGAAAAGTTTACAGAGACCTACCGTGTGTGTGATTTGTTTCGCATCACTCCAGATGTTAGATTTTTGTGGAGGGTAAAGTCGAAAAACAAATCTGATTCCAATTCGTCTGACTTTTGGTTTTGGAAGTTTTCCCTCTCTAGTGTTCGCAAGTGCTCGAAGCCTGTATTCTCTGGAATGACCAGCAGAGGGCGACTCCACTGGTCGCTCAAAGAAGTCAATGAGAAAATGACTCTACGTCTCACTTGATTTATAACGTCAGTAAACATTTCCCTGAGGAGTTTATGGTTCAATCGCTAGTTTCAAGTCTTCTTCAATGCTGCAATGACGTTCATTCTGTGAACGGTGGTGTCCTTTGGAGTAAAATGGACAATAAAGCACAGAACACACTGGAGCGCGGGTACAGCGCGATTGACAGCTATAGTACCATCCGATTTGGTGCCCACCCATCGCTCCCATGCGTCAGATTCCAGTAAAACAACTACATGGCGCTGGTCGGAACGCTAAACTTGAGGCTTCAAAACAGAAGCTGACCAGCCAACGGGTGACGTCACGGCCCGTTGCCCCTTGTGTCCGACAAAATAGACGCCGGATCACCTGGCCATGTGACAAGGTGATAGAGTTATGGCTCAAGCTGACGAGGTAAACAAACCTTTGCTAATCGAAAATAATATTCCAATAGAAAGCACTGTCTTGTGTCTCTACCTGGAATAAGAGTTGAATGAGTTTGTTCCCGGTGTATGAAACAATTTTTTGCACAACAACTTTGCACTGCAGGCTCCAGTGTAGAAACAATGTACCATCATCCTCTATTCCTGGCTCCTGCAATCAGCCTCTCCGTTACAGCTATCACCGAGTGGCGGAGATGAATGAAGAGACCTCTTTCTCTCCCGGGGGGGTAGAAAGGGCTTTAAACGGGAAAAGGGACAGTGAGTGAGGGGCGCAGGCCTTTATAGAGACGGTGAAGATAATAGAGCGGTGCTGTCATTGCCGGCAGCTCGCGGAACGGATCAGAAATCCGGCACGCTAATGGGCCGCCTAAAATACAACAGTGATGAGGGAGTGGGGGCCCTGGTGGGTTTCTGTTTGTCAGCATGAGGGCGAACCCCCCATGCCAAGGAGCTTCCTGTCGATTACCCTCAAAGCTAATCAATTGCACTTTAGGGAGGCGGGGGGGGGGGGCACAGGTGGTGGCTTCTGGCCTCCCCCTAGAGACGACTGTTATTAAGTAAATGGCTATAATTGCGGCGCCGATATGAATCTGTTCCCTCCAGGCCACGCTCCTCCGAGTGACATGCACTGTTTCGACTAGAGCCTGTGCAGTGAGAGCGCACGGCGGGCACGGAGTAAATAAGATTGCGTTCATGCGTTTGCGCGTGGGTCTGGAACGGCTCAGACACAGCTGTCAGTGACTCATGAATGAGATATCGGGGCAGCAACCTTCCTGCCTCCCTGCGGTGTGTGGATTTCTTCCAGTTTCCCTTTTGGAGACAGTGAAGTGAAGATAAAGCTTCCTCAGATAAGATTGTCTGCCAGCGCTTTACTTTCTCTGGCTCTGGTGGCTTATGGATGTGCTATTACATTTATATTCTTTCTCTTATATTCTGCAATGCAGATAGTTTTTGCTTTTATATACATGTGATCCAGCATGATACAATGTCTGACACCGAATAGCACAGACCCCTCGTTTGGACAGTTTTTATTAGAAATACTTTTGTGGATGTTGTGGATTATTGTTATTATTATTATTATGGGGACTCTTGGTGATACAAGGCTTGGTTATTATTTAATGAATCAACAGTTTTATTCACAGCAAATGGAAACAGCATGGCTTACCGACAAGTAAACAAGACTAACCGGCATACAAAGCATACAGTCATTTAAAGTCTCTGATAGTCGCATGTGTTTTTTTTTATAACAATAAACATTGTTTCACAGGGAGTTTTTTTCACTCTTTAAAGTAAAAATCGAATAAACTGTAGTTTACATTGCAGAATACTTTTATCTCATGAACTCTTTAACCCTGTCTTACCTGTCGATGTAACTCATTTTATCACCCTCTTCATTTTTTTTTGCAGAAAGACAAAATAACAAGCGTCATATTTTTTCACATTAATATCCGCGAAAGGTAACGGTGATAACCACACATGTATCTCACGCTGTACGCAATCGTCTATTGTCTATAAAGCGTTTACTCTAATGCGTCTATAATTTTAAGAAAATGACTGTGGTCTCTATGAAGCAGTCCTCTATTCGCTGCTGTGCAAGTACAGTACTGTATGTTGCAGTACACAGCAGTGCTAGTACTATGTTACACACTGTAGATATGCACTGTATGTGTGTGACAGTTTATTTATTTATTCATACATTTGTCTCGGATTTAGGCAGTGAATATGAGCACTTTCTAAACAAATGTGCCAGATCCCATCATGTCATTCTTCCTCAGAACTGACGACCTCACCCCTCCTCTCTGGTCTTTCCACAGCCTCAGATGCTTTGTGTAAAAAAAAAAAAAAGTTGGTACATTTTGATTGTGCGAGTGTTAACGTAAAGCTAGATCTTGATTCTGTATATTTGCAGCCATAAAATGGTAAAGCACAAAGGGTTTTTATCGTCTCTGTTTTATGAGTGTATTCTTTTAGGAACCGGGCTCCACAGACAAATCCCTTGATGGTCATTACTCCGGGGCATGGCCAACCCATTCTGTCCACCGGCTTGAGGGGGATTTCTCACTTACCCTGGGGTTGTGCTGGGTGACTTTCTCTTTTTTCCCTTCCGCCCCTTCTGTCCATTTGTCATTTTCGGGGATCCCGCAGAGCAGCTGTCGGAAAAGTTTGCCGAGATCACTCACTTTCATTGTTTGGGCTAATTTGTGCTAATGGCTATTTGAGCGCCCTCTGATGCCGGCAGCTTCCTGGACTGAGACATGTCGAACCATATGGCCGCTGTGCCCTCCCTGCCAAGGCCCGACCTGTAGTGCAGCCACCATGTGTGTGCTTACGTTTGACTGTTTTCCTCTAAATGTTCCAGCCATCTGTTGTCTTCACTTTGGACAAGGCCAACAGTGTGATGGCACAATACTGTGTCTCAGCATTTAAAGACACTTGAGACGAACATATTCATATTTCAATTCATTTGTCTTGTTTTTAAAAGATTATTGTCAGCACATTTTGGGGGAAATTCATCTCTATTGGATGGACTGGAATATTAGCTCAAACGAACCTTGGGCGCACAAAACACCTGACAGATCCTCGCCCCTCCCTTCTCTGTCTTCCTTTGGACCTACGTGCATGGTGTGATATTAAAGAGGGACTTGCATAAAGATGGTGGAGTCTTGCTTATCACTTAAGCCAAGTGTCTGCACTCATGTTTGCCTATATGCACAAATATGAAAACTTATTTTACACAAAAAGCAGAAAAAAAGTGCATTTAAATATAGTAAAAATTCTTCATTTTCAAATTGTGTTTGTGTTTTCTTTTTATCTATAGTTATTTATTATAAAATTTAGTTTCTATATACACGGTATATATTGGTATTGGAAAGTTTTTCCTCCCTAATATCAATATCGGCATTGGCCCCCAAAATATATGTAAACGTCAGTCTCTTCACTGCATTCTCCAAAGAAGGTTGACTCTTAGTAAATGTGTTTATTTGGAAAGATGTGTATTGCTATGCCTGACTTAAAAAAAACCCCAACATATGTAAACATTTTCCCACCACCGTTTTCTTTCTCCTCTGCTCTTTTTTCCTCCGTCTGGGTTGGTTCAGGCACCTTCACATTGGGAATCCCGTGCGTGCTTGCCTTGGTTCAATATCGATTTCAATCACACGCTTGGCGTAAGAAAGAGAATTGGTTGGGGCGAGTGAGTGGGTTTCTCCCTGGGTGTGATATCGCCGGTCTTACAGGATTCAGTCACATGTTCGTACTATCAGGAAATGTCCCACGTGAGGTGAAGACGTATCTAGAAGCATTGGGTTGCGGTTTTTAAAAGTTCTGTAGAGGTGCTGGGCTCGGACGTTTTTTTTAAAATGGCAATTACGTTTTCCGTATCACAAATGCTACATTTTAAAATATCTTTGAAAATATACAGTTTACACATTCCCGGCGCTGTATTCCCATTTGCTTGGGAGTCAGCGAGTGGGACATCACAGTTGGGTTTCATCGGTATTCGTAAGCATGACAGCAGTGACAGATGGTAAAATGCAATGCTGGCTTTGAGCAGGGCCGGAGGATGGTGGGTGTGAGGTAAGAGCAGAGAGGGTGATACGGAAGGGGGGAGGGGCTAAAGGAGGGGCTGTGGGAAGCATCCCTACGTCACCTTGTGCACTAATATAGCTCCGATGTTGCTGACCATGGTCGGGGAAGACTCCAGTGAGGTTTTCCCATGTGCCCCTGCAGCTGCTCGTGTACAGTTAGACTGTGGGAAGTACAATGTTGTATGTTCATATTTGAGGCTGTAGAATGTCGCTAAGAAAAAAAATCGTGGACTTTCAATGTGTCACTGGGCAGCGCGGCAGCAGCCAGTGACAAATGTCCTGTCTGCACCCAGGCAGCAGCTATAAATAACTGCTCCAGGGCAGCAGGAAAAATGGCTTGTCAGGCCCAGTCGTCGAAGCCAACGCAATCCTGACCCACTCCTCGTATTACTTCACCTCTGAGTCTTGTGATGCTTCCACTGCTTGAATTCCCACCTCCCAATTATTTCTCTAATCCAACATAAACATTATCTTGCCAAGGAGAAGAAACATATCTTTTCTGTTGTTTTTTTCTGATTTTGGGTTCACAGTTTTATTTTAAATCTCCCTCTAATGTCGCCCCTAGAATTCATTTCTTTCAGGGACTGTTCATATTTTTTTTGTGGGGTTTTTTCTGGGTTTTTTTCAAACTTGTTGCTACTGTGGCAGGAGCTTAGCTGCGGTAACTTTAGACTTTCTGCGCGGCCTGTGCGGTCGCCCCTCCTTCGCAACTTCGCCTATAGGCCAGATGGATCTCTGATGTCACCCTGTCGAAAGTCCAAGCAAGCTGTTCGGAGGTTCGGTCACCTGGCCCCCGGGGCTCTCAGCACCCGGTTTGACACTCAGTGTCAGCAGATCGCAGGGATAAATGGGGGCTTTTCTCAGCCCTTGTCAGCACTTTCACATCAAAACTAACCACGACACCTGATCAGAAAAGAGAGGACAGGTGTTGATAATCCGTCGAGAAAAAAAGAAAAGAAAAATGGTAGTGTTGGAATGTATGGTTTGCGTTGCTTGTTCACTTAGAAGACTGCATCTCGGGCACATTTTTAGTCCAGACGAAGTATCCAAACTTGAATGAGCACTATAGGCGCCTGACAGAGGAGTCAGGATTGGTGTCCAATACCAGAACATTTCATTAAATTGCTTTGAGTTAATTTAAAAGGTTTGTTGGAGCATCAACTGGTGTGCGGACATTTATTGTCTTCTAGTCCAAACAAGAAACCTATAAATAGTTTTTCTTGAGTATTTGTGTTGGTCTCTTAGAGCTCCATACGGAGGTTTATTAGGGTCACGCGTAAGGGAAAAAAATGACAGGCATAAATTCAACTCTTCTGGTCCATCATATCCGGTCAGAGGAGCGACTGACAGCTATTTAGAGCTGCCACGGCGTTACATCCTTCGGCTGGTGTAAGCATACCAAGCTCGTGTGGTTTCTCCTCCACAGACCAAAGTTTTCGGCACAATCTCTTCAGAGTCCTCGTACTGATTACCACACTGTCTTTATGCGCTAAAGGAGAAATAGTTTCCCCGTCACTGAAACGGATTCTAAAGTAATTAAATGAAAGGAAAAAGATTTTTTTCCCCAATTCATCCAGACAAGGCATTCTGTTGAGGCAGCT
The DNA here is from genome assembly GCF_022379125.1 of Scophthalmus maximus. NCBI lineage: Eukaryota > Metazoa > Chordata > Actinopteri > Pleuronectiformes > Scophthalmidae > Scophthalmus > Scophthalmus maximus. The sequence continues at coordinate 16,378,284 of NC_061522.1, read as the reverse complement.
GCATGCCCTTCCACGAGTAGTTTGATATGTTCTTGAAGGGTTGACTTCAAAAATTCAAAATATATATATTCATCCTCTGGTTTAATTTGACGTAATTCTCAGATGTAATTTATTCTCAACATTTTTACTTTATTCTCGAAATCCGAAATTTTTTGAAAAAGAAAGCTCTAGTCATTTCTTACCTTATGTTAGGCCCTTATACTCTTCCGTAGCTTTGGCATCAGGCATCCAATGATATTTTATTTCCTACAAATGCCTCAAACAGGTGTCACAGAAGGCACTTTGTCAGCAGAGCTCTTAAAGACTAATTGCCGTTTTCCGTAATGGGACATATTTGTCGGAACGGTCTTAAAAGTTCCACAGTTGGGAGGCAGCTGTCAAGTCAGAAGGTTTCCTTTGACCTGTGTGTTCCTCCGCGACCCCAATAACCAATGTTTGACCGTTCCCTATGGTTGAAACAAGATCGCCTCCTTCTGCCATGTGAATGCGAGCGAGAAGCCGGGGAACAATGTTTCTCCAGCTAAAGCCTCGGAGGATTTAGCTGCGTGACTCTGGGGCCAATGTGTGTTTGTGCGTGACTAGGGCAGTTCACTTCACGTCAGGCACGTGAACTTACAGGATTATTTCACAGTTAATGACCAAAGGCCGGACAAAAGTGATTCTAGTCACCTCACAAACTTTAGTTTACCTTTTGGTACCACTTCATAAAACCCAGTGACTGATCCCCAGCATAAATCTTTACGTGTTACAAGCATCATCAGAGAGACATGGCATGAATCAAAGTGATGCTTTACTGTGGACGGGACAGTTATGGGGGTCGTAAGGGGGCCAGACCCCGTGTCCCTGTGGCCAAGATACTCCACCATAAATCAGGGACCACTCCCCCCTTCCAACTGTGCCGAATGTGGAGCGAGGCAAGCTGACCCCGCGTCTTCACCCATACCTCGCCCTAAGCGTCTCTCATGGCACGACGGTGGCTATGTGTTGAGTTCGCAGGCCGTGGCTTCGTGTCTGATTTGCTGAAAAGTTAAATTAAGGCTCTGGAATGTCAGTAACACTTTACGCCATATTGGGAAGAGTCAGGGGTTGCACGGTCTCCTTTTGATTAGTGACTCGAGTCACGTATTCCGAGTCCATGCATGTCTGTCCGTTTGTCTCTGTGGATGAATGAAAGTGAAGTGTCGGCCATGAGCGTTCAGTCCATGTGGCAGCCAAGCAAAGTTTCATCCAGCTCTTTGTGACTCCTCCATCCTGTTCCAAAGGTGACTAATCAACACGGCATTGCAATATGAATAGACACAGTATGTTGATCATACTTGTAAATATAAACATCGTGGCTCTCGTTCTTGCAGTCGGACCTGCTGATAGAAATGAGAACAGCGCCCTCACATGGCAGAACAACACTTCCCGTCAGACCCACTGGGGCAAGTTATGGCAAAATGTTATGGCACCACCTAGTGGGCCATGGAAAAAGTGTTTCATAAGACCGCTTTAGTGTGTGTGGGTGTGTGTGTGTGTGTGTTTGTGCCTGTGTGTGTGCGCGTGTGTGTGCCTGTGTGTGCCTTTTTTCCTTCACTTGATCACACGGTGTCCTCCCACAGTGTCAGGAAACAAAAGATTTGATAAATAACAAATACAAATTAACAAAAAATATACTAAAGTGTCAAACACAAAGTGCAGTTTCTACAACTTAATAGAAAGAAAAATGTTCAAGCTGTTGAAAGGTTCCATAATGCAGAATACAGCATCACAAGACGTGATGAAACAAAAAGAAAAGTAATCGAATACTAATGGAAAAAAACCCCAATATCATCACATGATATATTATTGGTCTCAATTTGTACATTTGAAATATATCTTGGCACACTGATTATATATTTGTCATACAAGGTCATCCATGTCTTTGTTTTAAAATATCAGTATAAGTATTAGAGCAAGGAAGTAGGAAATTGAGCCTGGTTGTTGTTGTCATCGATGACTACTAGTAACTAGTGGTTATGATCATAATAATAATTCGTAGAGGTGCTTATGCTCTACCAGTTATACCGCTGCAGGGTAAAAAGTGACTGGTTCGGGCTTTGCAGTCTGGGTGTGATACCAACAGATGGATTGACTGTAAATCTGTCAGTGTGATGCCTCCCTGAGAGTCGAATGCTTCTGTGCTTACTGCTGCTGAGAATCCACAGCTCTGCAGAAGAATGCGGAAAAGAAAAACAACATGAAACTGTCGGCTTTTATTTTGCTCTAACAATTTTTTTAATTGTGGTAATCTGTTTTTATAGTGTATACTTGTTTTTTTTTTTTTTAAGTCTGTCACACACTGCGACAAACTAATTATGAAAGAAAGAACGTTTAGTTTGCTCACTCATTGCAGGCGATAGGAGGTAAAAACACAAAAACAAGGTTTGAATCGCTGCGCTCCATCGGACCGCATCCATGAGAAACACAAATTCACAAAGACTTGTGTCCACCTCACCAGTTTGTGGCTTCAGCTGTGTGTATCATGTGGAATGATGTCCCTGTTTTTATCTTGGATTTTCTCCCTGTTTACCTGAACGGCAATTTTTTAAATGTTGTTTTTTTTATTTAAATGTCCATTTGGGATATTTGCATTTCCGGCATTCCTGGTTTATTTTTTTTCGTTAAATGTCCAAAAGAGAAATAACTTAATATGTTTTACATTCAACTAAATGTCGGACAGCTTCTCGATACTTTGAAGTTGAGATTGTAGCAGCTGCACAATCTGTAAAATAGATTTCCGCTTTGACGTTGGGTCAACTTTCAACGAAAAGTTGATTAAACCTAAACGGAGGAATTTCCAGTCGGTTCAGATAAATTTGTGCTGGTTAACTATTTGTGCTCTCTTGTCTTTTGGTGGCGTAGTTGTAGACGTCAGAGCATCTCACACGGACAAGGGGCCCTTTGTGGAGAATGCACACTTTCCACTGAGCCACTGAATCCATCACTCAAAGACTTTCCCTTTGACTGAGAAGGGTGTGCGGACTTTACATCAGGCTCTGTGTCTGTCAATCAAAATCCGGTAAAATCGTTTTTGTCTCACGGACTAAATGGGGCTTCATCTGTGGGGTAGTGTTATGGTATTTGTACTCCTTTGAGTGGAGTGAGTTTTTAAAAAGAATTGAATTTCTTATCTCACGCGTGCTACTGTAAAAGATGGATGTGGCAGTGGGTCAGCAGCAAGCGGACATTTTGTTGTTCTCTGCTTGCTGTATTTACTGTAGTACACATCTACAGGCCTCCTCTGTGACCCGTCGTCTCTCTCTCTCTCTCTCTCACACACACATGCACACACACACACACACATTCTGACCACTTGTGACTTTTCATCACATGGCGTCCCCCCTGCCCCGTCGGGTTAACACAGCGTCACTCACGTTGGGCAGAAGACCACTGGCAGTGATGTTATGCCGGAGCACATATAGCGTTAGTCGTCACGTCAGGGGGCAGAGGCACATGTCAATCTCAGCTGCTGGACAGGGGTCAGATCATGGAGAAGCGTTGCACGTTCTAGTGTCAGAGGTGTAACTTGGACCTCCGCCGTCTTTTCAAGGTTTGTTTGTTTGTTGGTTGGTTTTTCCCCCAGTATGACCAGGTGTGCTTTCCAATACGGGCCTCTTGTACTGTCATTAATGTGTTAGGGTGTCTCCTCAGCTGTAGTGTGTTGGCGCAGGATTGGGAGTTGTCTGTGGAGCTGAGGGGTTATGGGACATATAGTGTTGGATGTTCCATCGGAACTCAGTGGAGGGCTGTTCCGTGTTCCTCTAATTCATTACTTCCTCCGCTGAGACCTATTGGACCCACGCTGCGTCTCCTGCACGTCTGCGGTGCTGTCTTTGATCCATGTCAAAGTGAGGCCAGTGGATGAGGCTTAGACCGACAGATGGTGTGTGTTATCCAAAGCTGTCCTGAAAAAAAACCTATTTGATGCAGTTTGTTAAAAGTATTATTGTGCTGTCAATCTACAAGGCACACATTCAGTGTCATTGCTTGTTTACTGTAACCTAAAAGGTGTTTATGAGTCGGTATTCAGACTATATAAAATCTCAGTAAGACAGTAAACACTTCTTTTTTTTTGCTAAATGAATGATGCAGCACTGGATCACGTGTCTTTAATAATCGTCTTTTTGTATTGATTGGCGTTGTGTAGTGTTATTCCCAGAAATGGAGATTTGTTGCTCTGATGAATAACGATACTTTTGCAGACATCGTGATGTCTTGTCGAGGATGAAGGACACTGAGCAGGGGAGAAGAAGGCATGCGTTCAGCAGGGTTAATGTCAGACACTGGGACTATCACCCTTTCTCGTCAGGCTTTGCACCTGATGTCAGGCTTAGCGCTGAATGAGAAAAGCCTTGCCTCAGGGGCAAGTGAGGAGAGAGTCATTTCAAATATTGTGGCCATTCATCCACAGAAAATACGAGGTGTTGTTTTTACAGTGAAAGTAATAGAGCTTCAATGCAGTCACCTGAAAGAGTAAAAGATGCACGTCATGTAACGTTCTTTAAGTAGATAGTCTGTAAAATTTGGTCAAATTATATAAAAAAAAAAAAGCTGGACAGGGAGAAAAATAAATGAAAGTCAGATGGCTGAATTAGAAGAGGGAGGCAGCGATACATTTCACTCATGTCTTCATTGTAATCATGCCATTAACTCCATTGATTGGCCAGAATAATGTGCTCTTGTTTAAAAGGAGGTCAGCCATCTCTTTTACACACATGCTTGCTCCTAATTTTTTCTTAATGAATAATCTGACATACATAGTATTTTTATTTCCATGTGTGGCGAGCTATGATAAACCTTGAATCTATTCTCTATGATTTGTTTACATTATCACTTTTTAATAGTGACACAAAACAGAAATGTGTTGAAGTAATGTAAATTTGCTGATTAGTTATCGTGCATACGTTTTTTTTAAATGACCACATGAGGCTGTGCTTATGACTCCGCCATGACTTGACTTTTAGGTGCAGTGCCGAAGACGAGCGTGAGAGTAACTCATGACAAACGTACTGCCATTATATTTTTAAAAAAATAAGTAAAGAAGTCAGTACATCTCAGCCACAAACAAGTCTTGTGAAAAGAATATATATTCTGAATTTACAAAGCAGCATCTTTGACTTTGGCCTGAAAAAGATCAAGTGTGTAGTGACATTGAAAATACTTGAATAAACCTCTTTTGAATTATAATTGAATATTCTATATTTTTATAATACTGAATATCCATATCTCTCACTAATCCAGCACAAAAAAAGATGTATTTTAAAATTTCTAAATATGTTAAATTTAGCTTCTTTCTGCTGCTTCCCACTGATAACATGTTCATTTCTTCAGTAATTGTTTTTTTTTGTCTGCCACCAAAAGCTTAATATTAGTTCCTTGCATTGCATAAATTAGCAAATTACGAGCTTTATGGGTCGCTCAATATTTGTCATGTCTTTAATGACTTTTTAAAAAAGCTGTTTATATTCTCAGTTGGAGTGAAACGAGTCGAGTATATGTGAATAACACACTGCTGCCTGGCTCCTCTGCCCAAATAGATAATAACAACACTCAGGATTGAGCAGATCTCTGGTCCATTTGAAATCAGTCCGAGTCAGTGTCAACCAATTTTTCAATCAATAGGTTTGTTATTTGGAACAAATAGCAACAGATATTGTACAAAAATGTATATATTATAATATAATTGATTACATATAGTATTATGAATCAATTGTTGTGCTTTTTGTTTATTTCAAATATTCAAAAGTGTTTTAACTTGCCTTCATTCATTTTAAGTGAATATAGAATGGGAACAAACACATCCCATGTGTGTGCCGTGGTTGTGAGGGCTGTTTCAGTAACATCGTAAACACACAGTGACCATTTTTTTTTTCATTAAAAAAGTTCATGGCATGATGATTCTCCTGTGTGACTCGTTCAGACTCTTCCCTGACGCACCTGGTTGCCATTTTTTTTCGACACCAATATTCCCTGTCACCATCACAAGACTGGTCTGAAGTGTCGAGCACACGCTGCCAGCTGCCCCAGAGTCCATATTAGTAGATTAGGAACACCGCGTCTCGGGATGGCGAAAGGCAACTCTAGTATTTATAGCTTTGAGTCATAAGTTGGAATGGGGTATGTGTATCTCCATCAGCACGCTTGCTCACTCAAGAGTGTGTACGATCGGCAGCAAAACTATGGGTTGTCAATCGTCCAAGATTACTCGGTTTTCAAAATGTGCTCATCTCTTAGACTGTGGCGTGTGTATAGGTCTGTTTCAACCTTTATATATTGTAGTTATTACAAATACGGTACATAGAACCTGTACCATGCAAAATGACCTGATCCTTTAACTGCAGGTTTGTATTTATTTAATAAAACATAAAAAACTTTCCCCTTACACTGCAAACATGTTTAGTCTAGTGTCTATCGGGAGTTTGCTCTAAAGCTATTTTTTATTGTTTGTCTTTTTCTTAAATCGAATCACTGAATTATATATATGAACTTGAAAATACATTTTAAGTATTTTAAGCATTCTGCTTTTATACCAATAAATCTCTCAGTGACTGAAGCTGCTTGATGTGAAATGCATGAGGCATCAGTGTGAAAGTGATAAAAATTGTGAAAAGTTTTTTTTTATAATAAAAATTTTCAAAAAGCATAATTTTCTTTGAAACTGCAGATTCAGTAGATTTAATATGCACCGTCGCTCCAAATTATTCATATTTATTCTTTTCAGTATTTAGACCAGCAAAATGCTAAATGGTCTTGGTCAAGTGAGTCAAAGTTTGTGTTCGTGTTCAAACCTTAAGTTCTATCTAATGAGCAGGCTGGATCAGATTACATTACAGGAGTAAACCATAACTCTGTGTATGACTAGTAAAGGGAACAGGTATAGCAAAAGTAAAGTTACATTGAGGTTATTAAGTCCTTTTGATGTAGAGCAGCGTACACAGATCAGTTATTAGTAATCATCTCAGTGAAATTGCTCAAAACAAAGTTTTGTCATTACACTTTTGGAACATGGCTGCACGGTGGTGTAGTGGTTAGCACTTTCGCCTCACAGCAAGAAGGTTCTGGGTTCGGATCCCGGTTCAAACCTACCTGGGCCTTTCTGTGTGGAGTTTGCATCTTCTCCCCGCGTATGCGTGGGTCCTCTCTGGGTTCTCCGGCTTCCTTCCACGTGACCCTTAAATGGATAAAGGGGTAGACGATGGATGGATGGATTTTTGGAACATGTCTACGGCAGCATAGTTCACGCTGTAGCTCAGGAGGAGTGTGAGTGATGCTTGTGATATGATGAGCAGTGCGATCACAACCAAAGAAGCCAGGAGGGACACGGAGCGAGAGGTGATAATCTCGCGCACGATTCAGTTGCATAACTTCATATTTATATCGCTGGAACTTTTTTTTTATTTCCAAGAGGGACGACCGCAACCTGTTGTCTAACCCATTTGCAGGATGTGTGTAAACATGATACCTAACATGTCAGTAATTCTAAATGCTTAACAATATATACAATTTCATGCTACATTATCCGACGAGCCCGTCTCCTTTCAGCAGGGTCGGCGGGAGCAGTGGCTCGATAGGTGGGGTGTTGGGGTGCTTAACATAGATGATGTGATGAATAGTTGAGTCGACTAAGTTTAGACAGCATGTGAGAGCATTCATCAAAAATTGAGGACAGGGCAGACCAGTCAAACAGGGTCACAGCTCCGGTGAGTGCTGTGGTCTGAAGTGGTTCCATTACAGCAGCCTGTGCCGTAGGAAGGTGGTGTGCAGTGCATGCAGTGCATGCAGAGCAGTGTACCGGCAGTAAAACGGGCGCTTGGCTCCCTAACCTTTTGATATTTGAATCCTGCTCTGTTCAGCTGCCCCCTTTTTTATTTGAACTTCTCTCTTTATTCATGAAATTAAACGTATGTCACTGCGCCTGGCCGCGGTGGAGTTGCTTCGACCGCTCCTCGGCGCTGGAAAGTAATTGGAATGATGTTTGCGACACAAGAGAGACATCTCACAATGTTACAATGTCTCCTGGCTCTGGCTCCGGTTTGGACAGACCACCATGATGTGGTCAGTGGGAAAGGTGGCGAGACTAGAATAGTGGAGGAGAGAGTCTGATGACACTACGCAGTTGATCCAAGGAGGCGGCTTTCTGCTTTGACTCTTTCATCTCAGAGGAGCAGTTGAGAATGAATTGTCTTTCTAGGGGTTCACTGATTCATCAGGTGTTTTTTTTCGTCAGTTGACTGGACAATCTGTTGCGAACCCTCGCTCTCATTACCTATGGTTTAGTTCACCTTAAACATTGTCCCAGGTTTGGCTACATACGCATGTAGTTGCTAGACTGACCATGACATGTGTACAAAAAAAGAAACCGCGAAAGAACACATCTGGGCATTTGCTTTTTCGTTGCTACGCTCATCAGCCGAACCGCAAAACATACATTTGCTGAAATTAAACTATTACATTATACTATAAAAAATAATATGAGTTCGAGAACACCTTCACCAGCAGCAGACTCTCGTGGCCGTACAGCATGGCACCGATCACTTCCACTGGTTTATCGTGAACCCAGCGGCGCTGACAGCTGGCTGACGGCTGTGCCCAACTGCAGGCCATCTGCCGGTTGGTCACTCGTAAGATTTGACTTGTTTGCTGATGCGAAAGCTGTGACCGAAACAGAGCTGGAGCTTTTCTAACAGCCCATTGTCCACAAAAATGGGACGGCAGTGTTGTACTGCGTAAATGTCTGTTTGAAATACCAGCACTATATTCTTCTGTTGTGTTATGGTGAATGGTTGTATATAGTTTAACAAATCTGCAGATGAAAACTAGTTAGCAGAGTCTTCCGTGCTCTTCAATCCTTTTCCACTGTACCTAAGTTGTTTGATGGTTTTATAATAGAATACAAGCATTTAAGTGGTGTTTCTATCACTGTAAACAGAAAAACAGTCTTCTTTCTTAAAACAGAATGTTTAGGAGAAATCTTGTTGCTTTAAATACAGGTGACAATTGACATTCGTATAACATTCACAATAATGGCCATGCATTGCTCGTCCGCGCCATTTTCCTTTTCTAGGAATTGAGAATGGAAACTTTAATCACCTTCACCTAATACTCTCTGTCTTCACGTTAAGTGTATCGATCTGTGTTCAATTGTTTACTTGATGGTTGCTCCTTCTCCCCAATCCATGTTTTCTCATCTTACTCAACCAGTAGCTATCTTGAAAAATGGAATCGCTGAGTCTCACATGTACATTACATGTATTTTATTGTTGGCACCACCCGACCGTATTCTCTCTGCTTCCTGCTAGTTACTGGCTTGACTCAATAAGCCACGTGAGCTGACTGATGTTTCTTTCTGTGTAAAGTGCCTTGGCTGAATCCCACATCTGGAGCATGCTTACAATCGCAGACACAAACTCCTCAGCTTTTATGAGACATCTAACCAGCCGAGTGGATTTGCGCTTTGAGATTGATGAAACACGGGATGTTTTTGTTTTTTTCTCTCACAGCATCGGTGCGGTACCCTTGGACAGCACTGACAAGAAAGGCCTCCAGGTGGGGGGCCAGTTGCCAGGCAGCGTGCAGGTGGGGCCCCAGCAGCAGAACCAGCAGCTCCTCCTGACTCCGGCCAGCCTCCAGCTTGCTCAGCTCCAGGCCCAGCTCACCCTCCATCGCCTTAAGCTGGCCCAGGGGGCCAACGCAGCCACTGCCGCCACTGTCCTCAATCAGGTCCTCTCCAATGTCGCCATGTCCCAACCCCTGTTCAATCAGCTACGGACTCAAGCTATGGTTGGTAATCCACAGGGGACCTTCCCCACGGGGGTGCTAGGTTTTCCCACTTCAAATCAAGCCTTGGGGGCCTTGGTGGGTGGGGGATTCCACCAAAACCCAGAAAATGTGAGACTGAACCATCCCGGTGGAGGGGGCGCAGTGGGCCAACATGGTGTGGAGTATGGTAAAAAGCCAGGGTCAGCTTACCCTTCTGATACGGACAGGCGTCTTCAGTACAACCTAGTCGGAGGGACGTCTACAGCATCTACCGCTGCCGGTGATGGACAGTACACAGTGACACACACTCAGGCCAAAAACATGAACAATGTTGGTTTCCAGAGAGATTTCTATGGGCAGGATATGCAGGGGCAACAAGCTGGATTCAGTGGCAATGAGCAGAACAGGCATGTTTATAACTCCACCGGCCATAAGGAGCAGTGGAAAGCCCCCGCCAGCTTGAGCTTCACTGGAAAGGTGGACATGGTTTCTAATGCTGCTACCGTGTGGACAGCAGCCGGGCAGCCGATTCGCTCCAGGACTGAGATGTATAACCCAGAGGAGCCGACCACTGACCCCAAGTTCAATCACAGCAGTGGGGCTTCCTCCATGGGTTCAAGTGGCACACAGGGATTCGGGGGCTATCAGACCCTGCATGGGAATGAAGAAACCCTGTCTTCATGTACCAGGACACTTCAGCCCTACCAAGTCAATGATTACCAAGCGGTCCCGCCCACACAACTGCCCCACCAGTGCAGCATCTGTGACAAGAAGGTTTACAACCTCAAGGCGAGTGAACTGCTCGGTCCAAAACCCGAATGCACGCTTGATTTGAACATCAAAAACACAAAGTGTAACTATCTACACCAATATGTTTGGTTTTTTTTGTAATTTTTAGGACTGGGACCAGCACGTGAAGGGAAAATTACACCTACAGAATCGTACATTGTACACAAATGAAAGGTGAGACTCTAAAATTCATTGAACAGAGGTTATAGCAGGTAGTGAGTCTTCTCCCATGTCGATTAACTACTGGGTGACAACTTCAGATAGTCACAACGCTACTGGCTCCACACAACTTATCCTGTTTTTTCCTGATTGTCAAAATTCCTTTATAAGTAAATCTTTGATTATCCTTGACCATTTGGTAATTTTCCCCGCCTCTTTGCAGCTGTGCGCCGCATCCATCATTTCAGAGCAAATCTCTCTTGAGCTCTGGAAGCATTTTATTTTCCTTTTCCTCGCTCTATATAAAGCTGCCTTAATGTTTCTATGAATATGAGCTCTGTCACAAGATATGTGTGAGGAAGGCAGGGGAGAGGCAGCTAAAATCAGCCTTCTGTGATTGTTGCAGCTCCGCCGCGGTATCAGCGGGAGCTGTTCACTACGCTGCCGGCAGGCCCTCTGATGCAGGTCTGAACCCCGGAGCGACCAACTCCATGGTCTACTCTGCTGCGAGTCAAGGTAAGAGAAGACATTCATCACGGCCAATCAACCAAGTGTCCCTTTTTCTGCTGGTGATTTTAAAGGGATGGTTTTTCTGATCGCTGGATTGAGCGAAACGCAGTGCTGGTGGTCCGGGAGTATTTATAGAGCTACGTGAGAGTATGAGGCGGCATGTTTTTAGAACTTGACATGGTGTATTTTGATACATTGATTTATAACGTCAGAATAAAGTGTTTGAAATTCAAAATATTGCGGCCATGACACTAAGTTAAACTTTGATTTGTACTTGGGTTTATGACTTTGGTTCACGTCTTATTACAGCAAACCCACAAACCTTATGACTTGTAACATAACATACTGAGCACCTGTTCTCTATCACAGCGATAGTATATTTCCACTGCATTGCATATCTCTATCTCTATGTATTCCGTCATGTCTTATCACTTAAAGACATGCCACCCGTGTGTGGCCCAGGGAGCAAAAAGAAAATAAGGCTTTAATGTGTATTAATTCACCGTTTTTATCGAATGGATCCTTTCGCAATCTCGCAACCTCGCCAGTTGGAGAGACGGTCTCTCATTCTGGTAACCATGGCTACATTTTTTTTTTTGCCCTTGTGTAAAGTTGTCAGTGTTTCAAGTTTGGTGGACAATAGCTGTAAATATAAAATGTATTCTTTTGAGTTTTTCAAATCAAAAATGTTATAATTTTTCAGAAACCCTGAATCCGTACCACTATAATTAACATTGCCTTCATGCAATTTTAAGTTTAGAAAACATTGTCTTTTGAGTTCAAATCAACTCTAAATAAACCTATGAAGATATCCCAAACTTTTTTAACACCAAACCGCTGCTAGAACAAACCATAGATCATAACAGACAGAGTCACTACACTTCCCAGATGTCAGTTCTTAGCATGGATGAATATTTTTCTTTCGACCTATTTTTTTCAAACTATTTAAAGTGGAAAAACTGATAATTTTGAATGAAACATCTCGTTGGTAATATTTTTTATTACGCTGAGCCATGAAGTGGACCAGTGTAACCCGTCTTGGTCTTTTGCATGCGGACAATTTAAAATCAAAGTGTTCTAATTGTTTCCGCAGATGTTTCCTCAGGAGCCAATGCATCATACTTGCCAGCTGCAGCCATGAAGACTTATCCCATGTCAGACACAGGCTTTGCCCCGCACCAGCCAGAGTCAAAGGTCAGACAAATGTTTGGAGTTTCTTTTTTTTTTCTTCACAGTTTGTGACAAGTTATGAAAAAAACACTGGAACATGGTTACGGTTGTACCATGATTATATCCTGTTTAAAGAGGCATTAATAATTGACTCAATGACTCTTGTAATAATATACTTGATGGGAACTGGACAGATTTCATTGTTTTTTTGAGGTGCAGAGAGAGAGAGTCAGACCTATAGGTTATGTTATTGTATATCTAGTAACATTTACATTGCATTTTTTAAAAATATATTTCATTTCTTTTATGTATCTTAAAAATATTGTCTTGATCCATAGCAGAAACAAGTATACAAAGTGAATAATTACTGAATGCAAAATTTGTTCTGTGTAATGAATGGACGCGGATCCCCTTGTTGACAGCTGCTGGGGCCCAACGGAAGGCTTTGTCTGAGCCTGACATCTCTTTTCCACTGAACTGAACAGACAAACTGTGCCATTAAATATTGTCTGGAACGTGGTGAGCTTTTTGCCACCTAATCATTTAGTTAAGTTGGATACAATTTAAGCGGTAAAATGTGGATATGTAATAGCTCTTTGGTTTTGAGGAAGACGTAGTGTTGCGGTAAACCATTGCATCCTTTTATTTCTAATTGCACTGTAAAAGATTAGACCAGTTTAGACCAGACACAAGTCAGCCATGTCTTTAATATCTGCCTTTCAGAGCAGAAACAGTTTCATTTTAGCTAAAGTAGCCGTCTACATAAGCTTTGTACAGGGCCATGATCCAGCTACATCACACACATGCAACTGTAGTGCTATTAGAAAAGGCTTTATAATTTTATCAATATTTAAAAAGTAATTTAACTTGTTTACCCCATCATTTTATTATCGGATACAATCTGTAAAGACAGTCAAAATGTAACACAGTCAAAATGTGGAGGGTGCAGACATTTAAAATATGTATAGGTTACCAACAATGGAGTAAAAGTAAATGTTAATCTCATCGATTTGTCATTGGTTCCAATTAATCAAGAGTTCTCCTGAGAGCCTGTGCAGAGAAATTGGCTGTTTACAAGGCTTGAGAAACAGCAGCTGTTGATCAGCGTCCATCAGCGCAGTGAAAAATCAGTCCCAGCGAACCTGGGAAAAGGGCGAGCGTGGTGCCCCGCATGCTTTCAACACTTAGTACACAGTGACACGCGCAGATAATGCAGGAGCACATTCCTGTACACAGACACATTCTGTACACACCGAGCAGACAAAACAAAAAGATCGGTGCATGGTCCGTATCTCTTTCTGCTTGCACCAGCTCTTTAATTAAGCTATTGTATATCACACTGCTCAAATGTATGATGCTATTCTCAATATATATATATATTAGATGAGACATTTTATTTATTTTCACAGGAATGTGTAGTAAAATTTTACAAAACTCAAATTGGAAAGGTATTAATTTGTTATGTGCTAATAACCCAACCAACTAATTAGATACTAATTTACATAACTCGTAAAGACCATACTGCAGTTATACTGCTGTGCATTTGGTAGAGTGTAAAAACACAGGACTTGAAGAGAATTAGAGGAAACAGTACAACTGTTTAAACGGGTAAAATAAGGAAATTTTAAAAAAGCTCAGGAGTTAATTAAAACTGTTAAGTGAAAAGTAAAAACATGAATTAATGCATTTTAGAGCTGAGATTAAAGAACTGGGTGTTCCGTAGAAAGCTGGAACATAATCTGAAGCCATGTTGTTTTAATTCCATCCCTTCTTCCATTCCAACAAATGGTTGTTTTTTTTATAAACAGACATATATATATATATATATATTCATATACAATTGCCTGTTTATACAATTTGTCTTTTCTTCATTGCCAGTTGATCCTATTCAACAGGAGCCTGAACTCTTATGTGAAAGTTACGTGTGTCATTGGTTTGTTATTGACAAAGGGTTTTATTGTATCTGTGGGAAAATATTTATAGGCTGTGCTACATGAACTGATGTCCGTCGCTATAAATGCCCACCTGTCAAAGCAGAACAGGTGGAGTTTTATTGTTTCAAATCCCTGTGTTGAGCAGAGTGCCCACATAAAAGAGCACATGCGAACACATGCGCGGACAATTTGTGAACCTAACTAGTGTCCTATTTGTGTGTGTGCACGCGAATATTAAAAATTAAAGAAACACACTGTAGAAATCAAACTGTAGAAATCAAAGTAACATTTAAGATACATTTCAATGAAACGGCTGTTTCTGATAAAGATAAAGGTCAAATCACTGTAAGGTGTACGCAGAAGCAGACACTCAAGATGTGCCTGAGCACACAGCGTACACAGACGTCCGTTTTTCTGGGCCGCAGACTGTCAGTGTCAGTAACCCAGTAGCGTCATGTGAAAACAGAACTCAAACAGAGATAAACACAGGATTACAGCTAACTGCTGTAAGCAGCACAGACCCAAAGACCCCCGAGTTACACGCCCAGGCCTCGGTGTAAAGTTTCAGGACTGGTGAGAGACATGGTAAAATGATCTGAGGGTTCGGCGTGCGAGCGCCCTGCGCAGGGACGCGGGGTAAAACTGTGAAACCCAACTGACCGTCTTCTTAGATCCTCCAACATGGATACCGCTTCGTACAAATAAACAGGCACGTCCTTAGGACAGATTCCAGCCAGTGGCGGTCAGCGCCGCTGTCAGTGAAAACAGGGAGGCGCCATGTGACATGGGTGTTATTCTTTCCACCATTTGGCCCCAGTTGAGCAGGTCGTGGTGTTGAGAGTGTGATGTTTTCACCAACAACACACATGGCTGAACACACTGTGGCTGGCAAAGCCATTACCCCTGTTTACTGTAGCCTGTTGATTATCTGCTCAACAGATTTTCTTTGAGTGAAAAAATACACTAAGGGAAAATTTATTTTGTACATTTTCATAGCCGTTATCTTCAGGCTAAATTTAGAAAATTTTAGATTTAAACAGATGTGATAAATCCCATGAATGAAAGAATGTAATAAACATATAAATAATTATTTGGCGCTAACCAAGTAAATTGGCTAAAAATACTACTTTCTGTTATATGTATATATATATAAATATTTATTTAAATTATTAGACTCATTCTATAATGAATGTGACTGACATGTTTTGTGGATGAATCAAAGCATGAAAGATTTTTCCACAAACTACTCAAAGTTTCTGTTTTGTCCTTATGTTGTAAATCCCCTCTTCAAAGTGGACTTTTCGTTCATGGGGGCACTCCACACGCTACACACTCGTGAGTACGCCGTGACAGAGCATAAGTCTGCACTTCTGGTCTGCGGTCGATAGAAGCAACTACTGTTCGAGGCCTGAGCCAACCCTGACAGTGATATCAGTGCTGTGGTGAAACTGCTTTCGGGCTTTGGACAGACGACATTTTTAAGGTCAGACATTAGCGAATGCGCCGAGCAGCGAACAAGACTCTTGTTCTCTCTAATTTTCCACGGGTATAAACAGTTTATTCCTGGATCTGTTTATTGAGCCCGACCTGCATTGACCTTTTGTGTATTCTGGTGGTGCCCGTGGCAATGGCACAGAGCCGTCAAAAGAATTATCACGCCTGCATCTAAAACCGTTAAAGTCAACTCAGACACCATTAGGGTTGTGGCATATCTAGGAATCCGGCTCTTCCACAGAGAGACCGTCAAGGTCTCTTGTTTGTGGTTGTATGGGCAGTAACATTGTGGCCTTTCCAGGATTAAAAAAAATTACTGTCAGAAATCCAGCGGATCTGGTTCGTTAAATCAGGTGCCCCTGATGCATAGTAAAGTGACTTTGAGGTTGTTAAAGCCTCCGCCTGCCCTTTGTTCTTTCTCCACTCCGTGGCTATTGGACCCAGTGTCAAGTGTATGTTAGTGTTGGGTTTTCCCTGAACAAATTCCCTGTAATAACAGAGAGCCTGGCCACTGATCCAAGGTGGAATTAGGACCCTCAGGCTGTCCCACACATGGGACTGTCTGTCAGGTCTGTCGGCCCGCGAAGCAGGGGGAGGAGGAGGGGCACCAGAAAAAAACTGCAGTTGCAGCATAACGGCTGCACAAACAAGACTCTGTGATATAACAAGCTGAGTTTACAACTGCTCTCTGCGGTGATGCTGAAGAAACGCAAGGTATCTAATGGTATGCAATGACTCATTTGATATTGAATATGCAGTAAACAATATATCAGTCAGTGGTCCGTTAATGTGTGTTTTATATGTCGTGGGTACATTTTCAGGGAAACTAATGGGGAAAATAAACACTGCAAAAGTTGGTAATTTCAGCTCATCATAACAGTGAACCTGTTTGTACGAAACACAATGCGTGCTGGTCTTCCTTTCCACATGTGTCTGAATCTCAACATCCACAGTCCCTGCTGTGGTCGAGCTCGTTCTTGAAAGGTGCGACTTGGGAAAGAAAGAGGTAAAGAGATTTGAAGACAAATATAGCAACAGGGCGATGGAAAAGAGGACGGTGCCAATATCTTAGCTGAATAATAGATTGTCAGACACAAATACAATACGGCTGCTTGAAATAACAGCACATTATAATCTTACAACTTCTACATCCAAAACAGATGATATATCTTTCATTTTCTCAGCACTGTATCTCTCTGCAGTCTCTTGTGTCTACATGAAATGTTTTACTGATCTATTCTCCTTTAAGACAAAGACGAGGGGGAAAAGACAAATGGATGATGAGAAATGCAGGTCACTCACTAACTATCCTTGGCAGCCTGGAGGATTTCTGTCAAATGTGTGAAACGTCTGGGGCCAGTCAGCTGACAAGTCTCTTAATCCAAACAAGAAAACTTTCATTATCACTGCGACACCAGAGCCAAGGGGAATATTAATAGACGCAATGAGCCGGGGTCCATCAAGGAGGGAAAACGACATGGCGGCGGTGTAATCGTGTTACACTGATGTTAGACAGACTCTTTCCTGCAGTATGTTGGACTCTAACGTGCTACACAGATTGTTAAAAGATCACTTAGACCATCAAGTCTATCTTCACGCTATTACTGTAGGCTCGGTCCAAAGTGCTTTTGTACATAAATGTTATACCTTGTGTATTTAGCCACGTACAAACAGAAAGGGGGACCAGTTAGCCCACACACTCACTGCAATTCAATATCTTGACCAACAACTTTTGGGTTTGGTGACTGTATGCAGCAGCTCAGATGCTCTCTCCTCGTAATGGGACTTGGTTTGTGCACTGAAGTTAACAACTGAACAAAACCAGATGATCGGCTCAGTATATACAAGTTATATGTTCAATAATATTCATGGTGGCTCAAAGTTTTATCATTTTATTTTGCAGCCGTTTCCTCCCAGAAAAGCAACTGTGGGTCGAGTCGTTCACATCTGCAACCTCCCTGAAGGCAGCTGCACGGAGAATGATGTCATCAACCTCGGAATACCATTCGGCAAAGTCACCAACTACATCCTCATGCGCTCCACCCATCAGGTACAATGACAGTGTTGTTTGTCCATAATTTGTTCTTTGTATTTAGCAGTAAACATCTTGCTTGCACTTCGTAAAAATCATACAACGCACATGAGATGCTTGGTACCAGTGTGTCACTGAGCAGTGAGCATGGAAACACCAAACATTAAAATAAGCACAATGTAGGGTCAAGGGTCACCGCCATCCTCTCACGGCTGTTTGCAACAAGAAGTCAGTGGGCTTCCACTACCAATGGCAACACGTAATGTCTGACCCACATTTTGTATTATTTCAAGTGGTTGTTATTGATATTCGAATCATGATATTAAATGACAATGCAAGTCGTGGTGAGAACCAGAGTCTGACTTAAATAAACTCTGACATCTGAGAAGTGAAATGTGTAGTGTGAATTGCAGGATAGACCATATGACTGTCAGCAGGGGACTTTTGTTTACAGCAAATTTCTGTTTTTCCATTAGGCATTTCTGGAGATGGCGTATGTCGAAGCTGCTCAGGCCATGGTTCAATACTACCAACTTACTCCTGCAACGCTGAACAATGAGAAACTTCTCATACGAATGTCCAAGAGGTACAAGGAGCTGCAACTCAAGGTGAGACTCAAACAGAGTAGCAGGTTATTTTTTTATCCGGGGTTGTTTTAGCCAATTACTAAAATGTTGTTTTCCCGCGTAGAAACCAGGTAAAGATGTTCAATCAATCATCCATGATATCACCTCTCAGAGGGAAAGGGATGAGATACAAGAGCATGAACAGTAAGGGAACTTTTCATTCTCCCCTTAGTCTCAAATTGTTGTCTTTGTGCAGCTGCAATCTTCAAACCACTTCATTATCTTACAGCAGCTACATGCCAGAGAGACCACGCTCCCGTAGCCCCGTCAGCCGCTCTCTGAGCCCTCATTCCCATAGCCCCAGTTTTACATCCTGCAGCTCGGCCCACAGCCCCCAGGGGGGAACATGCAGGGGTCTGGAGAGAAGCAGCAATGGCCTTGGCCCCTGCCGGGGCTCTTGGGATTGGTCGTCACACTTGAGAAGGGGCGAGGAAGAAAGGGAGAGGGATGATCCCTGGAGGAATGGCGGAAGCATGGATGACGATCGGCCTAATGGACGATCAGCCGACCGTCGGAAGGCCTACCAGAAACCCTTGGATCATATCAGCTCCAGACCTGCTGATGAGCGAGGAGGAGGAGGAGGTGGTGAAGGGATGAGGGCCAACAGAGACTGGCACCCACGAAGCAGCCCCAAAGGCGGGTCCTTCAACTCTTACAGGAACATGGAGGACGACTTCTACATGAAAGAACAAATGTACAAGTCAGACAAGCCGCCCAGACCTCCATACCAAAGGCACGATACAAAGTCGAAGAGAAGGGGTGGTGGCGATTACCGCGGTAGGTCGAGGCATTCTGAGTTTGAGATGAGCGAGGAGCCACTTTGCAGATCATCGGAGGAAAAGAGGAAGAGTTCACCAGACAGGGGCAGAAGCAAAAAGACAAGCAGGAGGCACACTCCAGAAAAACACGAGAGGGAAAATACTACTGAAAACACTGTGAGTAACTTTTGTAAATCTACATCATTCTTGTATACCTGCCTCGTGTGACGCAACTAAGTCAATACTTTCCTCAGGATCGCCAGTCAAAAGAAAAATCTGTTTCACCTCAGCGAAGCAATAAACCAAAAGAGGCTACTGAATGTAGTAAGGATATGGAAGCGGTAAGTAAAGATTTTGATCCGTATGATCTATTCAAACTCATTCAGACCCTAATTTAACCCCACAGGTTAACTGTTAACATTCGTATACCCTCCTAACAGCTCTTTTGTTCAATTGTTTTCCTAGGAGAAGGAGTGGGAGAGTGGAGTCGAGTCTGAGGAGGAGTGTTGGTATCCTAACAACATGGAGGAACTGGTCACTGTTGATGAAGTGGGAGGAGAAGATGATTCCATTATTGAGCCGGACCTTCCTGAGCTGGAGGAGTATGCTTCCTGTCCCAAAGAGACTACGCAGGAAGAAGCGGTAGAGGAGAACACGTCACCACCTGCCTCTTCCTTAGAGGTGCCGGAGACTGACAAGAGGTCTGACGAGGAGCGGTCTCGCAAGGATGCTGGAGACCAGGCGGAAACGCCTGTTGCCGAGATAGCCGGGAGTGTTTTAGCTGCAACCAGTCCTGAAGAACCGAAACTCAGTCAAGTGGCTCCCGAGCTGCCAGTCGCCGACATCAGCGACTTCCCCAGTGAGGAGTTCAAGGCTGCGCTGGAGGACACGTGTTTAGGGGATAAAGTGAACAACAGTGGGCCCTTAGAAGAGCCGATGGAAAATCATGTTACAGTATTGGAGGACAGCAAGACCCAGGATGAAGGACCGGTCACAGAAACAATCACTAACGGGGCACAACTCAAAGATGGCATTGTCGAAAAAGGTACCGTCCATATGAGAAATCAAATACTTTTTGTAAATTAGACAATATCTAAATTGATGAAGTTATTATTGTTTCATACTATCATTAATTCTGGCCATGCTTCTCTTTTATCAAATGTAGTAATTCACTCAGACTCATTGGTTTCCTGGTTGCCTCCAAATCCAAGTTTTACCTCTCGTGTGCCATTTTATACATCCAGGCCCCCATCGTCACCATGGGCGTTCTGATTTTAACAAAATCAGTGACTCGGTGACTATGAACAAAGCTGAACTATTCCCATATACTCCTAATTTATACAGGAGCCTTCTGGGAGGATATTTTTCTTGCACATACAGTACATACATAAAGTTTTGATTGCCGAAAGTTTTCGCAAACTTCAAAATCTTGGTGACAGATTCATGATTATAGCAATATAACACAAGGTGTGCACCACTTGCAGGGATCTTCCTGCAGCTCTTTTTGATGTTGTCAGGTGAAAGTAAGTATGATTTGTAAGGAGGTTATAATTCCAATTTATTTTCCTTTTGCAGAAATTGAGGCCTCCTCGCCTTCTTCTGAGCAAGACAAGGCTATCAGTGAACACAGCATTCCTTTGGGTAAGCCTAACACATTTTATTGCCATTCTGAATGAGAGCTGTATTAGGAATAGATTAAATGGGGGAGGATGTTGAAGCATAGTCAGTACGGTTCCTATTTTCTCTGTGAAAAATATCATCTCGCATGAAATAAATTGTTGCAGGAGGAATAATGGTAAGAAACGAATCCTGTTTCCCCGGCTGGATTCATCCCAGCAGACTGGTCTATATTTAATCGTTGTCAAGGACGTTAGGTTTCATGGAGTCTTGAGCCTGTGGTCTTAGTGCAGTGTTATCATGTTCACCATTAATAAGTGCACTGACAACCTGTTGCATTAGCACTCTAATTGACATGGCATTGCTTGGCCACTTGCGGACCTATTTCAGTGAGCGGGCTGTGAAACGAACCCCAGTGAGATGATTATTTATATTATCATTGGGGCTGGAATGACATGGCCAAGCACATGGCCTGTCAGTGGTGGGCCTGCTGCACGGAGACTTACATAAGCCCTGATGCAGTGTGGCAACAATAGACCACAGCACAGACCGAGAGCTGTGTGTGCCGTGAGCTGTCGGGCTATTTCTGTTGTATGATGTCCCCAAGAGTGAGTGTGTGTGTGTCCAGAACAGACCATGTCCATTGATACCCTGGCTGAGATCAATTTACCCCCGAAGGGTCTTTTGGTTGTTGTTTTTATCATTTTGGTAATTTTTTTAATTGTCACTAATATAAGAAAAAGTAAGATAAGATGAGATGACAAGATGAGATGAGATGACAAGACAAGACAAGATAAGATAAGATAAGATAAGATAAGATAAAATAAAAAAGGATAAAATAAGATACAAGATAAGATACAAGATAAGATACAAGATAAGATACAAGATAAGATACAAGATGATACAAGATACGGTACGAAATTATTCAAAATGATACAAAATGATGCAATATGATAAATTGATACAATACATTGATACTATACTTTTATTTTACTTTTCAAACTTGGATTTGGTTTTAAAATATGAATGTTAATTTTCAAAGTGAGACATCAATTGTAGCATTTAATCCAAAGGATTCCAGTGTTGCCCTAAAGTACTGTTCGATTTGTGAGAATCTGTCATACTTGTTTTTGGAAATGAATCCTATTCATTGGGTTCCTCTGTCCCACAGGAGTGGAGTTCGTTGTACCAAGGACCGGCTTCTACTGTAAACTGTGCAGCTTGTTCTATACCAGCGAGGAGAATGCAAAGACCACACACTGCCGCAGCACCGTACACTACAGGAACCTACAGGTACACACTGCACAGTGACACAGCAGTCTATTGGCTGACGACGATGATGATGATGATGATGATGATGGTCTGGAACTAGATAGATCCACAATATGTTCAGTCTTTCTTCCCTGAATAAGTACAGTAACTGTGTGTCTGTGCATGTATGAACATGATGCACAACATGTCTGCTAGTTCATTCGATGCCACTCCTTTTATGTAAGTGGGTTTAGTGCCTGTGTGGTCGACAGTCAGTGTGGTCTGGTAGTAGGATTCAAGAGATCACACCACCTGTTTCTGGGAAGATGAGTAATCTCTGTGTTTCATACTCAGCACATTCATGTCATATTTTTTGCTTTGCCTCTCTTTATATATTTGTCCTATTTATGGGATGAATATATTTAACTTTGATGCAACACAGTGTTTTCTGTGTTACCCGTATTATTCTAATATGCTCTATGTGTATTTTGGAGAAATCGAATATCAAATCAGTCTGCCAATATATTCAACAATAAACTATTTTATTGTATTTATTTTTCATACCCTCTTTTCTGTTCGCTGATAGATTGTAGTTTTGCAAAGTGAATAGTACTGAAAAACAATTAGTTTAATAAGTGAATAGACAACTAGGAGAAAATCTGTTGTATAATTAATATGATATTAAATTTAAATAATCAATTAAGAGTAAGTTATCTAAACACTGGTACCAAAGTCTGGAATTTGAAGATTTTGTCTGGCTTTAGATTAGATCTCATCATGCTCTGTACAGTTGGTTGGACCCCCCCCCCCCCCCCCCTTTTTTGTCATTCTTTACATGTAATGTCAATTAAAAATATGAAAGACCAACTAAATCAAAAATAAAAACACATCAATGCAGTTAGCTGGTTTAACACAAATTTAGACAAATGCAGCAATACATACTGATACAAACATACAAATACACACATGCCTGTAAACGTGTCGCTGTATTAGATTTCTGATTATTGGCCATTCAGCAGGAAGCCATCTTGCATTTCTCTCATCCCCGGCTGCACAGCTGAGGAGAGCGATTCCCTAACATTTGATGGATTACATTCCAAGAAGTAGAAAAAGAAAACGTTATAAACACTTGTGCTGTCTGTCAAAGCCTCTGTGTTTGTGTGTCCTGGTGTTTAATGGTTTAACTTTACTGTTTGTTATTCTTTTGACCATAGACGTCGGTTGTATCTACTTAGTTAAACCTCAACACTCACATTTTGCTGTTGTGAATTTGTTTCTGAATTCAAAAGAAGTACAGTATGTGTGAATTTACAGATATTTATTGGTTGATTACATTTTTTTAAATGATCAACTGTATCTGATTTTACAGGCATTGTACAACAGTGCAAATTCATGTCTGTTTTTTTTAGCCTTAGAATTTTTTCATGTTGGCTCTTCATTTTTCAGCATCTGATAAGTGCATATAACTGAATAAGAAATTAACTCAATCTAGTAAAGAAGGTTTAGCCGACATTAAATTTTTTGGGGGGCTAAGGCTGATATTTTGCTGTAGCTGGTATTTGATGATGTTGAATGATATACACAATTCAATACACACATTTTACAGATTAGAATTTGTCATTTCTAAATTGTATTTTTGAAAATCCTACTGAAAATTATTTTGACTCCTGGTGACTATGTTTCTCGTCAGTACCACCATTGATAACCAACTGAGTTTTTCTAAAACGTTTAAGTAGCTGACAGTGTTCAGTAAAATCCTACAATTACCTCCACAATGTTGCCGGTGGAAATCATTGACCCGATCATTGCTACACTTCAATGCTGACTTTGTGCACTCAAATTCACAATTTCAGGAAAGATATTTTAGATTTATCGTACTGTCTATTGTGATTTCTTTTGGATTGTAGATATTTACTTTTTCTTTTTTCTCCCGCTCATCCACAGAAATATCTATCACAGCTGGCGGTGGAAAGTCTGTCGGACACACTTTCTGAAACCTCAGCTGCACAGTGACATCAGCTTGACCTCTCACCTCTTGTAAAGTGAAGCGCAGAGGAAAGATTTGTGTATGTGTGTGTGCTGTATGTGCCAGGCTATGGCCAGCTACAGCATGGATAATTTGACGCGGAAACTGAGGTATGTGGACAATTGCATTGGTTTTGGTACGTTGGTGGGAGGGATGCTTGGATGTATGGCAATGACAATACCAGTCATGGATGCTCTCGATTTTGTACGTACCTAAAGTGTAATGTATAGTGAGGCTACTGTATTTAAATGCATTTTGTTGTTGTTGTTTTTTTGGTTTATCAATTTTACTATGCTTTATTTTATTGGGTTGTGTGTGAATTAATTTGTTATTTTTTTGGAATGAAAATGGTTTTGCAATGATGTCCAACTGTTAGGTGAGAACACAAACTTGAGTTTAAATCAATTATTCTCATGAGGTTACCTTTAATTTGGTGTGCACATTGTCCTCGCAACAAGATAACATTTACAGCTGCAAAATGACTTGACATTTCTGTCAAGAAGCATTTATACTGCCAGGTATTTATAAAGCTGAGGCAGATTCTCAGGTTTGTTGTATTTGTTAAACAGATTTTAATGTATAGCACGGTAAACAAGATTTACATTTTTATTTATATCTGAGGCTTTAAAGGCTCTTACAGGTTGCACTGCATTTTCGGTCAGGTAAAAATGTAAATAATTTCGACTAATAATGATGCAACTATGCAAAAATGATCTTTATTTCCTCTAAATTTGATGTTGACTTTAAACCAAGACAATACAGACATATCGGATGAACTTAAACTGGACCATGTGTTTAATTTACCATAGTTAAACATGCAATGTTTCATATTACAGTAATTTGTTTCAGAAGGATTATCAAGCCAGACTGTTTTTGTATACTGTGAATAATGATCCTGTGACATCAGTGAAAGTTTTCTTTTCTTATTATTTTTAATGTGAAAACCTTCAATAAATGTTTCAAATATTTCATTTGGTCATCAATATCTCAACAGTTACAAATTCATGCAAATAGATCCTGGAAATGGTTCCAATAAGTATTTCTGCATTTTTCTCAAATGAACACTTCATATAGTTTATCTTACTGTGTATGCCATGTGGTTATACAGTCACGAACACCCCAATTAATATGGTACAATTCACCATCCATTTTGTACAGTAGCTAATAAAAGGACTATTATTGGGACTGTTGTAAAAGAGCACCCCCAAGTGTTAAGGGCAAAAAACAACAACAACATCTGAGTGCCAAAACTAACTTAAATAAATGTGTATAACTCAGTTTAGATGGACCCTGACCAAATAACTGTGAGTTTTCATTGATTTTATTTATAGCTTACTCACATGGTATTTTAACACAACCTTATGTAATTGAATTAACTGTATAGGGGGGAAAAAAGTAAAAAAAAAAAAAAACGGATTATGAATATTGGACAATTAACAGTATTGATTATCATCACTATTATCATTTTCATTATCATCATCCATAAACCAGTATGTTGTTGCTCGAAACAGTTATCTCCCATAATAAAGGGCGCAGTTCCACTACTTTACCAATAGGGGGCAGCCGTTAGTAAACAACAAAGACCCTTAACATGCGAGAAGAAAAATCCCGTGTTGCATTTTCATTGGCTCCTTGCTTTAAAAACTCACGCCCGCTGCAGCCAATCGGAGAAGAAAAACACAGCGCTGCGTGCCTACGTCGGGCCGTCGGTAAAACAAAAACAGTGTCCTGTCCGCGGTCGGAGTTGGAAAAGCCCGAACGCAACAGACGGTCAGTGACCTCATCGTTATGTATTCTTATTTCATCAACAGAGCGAAAGAGAGAATGAGAGAAATAGAGATGCATGTTTTGATACGACAGTGTCGTCGGGGATTTCAGGATTTGCTCGACGCAGCTCGGAGGTGCGCACCGAGCCAGCGCACTTAGTGCAGTTTTATTTTTACGTCGCACTGACGTGTGGGTGTCCACAACAAGAGCGGGGGTATAACAACCCGCCAGACACAACGTGAAGTGCAGGGGTCGTCGGTGCTCAGGTCTGTGAGTCGCGTTACAGGTGCAGTTTAAGACCCCGGACTTTGGCCCTTTGACGCAGTTCGTCACGTTTGACAGGGGACGTTCAAGCTAACGCAGCGTCAGCCATTGTTTATCAACACTTGTGACTTTGAATGAGGAGGGGGGAGGGGAGGCGTTGTTGCCGCATGTTATCTGACGCACGTCCGCTCATTAGATTTCCCTTTGCCTTCGTTTCGTTGCAGGTATCTCTCGCTCTCTCTTTATTTTTTTCCTTTGCACGTTGTCCTGCTGCAAAATCTGCCCTCGACTGTGAAACATGGCAACTGACTGCGAGGCCTGGCTGAACGCGAACCCCGTTGGTAAGTGACAGCGATTTAAATGCTCCATCAGCTGAATCTTCTGTTGCACTGCGGATGTGGACCGTTTTTTTTTTTTTCATTTCCCCGCGCTGCTTGCAGGTGTAGTGGTTTTTAATATGGCTTTGATTTCATTCTGCTGCTCATCCTGCATTCAGTGAGTGACTGCACATCGAAATAGACTGTAGCACAGTTCCTACTGACTCGAACGGCCTTCTCTTCATCCAACTGTATTTGCACATGGCCATCAGTATGAAGTATGAATGCACAAAAGCTGCTCAATCTTTTTTTGGTCAAACAAACTCATGCAAAACATTAACTCTGTATTGCTCACAATCCAACAGAGGCCGAGGACCTGAGGGACTCTTTCTTATCTGGTGATGAAGACAACGGCAAGTCGGTCGTCTCCAACAAAAACATCGATAATGAGATCAATGGCAACTGGGTGTCCTCGTCAAGCAACAGCATCCACGAGGCGCGTCTCAAGGCGAAGGCCAAGCGGAGGCTGAGGAAGAACTCGTCCAGGGACTCTGGCCGGGGCGACTCTCTCAGCGATAACGGGGACGTGGTCAGGGGAACCTCTGCGCCGCCCTCCAGCCCCAAGAGCAAGCTGCTGGACAGAAAGTCCAGACTGGGAAAGGGCAGGGGCCTGCCAAAGAAAGGTAGACTTGATATTCTGAGTCGGCACAATCACCAGTAGGACAATGATGTGGTGTCGTGTAACAGTGTGATACCAGATAGATCATTATGTGTCAGTTTCTCTCAAGTTTCAAATGATTGCCCTTTTTTGCTAGTCATTACTGCGGGTGAGTGAAAAGTTTGGTGTGACCGTTCCCTGTGCTTCAAAGGGAAGGAGGCCGTCATCACGGCCTGACCCACTGTTGTCGCCATCTGCAGGCTTTTCATCTTGGAGCCATAAAGCAATTAGCATGTGGACAAATGGCTCGGTGATCTGGAGCAGCTCACATCCTTTTTTCCACCCACTCTTTTTTTTTTTCTTTCCCCCTTACCATTTGCTCAGCCAAGCTTTTCTAAAACAACGGTAAAGTAACAGAAGTTGCATGTGTAAGTGGCATTATATCACGGACATGAATTTAACGTTCAAAGTGCCTACAGAGATATTTAAGCTGTTTTTAAGTTTAGGTCATGTTGTATTAGTCTCATGAGTTCTAGTCATGTGTTTGATATGTCATCTATATTTGTGCTGCTGAAGGTAAAGAATTGTTTGTTTGTTTTAAAGTGATTTCTATAGAAATATGTTTATATACTTGGCTATTGTGTGTGACACTGATGGCAGTATTGGACATTCAGCTGAAACTGTTAGCTCACTGCGATTCCCTATCCAGTTCATTTATGAAGCCATATGTAGCTGCTCTGATCCACCTCCACCCTGCACCTCACCGTCTTTTCTACACAGCACGGACACACCAGAAACGTACGTGTCAACATCTGATAATCCAGCCGGCTCTCGCTGCAGGTGTCCGTGCATTGATGTAAGCACACGTTGCCTACTTATGTGTGCAGACTGCGGTACTGTTTAGTCACTTTGCTCTTCCCCATGGGCAGGAAAACTGGAGCAAGTGTAGTTTCTCTTGGCACCGCATCTTGTCTGTTTTTCTGGTTACATAACAAAACTGCAATGCCAGCGGTGCCCTGTGATTTGAGCTGCAAGCTCTTCTCTGTGCCGTGCAGGTTTGAAAGACGAATACAGACGATAAGCAGAATCTCTGAGGAGCTGAGCACAAACTAGCGTACAACACGATTTTAACGCTACAGTACAACTGGTTCGCACATCCAATGTGGGCTGCGCTAAATATAGTGGCATGGTACATGTGACATATTGGGTGAGACTAATGGGGTTTAAAGCATGTCGCACAAGCTGCTTTTGGTATTGGGCTTCCTAAACTGTCTGCAATCTGTTGGTGCTGGCCTCTGAGCCAGCAGATGTTTGTTTGTGTAACATGTACCAGGGTGCCACCTCCCCGAATAGAGGGATTATGTCACAGCATGTTTAGGTCTTCGGGTTAAAAGAATTAGCATGAGGATTGGTCGACAATCATACACAAAGATAATGATTTACATAACTTGAGTTACATTATTATATCAATTGTAGTATTGCTGTTTTTGACCATTGGGCAAGACCTAGCTGACGTCTTCTAACTCCTGTTGTAAACTATGGCTGAGGGGTTTTCCTGTTTGACAGAAGGAAGTCAGATAGTAAATGGTTGTGACATAAAAAAAAATTTTGATGGGGGGAGGGGTGTTCATATATCATACATTTCAATGGAGCATCACCAGCTGAAATCTATCGCGTCGTTCGACCTTTTCACCGTAACCACACAAAATGTATCTGTGAGATTTGACCGTATTAGACCTATAATGAAATGATTGCATATATTACAACAATAATCTAAATGTCTCTGACATTTAGGACAACAAAATAACTTGCAGAGCCCCAGAGCTACAGCGTGGGGGCTGTTAAATTCTTAAAATGTGTTTGCCTTGACCTAGCTTCATTTTTTTTTTTTAGTAGGCATTTTACCCTAAGTCACTCATAAGAAGGACATCGGTTAAAAGCTTTTTAATCAGGCATATGTAACAAAAACACAAACTGGGAGCAGCGCCATCTTTCTGTTTCTCAGCATTTTGGGGCATGACGATGTGCTGTGTCACTCTCAACTCCCGTGGTCTCTTATCACAATTGTTCTGAAAAGGCTCATAGGGGTCAATATTTTAGACACTCAACCAGGAATTGTGAACTAATAAAATGAAGTCAAAGCTTGAGTTTCAGGTCATCAAGATATGTGGGCCAATCAATCTTTTGAAAAGGACACTGCCGTTTTGCTTTAACATGATCACTGACCTTTGTCTGCAGGTGGAGCTGGAGGCAAAGGTGTCTGGGGCAGATCCGGTGAAGTATATGGGCCGGAGGATGTGGATCAGAAAGACCCCAACTATGATGAGGCTCAGGTAATGACCGCAGCGTCGAGTGTTTTGAGTAGTATGATTACTTTTAACATACAATATACATCTCACATGTGGAGCCTGTGTTTCATTTTAAAGACATTGTTGATGTTGTGTGGATATTTCTTAAGGTGTAGATTGTAACTCTCCTGTTCTTAACTGCTCCATACTGTACATCTTTTCTATTATTTGTCTATGTAGTGGATAAAAATATCAATAATGTTTTGACAGGAAAACTGTGTGTATGAGACAGTGGTCCCCCCGCTGGAAGAGAGGGACTTTGAAAAGACCGTCACCCCCATAGTGCAAGAGTACTTTGAACACGGCGACACAAATGAAGTAGCCGTAAGTGGCACGACATCATGACTGACAGCGTAACAACGTAACGTAACAATGATTGAACGAGCGTGCACTTGCGTGAACCCATGCCAAGTTACGCCTCTCTCCACATCCAGGAGCTACTTGCCGGACTGAACCTGGGGCCCATGCGCAGTGGGGTTCCCTCACTGGCTGTGTCACTGGCCCTGGAGGCCAAAACCAGCCACCGCGAGCTCACCTCCAGGCTGCTGGCTGACTTGTGTGGACCTGTTCTGTCACACAGCGAAATGGAAAACTCCTTCGACAAACTTCTCAGAGAGCTGCCCGACTTGGTCCTCGACACACCCGGAGCCCCGCAGGTAAGTGGAGTTAAGTGTGTGTGTGTGTGTGTGTGTGTGTGTGTGTGTGTGTGTGTGTGTGTGTGTGTGTGTGTGTGTGTGTGTGTGTGTGTGTGTGTGTGTGTGTGTGTGTGTGTGTGTGTGTGTGTGTGTGTGTGTGTGTGTGTGTGTGTGTGTGTGTGTGTGTGTGTGTGTGTGTGTGTGCGCGCGCTTTTCAGTCTGCACAGACATGAGATCTCTGGCCATTGTCTGTCTGTTCTCGCAAAATGCAAGCTCAGCAAGATACGCTCAACGAGTTATTGGTGGTCCTGCCCCCACACCCCTCCTTTCACTGCCTCATTCAGTCTCACGTTTCGGTTCTGTTCAACTCTCACAGCCCTCTGTGGGTTTAAAGGGCCGTTATGACTCTGCCCCGCCCCCACCTACTTCGCTTCACACTTTCACTCTTTTTTCAGTTTCCCACATACACTCACTCACACTCACTCACTCACACACTCACTCCTCTCTCTCTCTCTCTCTCTCTCTCTCTCTCTCTCTCTCCCCCCTCGTGTGCCTGCCAGTCTAGCCAGAGCCACGGATCAGATGAGAGGGAGCGGCTTGTTGTCTGTACAGAAACAATGGTCTGCGATGAGCGCAGGCTTTGTGGAGGCCAGAAGAGCAAAGCCAGCCCTTTCGATTTCTCTAAATCAGAACTACTGTAAACAAACTCACACACTTTCCCCCTGAGGCCACTGCCTGTCATGTCAGGGTTTTTGCACAGCTTCTAGTTCAAACTGAAAGAGGGCCATGCTTGTGGCCCACGTATTAGTAACAGCAGTGTTGAAGGTCTTTGGTAGTCCACTACTCAGTTTTTTCTCTAAAAAACATACACAGAGTTAATTAATTTAAACTTTCAGTTGGCTAAATTAACTTCATGCCTCAGTGTTAACTGGTAAAATGCCCTTGTACATTAACATCTAATGTTGGTCTTGCATGAACATGAGGCTCATGACATGTAACTCACAAACAACACTCCCCTTTGATTTTAGCAGACACAACAAGTCTAAGGAGACCTTCGGTGAATGGAGTCTCTATCAACTGTCCACCACAACATGGTGCTGTCTAAGTTGTTCGGGGTTGTTTACATTTTTCCCCTTTTGTGCTACTCTTACAGTTGGTGGGCCAATTTATTGCACGCGCTGTTAGCGACCAAATATTGTCCAAGGGCTACATCGAAGGTTACAAGGGCAGAGTTGACAGTGAATACACAAGGTATGTGGTTGTTGGAAAAGCTTTGCAGCTCTTGATTATAGTCTCTTATCATGACACTCTTCAGAGATTATTTCAGGAGATTATATTCTCTGTTAAAGATGAGAGGGGATTCAGTCAAAAAGGTTTTTTTGCATTATGAACAGTTCTATAATTAAATATAGCTTAAAGGATATGTTCACACTTTTCAAGTCTGTCTGAAAACAAAAGTCAGGTGTCAATTTGAACTTTGAATTGGATATTTCCTTGCTATAATCATTCTTCCTGTACATACTGGCAAGTAACTGATCTCATCTTGATGCATGTTGAATGGAAATGAGGGGAAACAACGTCCACAGTCCTCATCCGGTGTACAAATGTATTCCAGTTGATCTATGATGTGATGTTATCTAAGATAACTGATGAAACGAGTAAATGTTTTCCAAAGTTAGTTATTTTATAAAAATTTAAGAGGGCACTCTTGTTAAAAACAATTTGTGTCTGAGGTTTTTTGGGGGATTTTGATGTCTACATGTAACCCATCTAAAAAGCAGGAAGTGCCCCAACCCAAAAACGTTTTTAAAAGAATTCCCCTCTTTGTGTTTCTCTGCAGCAACATAAAAGGTGTATTAAAAAAAATCTAAAGGACTCAGAGAGGCAAAGTCTCATTTTTGCTCAATGTTTTAATACTTCGCTGCATGGCATGAGGGCCCATCTCTTAAACTGAGAGTGTGTTAAGAAGAGAGCTTTTAACAGCCAATATGAAGAGGTGGATTGATTACAGCAGGAAAACCCAGTTTCACTGAATATTGCTCTGAGAGATTGTCATTTGAGGAAGGAGGGTATGAGAGATCATGAGAATATTAACTGAACATGCATGTAAACAGGAGTGAAAACATATTAAAGGAAACAGAAACATCAGTTGGAAAACAGTTTTTACACATTAGAACAGAAGCAGTGTGATCATTTGCAGGTGGTGGAGACATAACATAGGTGGAGGCATAAGTTTGACCCACAAAACCGTTTTTTCAATTTTTTTGTCTCCCAGGGCAGCACTGGATCGGGCTGCAGTGCTGCTGAAGATGACTATGGGTGGGCTTCGAATAGACAACCAGTGGGGGGCAGGCGGGGGCCAGACACCTGTCACACAGCTCATCAAAGAGGTAAATTACATACACGTAGATTAGACTCAAAGACGTTAGTAGTA
Source organism: Scophthalmus maximus (assembly GCF_022379125.1). NCBI lineage: Eukaryota > Metazoa > Chordata > Actinopteri > Pleuronectiformes > Scophthalmidae > Scophthalmus > Scophthalmus maximus. Next base: position 16,345,715 of record NC_061522.1, on the reverse strand, counting down.
GACCAGAGGCCTGAACTTACAAAGCAAGTTCAACATACCCAGGATATCATACCGCTCTCTGGCTTAATTGAACTTAACATTGGCCGTCCTGTTCACCTGTACTACGAAGCTGTTTATCATCTCCCATTTATCATCACACATTATTCTGAGCTACAGTGATATATTTAAGACAATAAAACACTGTCAGGAATAAAGTCATCTTTATGTATCTCCCTCTGTTTATGAGAAGCTGTGTTTTAAAACCCTAGTGGACACGTGAAAAGTCTTGAACAGCAACATGATTCCACTTATCTATAAATATCAATTCTTCTTTAATATTGGTCAATTTACTGTAAACGTCCCTGTATAGATCATGTAGAATGTTGACTGTTTTTCCAGTGATCTGATTGGTCAGTAGTTGGGCCGTGACAGTTTTTGATCTGTTATCAAGAACTTTACTTGCTCTGGGGAAGTTTAGTGTTTCAGCAGAAGTTACCATGGTGATTTATCCTGGTTACAAGTGAACCAGCTTCTTAGGACTGAAAACCCAAAGTTAAACCTGAAGTTGCCTTGATAACTGCAAATCCTGCTTCCTAGTATCCTCTGTTTGTATCTATTAATTTTTTGATGTACCTGTCTGGTTTCATGATTGTTTCTTAAAACTCTCTGTAGCTATGATAAAATAAAATACCATAGTTTAATAATTGACATCACCTCATTCTGCCCCTCCAGATGAACCTGCTGCTGAAGGAGTACATCCTGTCTGGAGACAGTATGGAGGCTGAAAGATGCCTGAGAGATCTGGAGGTTCCCCACTTCCACCATGAGTTTGTTTATGAGGTAAATACTGGGCTGCAGTATTTACAGCAGCAACAGAGGCAGTTGTGCAGAAGGCCAACGAAAGAGAAGGAGAAAAGCTGTTCTATACCTGACCAAGAATGTTTGTTCAGCTGAAATATTGCAAAATGTTTTCAAACCAATCCATCATCACCTGAGAACTTGGACCTTAGTTAATCTTAGATTTTCTTTTCTTATAGTCCTCGATGAGGAGTAAACACACCTCTTGTGCCATGTGTTCTGAAGTAAAACCTGTAGATGAATCAACTGTTTTCTGCTGTTGTCTGTGCTTCTAGTAGCTACTACCCAAAGTTCTGATACAGAGCTGTGCAATTTGCTGCTGCTTCCCTCAGGCGATAGTGATGGCTTTGGAGTCCAAAGGGGAGAAAACATTCAAAATGGTTCTGAAGCTGCTCAAGTCACTCTCTGTGTCCTCCGTCATCACTTTGGACCAAATGAGAAGGGTAAGGTGCCACCTGGTGTCTGAATTTGGTACTGTGCAGAACTATTTCACCAAGTCCCAGCTTGTTTGTTTGATAACTTTGAGATTGTGTTTTATGTACTTTTTATTTCACAGGGCTATGGAAGAGTTTATATGGAGATTGCTGAAATCAACATTGACGTCCCCCGTGCATACTTCATACTGGAGCAATTTGTTGATAAGAGCCTCAGTATGGAAATCATTGATGTAAAGTTAAGAGATCTTTGCCCCTGTCGGTAAGTGCACTGATTTTTTTCAGACGCACACCTTACTGTCATCTTTAAAGGAAGATGTTTGAATTTGTGTTCCCGTTAATGTGATTTGTCTCTCGTCAGGGGACGGAAGAGATTTGTCAGCGAGGGAGACGGTGGTGTTGTCAAACTTGAAAGCTACTGAGCAGCCCTTTTTATGTGCCACAAGATGGAGACAATAAAGCTACTTTTTTACTTGCATATTTTTCAAGATAGTTGGGTTCAACTTGTTTTCATTCTAACAGTCAAAAGAATGTACATTTCTGAAATTGAAGTAGGCAAAAAAACACAAAAAACTGCACTTTCAATTGAGACTGAAGATCACCTTCTCAAAGGTGTTTCAATATAAACATTTACATAAGCTAACCCTTAAAGTGCCACACATCTGTGTCAGTCATTCCATGTTGTTTTGTACAGTATTTTCTTGATTTCACTGCCACTTGTGTTTTCTAGAAGAGCATTGTTTGTACAGAGATGACTGGTTTGTGTCAAGAGCTTTATAAGGGGGTATTAAAAATAATTTAAGGGGAGCGCATCAGTTCAGTAAAATACTGACTCCCTAACTAGCTGCTCTTTCTATGATGTGCTCGTCTTTTCTTTTTTCCCCTTTAAATAACACAAAGATGTCATTACTGAAGGTATGAAGACATGAGTACAGTGCAAAAACAAATATCAGTTGGGTAACTTCACAAAATGGTTCTTAAGAGTGTTTATTTTTATATCTCGGCAATACTGGTTTGTGAAATGTACCCCATATTGCTTCTTGTTTGTTCATTAAACCACTGTTAAACAATCAAAGGCTGTTTTTGTTCATGTCACAATATTAACACATGCTACCAACTGAAACATGAATTAACTCTTCCCTACATTCGCTTCAACAAGGAGGTGGTACATTAACATTTTGTTGTATGAAGTGAGGCCAGATTACAGGTAGAACTATACAAATGAAAGGTCTGTAGATGTGCACAGGTCTCAGTAGCCAACCACTCTGTAAAATCTGGCAAGCGATTAGACTTAATGCTTATTGAGCACGTGCAATAGATCATTTGATAATGATTAGTGAACAGGAAGAAGAGCTGAATAGTATTGGAGCTCAGGTGACAACTCTCTACTCCATGTAGCAAAAATTAAACTTCCTCATGTTACATGTCAGTGTCATAAAACTACTGAGTCTATTTGTGCTTAAAAACACCCTGCCTTCCATCTAAAGGAATTTTCTGCCCGTCTGGCTGCTTCTGCTGTTGCACGTCCGCCATTAGGCGGCTACTGTGGCTGCTCCTTCATTGCCAGTTCCTGTTGCTTGACAGCCTCTTGAGCCTCCATATGCATCTTCTCCAGTTTCTCTAGGGTGACTGATTTGAGTGGGAGCAGCTTTGGCTTACACAGAACCATGGTAGGGACATCTTCCATGGATAGCTGCCCTGTGGATGCACAAAAGAAAGAAAAAAATCTCAACATGCAACATGAAATCTCACATTTCTACAACTACATGCCTTTGAAATCCAAAAACAAGAGGTAACTACTAGATTGTTGCTATATATATATATATATATATATATATATATATATGTATGTATTTGTACAAATACATTTATAAATGCGCTATATAACATTTAACTTCTAATAAACACAGCAACTGTGAGAACATAACTGCGACCCCCAGGAAGTGGGGCCCAAAGTTTCATGTAGGCTTGTTATATCTGTAGGTCCTTGGTTATGGCCAAACACTTTCCCAGATTTTTTTATTAATTTAAGTTGCAGCACTGGTCAGTTTTTTCCAAAATCACTGCATGAAACATCTGGATAAGTTAGACACCTGGAACTCTGGCCCTGAACACGTCAAAATGTATTGCACTTGTATCTCTCGAAATTCATTTTTATTCAGCGTTACACTGCCAGAGTCAATGATGCTGCGCAACACGACAGACTGTAAAGAGGGAGCACACACCACAGAGCACCCACTTCCTCATTTTGCAAGCTTTTGCAGATTTCTGAACAGTTCACATGTATTGTGCTCCACAAGCAGCCTTTTGTTTGTTTCTACTGCTGTCCAAAGACCCGGTACAAACCTTGTTTAGGCAGAACTTCTCTGAATATTGACTTGACTTCTGGCATTGTGTCTCCCAAGTGCCTGCTGGAAAAGACAATTGTATCAGTTTACTACATTTAACAGAATCCTATCATGCACACATCCATGAAAACAAAGCATTATGGACAAGCGTAAAAGAAATGGCCAAGATTTAAAACATTGGCACAGTGGGATCACTAGGAAAGCTGCTGCTAATGAATAATGGGTACATTTCCCTCTGATGGGGATCTGACTCATGAACTACTAGAAGAAAAAGGGCAAATTGATCGAGGCTGCATTTCGCAGAATCTGTAGCACAAGCTCAATAGGAACTTTGGCATATTGACATGCAGAATAAATGGAATCAAAATATTGTTTTGCAGTCAGGTGACAACAGGAATATATATATGTAGTTTAGCCACTTCACCCTGCGCTGATTTGTGAAATGCAGCTATTGCAATATGTTTGATGGTCACGTTTTTTATTCGGCCCGAGTTTCCACAAGGCCGTTTTGATCCGGCGTTAGTTGGTGAGTGTCCGAACACATCTGCCCACGGGCCTCGTCGAACGACCGGAGCGACAGAGAGCAACAAATACCGTATGATAGCTCGAACCAGCTAATGCTAACCAGGCGTAGCACGGGAAAGCCAACATCGGCTAGCTCCACAGGGCCGGCCGAGGCGACAGCGTCTTCCTTTTCACCCAACTACCGGTCACGTATAGTCAACACACTGCTGTGTGCTGCCGCTGCCGCGTGGGACCGCGGGAAATACAACACAACGCGGATAAACGTCAACAGTTAGCGAACCCACCTTTTAGCACCGGACGAAGATTACGGCGGTTGTCAAGCCAACGCGTCCACGACAACCACGTGACCTCCCCCTCGCGTCACGTCAGCGTTTGTTCTGACATCTGCAGAACATGGGCACGTGTGCGTCTTTTACACTGAGGGTTTGGCGAGAGAAGGACTTCGGCAAAACTGTTGATTCTCTTTTTTTTTTTTTTACGTGAAATATATATAAGTGAAATATATTCAACAAATACAGCAGGCCCCGAGTAAAGCCAGACAATAAGACAATCCGTCCCACCGTGAGGGAAACTACTGTTACAGCAGGAATACGGCGATGAACACGTTAACATGCAGTATGAACACGAGGAAATATATATATATGTAAAAAACAATACAGAATAAAATAATAGGTGTGAACAGTCATTGCTCATCGGATATTTGCACAAAGACAGTGAGTATTGCATATACAATTTAATAAATCACGCCAGGGTAGTCATTTGAAACGTATATGTCTAATAATGCTTTCTTCTTCTCTAATACACTTCTTCTTCAGGGGTTTTGATCAGCAGCAATCATATATATATATATATATTATATATATATTCATAAAAACACACACACACACACACACACTCTCTCTCTCTCTCTCTCTCTCTCTCTCTCTCTCTCTCTCTCTCTCACTCTCTTGTTTTTGTTTATTTCTAAAAGTCTCGCATAAAAGTCTCGTGATAACAGCGGTTAGGCGTGCGAATGACGCAGTTTGGTGTCAGGGGAGGGAGGGGAGCCGAGCAGCAGTGTAGGAAAAGAGGAGGAAGCGGCGAGGATGGCGGAGTCACACCTCTGAAGGTAAAACAGTTATATTATCACATTAACAGTGGACGTCGTGTCCCCCCCGACTCCCCCCCACCCCCCGCGGCATGGTAACGCGCCGCTCCGGAGGTGATGCCCCCGTCGGGCTCCGGCTCGCGGCGGGTGTTGAAGCCGTCCAAGTGTCATGTCGCGGTGGCGAGTACGAACGCACTCTTTTGTTCAGCTTCGGAATGGCCGCTGTTTTTCACAGTGTTTTCTTTTTTTCCTCGGCTAACGTTCGGCACGGGGACGGCGCTCGGATACGCCGACGCGGCTAGTCCGCAGCCGGCCCGCCTCCGGCGGTCGCTCCGCGGGGACACGGGGTGCCTCCGCCGGCGCTGCGCTCCTCGGGCGCCCGCCGCCCGATCGCGCTCAGCTGGCTGCAGCGGAGGTTTCCCCTTTCTCGGTGGGACTCGCGGCCGACGGGTCAGCGGCTCTGAGCGGGCCTGCACACGGCTAGCCGTGCTCGAGGTAACTCCAACCGCCGAGCACGAGTCGGCGTGTCGGCGGGAGACCCCCGCGCCCTCTTCGCCCGCCCGATACGCTCCATCACACCCGGTCTTAATTGCCATGTTCGCGCCCCCCCCCCCCGGCCGTGGGGTCACTCCTTTCGTGCGATCGCTCGCTCAAACCCAGTTAGCTTGTTTGGCTAACCTGTCCGCTAGCTGGCGTTAGCATGCTAGCGGTCTGCCACAACTGACGTTCGCTTCGCTGTTGACGTTTAGCTGAGCCGCGTTTATTTCCTGCCTTGTTGTCAGTCGTTGGCAGGATTAGCGAGTGCCCCCCCCCCCCCCGCCCCTCGTTTTGGCGGATTGCTAGTCGAAGATGTGAACTGTGCGTGTTTGCTGCCGGTCAGTTTGAAGGCTGCTCTGGCGAATATTAGACGTGTTCAGCCTGCGTGAGTCGGCTAGCGACCGCCGGTTATCTAGTCGATGGGTTCACATGTAGCATCGGGACTGTCCGTGTCAAGGCTGTTCACTGTCTCTCCGGCTCGGTATCACCAGCCCCGGTGTGGGTTTCCTCGGTATTAGGTTCGTGTTGCCGTTTGGTCGGTAATCCGGTCGCACGGATTTGCCGTTGGCTCAAGTAGCCACGGAGCTAGCTGCGTCCAGTGCGGAGGAGCAGCAGCAGCAGCAGCAGCAGCAGCAGCCGGGAGCTGCCACCTCACCTCTGTTTTGGCTGTTTCGCCTCAAATACGAACGCGACACGGACACCGATTCCAGCTGACAGGCCCCGGTCGCTGCTGGTGGCGCAGCAGTGTCCCATCGAGCAGCAACACGGGAGCTGGGGTTTCATCTACATTGTCACAATCTGAATCCATCATTTCATATCACAGCCCCACACACACACACACACACACACACACACACACACACACACACACACACACACACACACACACACACACGAGCTTCACTGTATCCTCAGATTATCTCACACTGATACGTCTCTAATTGGATCCAGAATGCACCGTGATGGACGAACACGAGCTGGAGAACATTAGACATTTCAGGCCTAGGCCTAAATCCACTGGCATTGTCAGATGGGTTGAAGATATCCCTAATGGAAAATTCGTTAGTCTCCGGGCATTAGAATGTCATACGAGTTTGGCCTCGTAGTGACATGACCGAGCGGGTAGTCTGAACCTCGGTGGAAGTCGAACAGTGCGCGCAAGTTTAGTCTCGGCTGGCGTTAACGCTCCGACATGGATTTGGCCACCAGACGCCACGACGTCATCTCTGAAACCATCCCCACACACCTGTATGGTAGACCGCTGTGAAGGCCGATCAAGAGTTCACTTTTGGACATTTGATCAAATTAAAGATATTCAATTGCATGGCCACAAATTGATTCTATCATTTTGTCCTCGACTAATTGGGTTATTCACATCTCTGCACATCCGTTCTCTATTGCTCATATCGCTGAGTCCAGTCATTTCATTCGTGAACAACTCGTGAGCCCTTTCTTAATCCTGTCAGGGATGGGAAAAGTTAGTGAATCTCATGAAGTCCTGGTTATATGGGTTTCTAACATGATTATGACCCACCGTTTTTCCTTCTTCCTTTCATTCTTGTGAAGTCAGAGCTTTTTTTTGGTCACCTGCATTCCTTTGAAAGAGGCATTTGCTTCGATTTGGTAATTTTTTAATGATCTGGACAAACATAGTGTTCTTGCATGACCTACGGGGCTTGTTACAAACTTTTCAGTTGGATCATATACTTTTCTTTTTCTTTCATTTGGTCTTTCGTTAGGTTTACGATGAAAACGTAGGTTTTTAAATGTACGGATAAGGTTTACATTCAGTTTGATGTAAACAAACGGTACTACAGGGCAGGGATGTGGAGAGCACAACCATAAAAGGAAGTTGCCTGCAAAGTTTGGTTTGGATGGGCCCAGCAATTGGGCTGGCCTGGCTATTCTCATTTTTATGTTAATAATTATTTTGTTCACAGACATTTTTTATCATGTAAGGGGTGCTGCTGTTGACCCAACTTTTCTTTTGTTCCAAAGGTCATATGACCTGTTGTTGTGGGGACTTCATGCTTTGAAGGCCACTTCTAAAGATTACTCTCAGCAGTCCTAACCTTTTCACTTAGCTCTGATCCAGAGCCAAACCTGCCTCTCTCTTTTGCCACGGCTTAGCTTGTACTAGTGCTAGAGAGCATTACACAGTCACTGAGGGACAACGGAGACGGAGACTAAACAGAGACCAGTCTCAGACCCGAGACATTCTGGCTCATTTTGTCATGTAAAGATCCCAAGTGTTGTTGGTTTCATTAGGCAGCCCGTTTGAGATGTCAATTTCCAGTGTGATTGTGGCTTTGCTGTCTTTATAGGTGAAGGCTGAATAGCTGAATGTTTAGGTGGGGCTTGTCAGCTTAGAGTGATGTCAACACCCGCTGGGCCATGTTTGTTCAGTAGGAGTAAGTTGGAGTGAGGTTATGCTGAGTACATTCAACAATTTTGTGTGGACTGGCACACGCAGTACTACTTATGTCATGGTACTAACAACCCACCAAACCTGTTGGAAGTGTTTTTTTCCCCCGTCGCAACTTATTAGGAAGGATATTGTCGAGGCTCCTTTTTTATTGTTTTTACACTTTGTGTCAACATGCAGGCTGCAGCTTACACTGCACCTTTAGGCGGCAGGAGGCCCTTCTTAAAATAATTTAAATATATTGGTAATATTTTGCATAGTATCCTATGGTATTATGCATAATATCTGTTACAAGAGGAGTGTCGGTGTGAATTAGTTGTGGCACAAAGGTTTGGACTGGCTCCCATTCAGGCCCTCTCTCTTGCCAGTATAATAAAAGTTTTTTCAACTAACGGCAGTTTATTAGAGGTGTGGTTTTCCTGCAAAATGTCACTAAACCAGGCGCAAAACAAAGAAATTGCCAACTGTGTGTTCAGGCATACATGTCTTTCTGCCACATGTCATCGGCCCTCAAGTTTTTAAAATTGTTTAGTGCTGTTCGAGTTCGCTTTACCCATTGTTCTCACTGTGCCGTACCAGTTATTTAACAGGGTGAAGTGAGGAATTTTTGAATGCTTGCCCACCAGAACAAACAAAGGATTGAACTTGAATTGGGCTTTGAAATCAGAAACTTTCAGACAGACCATTCAACTGTTGAAATTTATAATTTTGAGAATGTTTGTGTGAAAATTCAATTTCTTTTTTTTTTCTCCCCCCAACAGCAAATCTTCGAGGGATTAAAAACAAACAGACGTTGATGACCTTTTGCAGCCTGAAAGAACTTCTGTCTGAAACTCCTGAGATTGTATGCTGTTCAGACACTTAAGCATGTGGCCCATGGATGCCACAATCCGGCTACTTAAAAAGATTTTTTCTTCCATGGCATTTTAACAAAGGAACAAAGTATCAAAAGTCTCCAAAAGCCGTTGGATCACAAGGCTTTTAATTCAAGGATAATCATAAATGTGTGGGCCTGCACAGGGATGTTTTCTTTAAAAGCCTACTTGGCTGTCTGTGTCCCTTTTCCCCCCAAATAAGTAACCTGACAAAAGAGACTCCCATGAGCAACTCTGCAAGAGGCCCGATAACGTCGACATGAGTAGTACTTTAGGCAAAGAAAAAGATTCAAAAGAAAAGGACCCCAAAGGTGGTCCCGCTGGGAAAGAAAGGGAAAAGGAGACCAAGGCTCTGGCCGGCTTGGTCAAGGATGGTGGCAAAGAATCGAAGACCAAAGGGAAAGATGCCAAAGAAGGAAAGAAGGACACCAGCAGTTCAACACCGGGTGTTGCCTTCTCCGTCGACAATACGATAAAGCGGCCAAACCCGGCAGCAGGTACACGCAAAAAGTCCAGTAATGCCGAGGTGATCAAAGAACTCAACAAGTGCAGGGAGGAGAACTCCATGAGACTGGACCTATCTAAACGGTCCATTCACATGCTGCCGTCCTCCATCAAGGAGTTGACGCAGCTCGCTGAACTCTACTTATACAGCAACAAGCTGCAGAGCTTGCCAGCTGAGGTGGGTTGTCTATCGGGCCTGGTCACGTTGGCCCTGAGCGAGAACTCCCTGACCAGTTTGCCCGACTCCCTGGACTCCCTTAAGAAGCTTCGAATGCTCGACCTGCGGCACAACAAGCTGAGAGAGATACCGGCTGTCGTCTACCGGCTGACATCTCTGACCACGCTGTACCTGCGCTTCAACCGCATAACAACGGTCGAGAAGGACATCCGAAATCTATCCAAGCTCACCATGCTCAGCATCCGCGAGAACAAGATTAAACAGCTGCCTGCAGAGATGGGTGAGTAAAACCAACAAATAACTGAAATTAAGATTGGACGAGGCAGACCATTCTGCTTCTTGCCACAAGTGGCCACAGGTTACTGTGGAGTGTAGGTCACCATCACATTATCTTGTGCACTGTCTAATTTTACAATCAGAGAGAGTTCTGGGTATAGAACATGATAAGTTGTGCCAAACTCTGCACAGATCCCACCAAGACAAAAATTGTCATTGACTACGTACTGTGAGTATTGAATATTCTGATTTTGTGAATGGGAGCTTTTGTACTCAGGGTGGGTTACGTTAAAGTCCATTCGTCTTGAAGTAACTAAGTGTGTGTATTTTGTGTGCATCTTTCTATAGGTGAGCTTTGCAACCTTATTACTCTGGATGTTGCCCATAACCAGTTGGAACACCTACCGAAGGAGATTGGGAATTGCACACAGATAACCAACCTCGACCTGCAGCACAATGAGCTCTTGGACCTTCCAGAGACTATAGGTAACAGAAGCTTTTTTACGGCTCGAAAGCAAAGGTTCTGTTTTGTTTTATTTTGCCAGTCTGACTCCATCTTTAGTTCTAAAAATGTGCCAACGGTCTTTGATGTCGTTTCAGGGAATCTGGCCAGCATAAATCGCTTAGGTCTGAGATATAATAGATTATCAGCCATTCCCAGATCATTAGCCAAATGTCGAGAACTGGAGGAGCTAAACCTTGAAAACAACAACATTTCAGTGTTGCCAGAGGTAAGTAGAACTTGGAATTTAATCTCAATAATGAACGCAGACTAACGGTAATGGAAATAATAATAACATTAAGGCTTACTTTCTATTCAACTAATATCAGTTGTTTCCTACATTGCTTTTGACAAATTGACAAACATCAAATTAATTTAAGAAACTCAACCTGTGTTCTAAAATGTATTTTTTTTAATCCATGTATGCATTGGTCAACATTAGCCACAGTTTTACACAAAAATCACAGCACAAAAGACTGTGCAGAAACTCTGCAGGTTTATCTTGAATGCTTATTGTTAACATTCATATATCTTTAGTTCCTGCTTTTGTCTATTTATGACTACTAAGCATACAGTGCCCATAGTGATATAGCGAGGCCTGTCCTGATCATATGGTCTCTGTCATACCTCTGTTTCTGCACTTGACCAGGGCCTGCTTTCAAGTTTGGTCAACCTGACAAGTCTAACACTGGCAAGGAATTGCTTCCAGTCGTACCCTGTGGGCGGACCATCCCAGTTCTCCACCATCTACTCCCTCAACATGGAGCACAACCGAATCAACAAGATCCCCTTTGGTATCTTCTCCAGGGCCAAAGTGTTAAGCAAGCTTAACATGAAGGTACGGACGAATTACCCTCTTCATACTCTTTGCTGTATACTTTGATTTTGTAAAAACTAAAATCAAGGATTGGGGTTACTTAACCCCTAGCCCTGTTATCACAGCATCACAAGATGTTAAAGGTGACCAATTATGCAATAATCCCCTTTTCATTGTTTAGTGCACATAAAGGTGGGTATCTGTGGATCCTTCCAGCCCACAAACTATATATAAAGACCACCCTGTGTTTTTTTTTGTGAGCTGGTTATGTGTAGTAGTAGTAGTAGTAGTAGTAGTAGTAGTAGTAGTAGAATTAGAGTTTACTTTCACTTTCACTAAATGTTTCGACAAATCGCTTGTGTTACTTGCAAAACAATTGTTACACTTGTGGCAACAAGCGTTGTCTCGATCGATTTTGGTGAAGTACTGCAAGACTGTACAGTACGTTGCAGAAACTCCCCCTGCGATTTAACAATTCCTCTGAAAATCACGTACAACGTGATGAGCAGTGCGCAGCCGGGTCACAGACTGAGTGACTGAGTTTGCATTGACTTTGTATGTAATCTATATTCGTGCAAATAATTCACGTCGTGTTAGGTGACGGGCCGCCACAGTCGGGTCAATGAATGGGAAACCCTGAAATCTGAGGTGGTAAATCCACTGTCTTGTTCGTTCAGCATTTCGTACTGTGGCCTTGGATTTATTTGTGATAAAACCTGAGCTGCCACTGTAATGGTGAATATAAGTGTACACTTAAACAGAACAAGATCCATGGATGCATCTTTATTTATTTAAAAAAAGTGAATGTTTGTTCCAACCGTTGCTCAGAGCGAAGACTGTCTAAACAGCACCTCCGTCAACGCTCGTGTTGGCGTCCAACAAGGCATTAAAATATCCTTACCTTGTCACCTGGTTCATGTCCACACTGGTTGTAGTTTAGATTGAAATCCATTTATTGTGGCACCAGGTGACATAGCTGGCGTTGTCCACTGCTCTGCTCATCCTCTTGAACAACACAGTCCTTTTGTTGACATTGTGAATTGTCGTCCATTGTCTTCCTCAGGACAACCAGTTAACATCTCTGCCGCTGGACTTTGGCACATGGACGAGCATGGTCGAGCTTAACCTGGCCACTAATCAGCTGACAAAGATCCCAGAGGACGTCTGTGGTCTAGTCTCTCTAGAGGTGAGTCCTGCATACACACACAGTGTTATGGTAGGAATTGTGCAGGAGGTTTTATGAAGAGATAGAAAGTCTCGGTACATAAATCATATTTTTTTATGCAGCCAATAAGAAAGAATAGCAGTGATTTTGCCCTTATGTTTACACATTACAGCCGTCATCTTGTGAGTGCTAATGGCTGGTGTGATAAACACGGATCGTTGTGCTTACTCTGAATCTTGGCATTAGGTTTTGGGTTTGGTTAGAAAAAAATAATTTCTACTGCACAGACCAATTTCCTCAAAACTAAAGTGACCCAAGTATTGGTTTAAGATGGGGTCCTGCAAGTATTGAAAATATCATGGTTTCACTTGAATCAAAATATTCCAGTTTCATCGTGGATTATTTGACATCCATTGACAGTGATGTGATAATTGTGTCAGGAGTGATGCTTCATTCATTCCAAAAAACAAAAGAAATCAAGCTCAGAAAGTTGTCATGATGCTGAAGTTTCATTTTAGGTATCTTCCTTATAACTTCATTTTCTTTCCAGGTGTTAATATTGTCCAATAATCTTCTCAAGAAGTTACCACATAGTATTGGGAATTTGAGGAAGCTACGAGAGCTCGACTTAGAGGAAAACAAGTTGGAATGTCTGCCTAATGAAATTGCATATCTTAAAGATTTACAGGTAAGTTTTGCAGACATGCAGTTCTCTCCTTTATGCACGTGGCTCTTTGTATTGGTCTTAACAGAATATTTTGAGTTTTATTTTGGAAACCAGGTTTGTATGTGTTGACATCGGAAACGATTACCATTGGAGATACTGGGACACAGTCTAAAATGTTTATCTACTTCAACTTCTCACTGCTCTGGTCTTTTTTGCTTTTTGTTGCATTTCATTGATTCAAAGCTTATTTTCAAGTCATAGTGTGGGCGTGAGATTCCTGTAGGTGGATTTTGAATATTCTGATTTCAGCAACTCCCAGTGAAAGTATCATAAAAGACGCTGCAGCCAAGACTGATGCACGTCTTTAATTATTCAGGAGATGAAATTGTAGGGTTTTTTTGTTTGTTTTCTGATGTATTTTTTAAACAATATCAGATTTGATATCAGTCAAATCTAAATGAAACCCAACCCCTACAGGTTACAGGGTGGAAATATGCTCAAACTAATGAAGGGTCATTACAATGACTAAAAAATTGTGCTTTATTACTCTGTGAATATAGAAATTATTTTAGGTTCAAACTAAGATTTAATGTGCAGGCTGCCTAGCCATTAGATAATCCTCCACAGTTATCATCTGAGGAATTCACAGTGCTGATGCATATAACTAGATGATCAATGTTTTGACAACCAAGGAGACAGTTTTCATGTCCACTCTGTTTGGCGCCTGGGAATGTTAAATGTGTGTCTTGTATCAACAAACCTTGCAGTCACCTCTGCTCTTGCCGAGTTCTATTTTTATTCAATCTTCAGATTTTCATTGTCGTGTGAATGAACTGGGATTTGTGTCACCGAGTAACATGTCCTTCCACAAACTTCCTGTGCTCTCACTCTTTCGTTAGAAATTGGTGTTGACAAATAATCAGCTGACTACGTTACCCAGAGGCATCGGCCACCTCACCAACCTGACTCATCTGGGTTTGGGAGAGAACCTGCTGCAACACCTTCCCGAGGAGATTGGTAAATACTCATTTGATCGACTGCTCAACTTATATCGGTGACGTGCTCAGGGCTGGGAAAATGTTACACACACACACACTATCACAACAGAACTGATCCAGGGACACTTCAATGTGAGTGAACTTGATTCTGTATCTGGGAGATTAGCAGTGAGTGGAAATTCAGATAACTTGGCTGATTGTCTAAAAAACACAATGTGACTTTTGGCACAGATCTGTCGAAAACGGTGATAGCTTTAAAACTCTTGTGCAATTTAAACTAAACACAAACATTTTATCACTTTGCTCTCATTCAGAGTTGTGTGTGGTCGACAAGGAATCCCACCAAAATAAAATCACTTTTCATTACTCTTCTTTTGACTTAATTTACTTGTTGCTGTCTATGGAGAATGTTCCCGCATTGTGTAAGACCTGAACATCGCATGTCTGTCAGCAAACAGCTCAACTACCATCATTTGTTTAAACTTTTAGGAAAATCAAATTTTCCAACCCAACAAAGCAGTCATAGCTTTTTGTTTTATTTTAAGTGTATCATAGTGATGAGAGCTAAACTTATCCATCAGGATTTAAGAGCTTAGCAGTCGTCATGTCCCACCTTCTTTTCCTCCGAGTGATTGGACCAACCTGGCTCAGCTGGTCACTGCTGAAGTTAAGAGTTAAGACGGAGATTAATATGGTCACAGGAAGGATCTGAAGGTGGACGTATTTTTAGAGTATTTAGACCTGTCCCAGAGCTTGGCAGTATTTTGGTCGTCTCTCCTTCAGATCTCATCCACGCAGCCTTATCATGTTTTTCCTGGGGTGGGACAAATAACTGATACTTGAACAATTATAGTAAATCAAAGCTGATGATTAGTTAATATACAGAAAACGAATCACAAAAACGATTCTAATGGTCAATTAAGCCTTTTAGCCATTTTTAAAGCAAAGATACCAAACTGATATTTGCAGGTCATATAAGATGGTAAACTGAATATTGAATATGAGAGTTTTGGACTGATGGTCTGATCAGACAAGGATTTCGGAGTCATCACCCTGTTTCTAAAGAATTGTGGTCCTTTGATCCCACACCCTTTTTATCCTACCATAGATTAAATGGTAAATCACGGAAAAATAGGATTATCAATTGTGAAAATAATCCCAAATTGTCTCGCAGACCTGAGTATCACGATTCAGTAAATTATTTTGTGATGCATTAAGTCATATCACTGTTTCGTTTGTATTATAACTTGTGTTTTGATATATTAAGATGAAATTTAGTGTAAGCGTAGAATCAAGAGTGGTAAGAGGCACTTCCTTGTTCCCATTTATCCTATTCAGTTGATTTGTGCTGTTTCGGAGGGTGTTTATTTCAAACCGTTTCCCTGGATGATAGAGTTTATTCCCGCCTGATGTCTGTCCTCAGGTACACTGGAGAACCTGGAGGAACTGTACCTCAATGACAACCCCAACCTGCACAGCCTCCCGTTCGAGCTGGCCCTCTGCAGCAAGCTGTCCATCATGAGCATCGAGAACTGTCCCCTCAGCCACCTGCCGCCCCAGATTGTGGCGGGGGGCCCCTCCTTCATCATCCAGTTCCTCAAGATGCAGGGACCGTACCGTGCCATGGTCTGAGCCAAGAGCAGCTCGATCCCAGTCCCACTTTAACTCCAAACCCTCCACTTGCTCTGCACCCTCGCGCCTGGCGCCCCCCCACACCCACCATTACGTGTATCTTACACTGTAAAGCAAACGAGACTCTCCACAATCAGTGTCGAGAGAGGAAGGAGGAGGAAGAAGTGAGAAAAAAGGTCTTTCACTATCCTCGGGCAGACACAAGGTGAATCTTTGGAGACCTGACTTCTGTGTTGCTCCAGAGTTTATCACGGTCATTTTAGGACCCCGGCCACCCCCTGCTCGTCCTTCACTCCGAATCATACAGGAGGAAAAAAAATGTCCATCTCTTTGCCAAAACTGAAGATATATAAAGTTATATATATTGAGTAACTGTGAGCTAAGTGGCAAGTCTTTTAACCATATAAACCATGCTCCCATTGCCAATGTATTTACAGTAACTACAAGCATCTATTATGTGAGCAAGGATACAATTGTATGCAAAAACAAACAAAAAAAGTCTTTTGAACTTCACATTTACTGCTGCTGCCGTAATTTTAACTGTCATCTTGTCATATTTTCTTTTGATATTCCCTTTTTTTATCATCTTCCTCAAGATAAATTATGTCAATTGCTTTTTGACCATAGAGAACAAAGGTCTAATGATGGTGTGTTCCTTTTTTTTCTTTTTTTTCAATCTTTCATGATTTAAAAAAAAAACTGTGCCTATGTTTAGGAGTGATCGAGTGGTTCATTTCTAAACACAATTGTCCATGAGAATACAAAGATATAAATTATTTCCTTTTTTTTATTACTGCTGTTTTGACTTTTTTTTTTTTTCATTTTTGCTGTTGCATTAATCTGTTAAAATGGGCGATATCAGTTGTAAAATAGGTTAATTGGAGATCTTTTTATGAAATAGCAGCAGTGGTTGTTCAGCATTAAGCTAGTAATGTACACATATGAGAAATGCCAATCATACACGCTTGGGGAGGACAAAAAGAAAAGTAAGTTGGGACTTGAACGGGCGGTGCCACGACCCCAGGGTCAAAAATGCATATGTGATGGGATAAGTGCTAGGAGATGCTTTTGTATATGTACACAAGTCCTGGTTGTTGCCTTGGGTGCAATTTTAGTTATGTTTACTTGTTTTATATTATCTCCAGTGTTGGGCTGCAGAGCTGTAATCCAGTTGATCATTGACCAACATATCAAGCGTTTTTTAAAAAGACGTGATCTGGGTCTTTGGAGCTTGTGGTGAGTGCATCACAGCTTCAAACAAGATTTCATAATAACCGGTAACAGGTAAATTCTTGACACTTTTTTTGTTATTTTTTTAACAGGGTCTCCCAATAATCTTAATTACATTCATTTTGTCCCACACTGTCCTAGCAATGCTGCTGCTCTCATGCACTTTTGTTTAAAATACATTGGCACCCACTATATTTAGGCAACAAAAAAACACAGTAGCCTCTCATTGGTTGTTTTTGAATGGGGGCATTTTTTTGTTTTTGTTTCATAAATAAGTATTTTATCCGTTAATTTGTATCAATTTGAATATAAGTTTCGAGTTTCCCAGGCTCAGAATATACTAGTAATTTTCTTTTGGGGAAGTTTTATCCTGTCAAACATTGGTTTCAAATTCCCATATCCTGCTTCCTTCATTGCAAGTGAACTGGCTTACTGCAGGTCAGTTCAGCATAATGTTTTATTTCAAATCAATTCACATTGAGTGTTTACGATTTTCCTAAATGATGAAATGTGTATTCAGTTAGTATTATTTCAAATGTGTGTACATTAAAAGCCCCAACAAAAGGTTAATCAAACCAAACCTTTTTTTTTTTCTTGAAAATGTGTTGCATCCCGACTCTATATCCAATCATGATTCTGTTTTGTATTGAAATGTCTGGGTCTACTATTTCTTTGCAGCAGCTTTGGTGTGTTTTGTGTGAGCTGTGGTCCGGTCTCCTGGGCGATGAGCGCCACAGTGCTCGGAGGGGGCGGGTATATATGGGGGGGGCAAATGTACCGCTGCTTCTAATTTACCAGCAGAACTTGTTGCTGCTTTTCGTGGACTGATACATATGCTGTACAAGGCGGAGGGGGAGCTGGGGGGGGGCAGGAGGTGGGAGACGATCCACTCCCGATACAGACTTTTATTCGGAAAAACCCTGGCGAGGGACAAATCCACTGACCTTTTTTCAAATCGGCCTGGTGGTTTTCTCACAGATCAAATCGTTTGGACACAACGATGAGACGACACAACAAGGTGCATATTTGAGCTTAATGCAGTTACAGTACAAGACTGTCGGAAAAAGACACACAAATAAAAAAAATTGTAAAAAGGGCTTTCTGTGTTCATGCTCAACAACACACCGGAGGCATTGCATTCCTGGTTTTCTATAAAAGCTTTGGAAGTTTCTTTTTGGTGTATTTTATTTACTTTTAGCTGTAAACAATTGTGTGAAAATGCCTTCAATGAGTACTGGGTGAGATGTGCATTAGGTATGCAGCAACAGCGCTGTGACCCATTTTTACATTCAGATCTCTGTTTTTACTTTTTTTCATGTGCCATTCTGTAAGGTTGAGAATGCCAGTGTATGAAGACGCAGAGGAGGATGATGATGATGATGATGATGATGATGATGGGGGACGGGCAGAAACTGGACAGGGCTAATGGACCGGAGAGCATTTATCAGATCCTGGAATGTAGTTCAAATGTGTTGTGGAGGAGCTGGACGTCACCGACTGGCCCGCTCAGTTCAAGGTGCGACCTGTTGGATCAAAGTGGTGACGATGTATTGCATACTGGCGCATCCTTAACAATCGGGAGTGTAATTGGTGGTTATTTTTCTATCGTCTGTGACTTTTAGGCCGTGGGGAGCATCACAGAATCAAGTCATTTCGCACCTTAAGCTTTTCTTCTTCTTTTTTCCCCCCCTCTCTCTCCCTCTGAATCGTACAACTTGTCTTTTTCTTGCCTGGTTGTTTTGTACAGGAACCAAGCATGTTGGACACATTTGACATGATTTGTCTGGGTCGGAATCAGGCGTTTTTGCATAGGGGACTTCGATCTAGTGGCTATTTGGTGTATCTGCAAATGCTCCCTTTTTGTATATTGCAAAGGGTATCGAAGCATTGTGTGGCAATGCTTATCCTACTTAATCTACATTGACAAGCAGCCTTAATGGTCTTTTTTATGTGTTTGGCTATTCCTCGTGTCTATGGCCACTGACTGTACTTGATGACAAGCAACTGGTTGTTACAATGTAAATTTGGAATCTAATTTCTTTCTGTCTTATTTTTCATTTTACTCTGTACAGTGATCTGACGTTACGGTAGACTCAGTATTACAGAATCTGTAATGTGATGAGAGTTTTACAAAAAGACAAATGGTGTAATGGAAGGTAATGCCATTATGCTACCAAGTGGATGTGCATTAGCTTTGCGCCTCACTTGTCTTTGGCATTAAAGGGGAATTCCACTAAAACTGACTTGCATTGTTATTCTGCAAAAGTAGATCCCTTTTTTTAACAGATTGATTTTTTTTGGTCTTTTTCATGTTTTTCTCCATAAGTCATATCAGACTTTTAGTCATTAGATTGTGAGATCAGGGGAAATAAAAGTATGTGACATCAGCTGTAATAGTATGAGACTGTTCAGAATTTAATTTAGACATAATTTTTATTATCAGAAAGAAAAATACACTTAAAGGTTGTTTTTTTTTTACCTCATCTTGAGAGCACATAAATACATAAATGTTCACTTTCTCCCCAATCAAAACAAGCCAGTTTTGTTGGAACAGCCCTTTAATGTGATTTCCCACTGCCCTGTATACCACTCACATGCACGCGCACCCCCCCCCCCCCCAAGAGCTCACACACTGTACTCTGTACTATCTCCATACATTAACTTGACTGCCTTATGCGCACCAAGCAGAACCTTTGACCATATGATTTAATCAACCAAAACAGATAATCATTTCCCCCCCTTTTTAATTTCTTCCTTTAATGTCAATAAAGGGATCTGGGTCCACAGATTGAAGCAGAATTGTTGAGTCTGTCGTCTCTTGGACGAGCAGATGCAGACATGACTACCTCTTTGTGAGTCTCCAATCCTAAACCACAGTGACCAAGATCCCGTCTGAGGTGTTTCTGCCTGTGTACATACTGCACAAAGCTGCAGGTTGGCAGCAGGACCTTGGATTTGGACCAGCAATTCAACAAGAGTTAGTTGTATTAAGCATATTTCTGTTGTTTTTATTTGGGTTATATGCCTTTACTAAGTATTATTTGGCAAATGAAAAAGAGGGGGAAAAACGACTGATTTGTGAGCTTTGCTGTAAATGACAAACCTTACCGATGCCGCCCCATTGTAAGACAGATATCCTGAAACCCGACCGGTTGCAGAGTGCTACTTTGCGAGTGCAAGACCATGTTTGGTGATGTTCTGTATGTACATACATCTTTTTAACTGTAATAAACCGATAAATATTTACAAATTTATCATGCGTCGCATCTGCATAACTCGGTTTCACCGAACGCCAGGGGAAAGCATAGGACAACAACAATAAGCTGCTGGAAAACTAAACAGTCGCTAAGCAGGTGGTTTCCCCTGCCTCTTGTCTTTTCACGCCTGGAAAACATTGATCCTTTTTATGTCCACGTATCTATTGAGATGGACACCATGGAAGTACTGCCTTTAGTGCAAAGGGGAATATTTTGTTAGTGTAAAAAGAAAATTGAATTTTTTTTCTATTCATATTAAGTTTAATTGTATAGCTGATGTTCAGTTAATGACTGAATGGTATCAACTGATTTAGAAAAGATATTTTTGATAAAGGATGTCTTAGAAAAAGAAAGTGTTCAAAAATTCAACTTGGCGCATGTGAAAAGACGCAGGGAGGCACTTCGATACACTGTCCTAAAAATGGTTTAATAATTACTTAATTTGTTTCAGAGGGAATTTGACTGTGAAAAACTGAAAATGCTCTGAAACAATACCTCAAACAGACTTGTTGTTACAGGTGAACAGATGCAAGTGAGTTTGTCGCCTGTGCGTCATCTCCGACTTGTATCAGAGCTGAATTTGTTCTTATCCACATGCTGCTCTCGGAAATGTTGTTGTGAAACACTGTTTCCCTCTGCAGTTACGAAAACATAATTCCGAGAACCAACCTGCAAACACCACTGGAAATCATATGCAGAGGTACACACACTTGCTCCTGACCTGTGTGTATTTGCCATCCAGCGTTTCTCTGGCATATTTCACTTCTATTCAATCTATTTCAATTCTAATGCCATGTATATATATATATATATATATATATATATATATATATATATATATATATATATTTATATATAATGGATGTGTGTTGCTGCACTTCTCTTTTCAATCCTAATCACAGATTGATCATAGACAGCAACACCTGCTCACTGTGTCAATAATCCTGCTCCGTTCATTGGTGTAGGATTTATGTTCCATCACTTATACAACCTGTGCATTAAGAATATTTAATGAAAGACTAGGCACAGTAGGCCACATGTGTATGTTAAATCAGTTTTTCTTATATTCATTTTTGAGTTTCTCTTATTTTTCAGTGGCCCTGAGCGGTGTCTGCTCCGGTGCAACACCGCCCCCTGCTGGTGAAGGATATTGAAAGGCGTCTCTCCGTCAGTGACACGGAGCACGGTGCCGTCCGGAAGTCAGTGACCGTCAGGACTCAAATCCGCCTGTTTCACTGATGTGTGGAGTCTAGTCGTGGATTCGATTCCTTGCCTGGACCCATCCACTTTGAACCACTACCCTCCCTCCACGAAGTCCCCCTGCAGAAAAGGGTTCCAGGAAAGAAGAAAGACAAAGAGAGAGAGAAGCTGAGAGCACTGACCTCCTCACCCTCTCTTGTTCCGGCTCCATGGTTTTTTTGTGTTGTTGTTGTTGTTTTTGCTGTTGTTGTTGTTGTTGTTGTTTGTTTCTCTCCCACGCTCGCGTCCTCCTGGAGCTGGGGGCTCTTGCTCTTGCAGGAGACGACAGGTGTCACTGTATCCTTGCGCTTTTTGTCTGCGCCCTCGTGCGCCAACAAGCGCCACGACAAGCAGAACAAAAAAATTAAATAAATAAGAAAGAAAGAATAAGCGGACAGACACACCCACTTCCAGCTGAAAAACCTTTCTCACAGTTCTCAGATACTGCTGCACACCACAGGAGATCAAGTAATCATTCTTGAATTATTCATTTATAATATAGCAGTTTGGTCCAAAAATGCCAAGGTAAATGTAAAAAAAAATCCATCTTATGGGATTTATTCTTCATATGTGTTGACATACATGTTTGCCTGTAGACAAATTTGAACATGTTTAACTTATGTCTTGTCTGAAAGAGTTCATTGGAATCAGATTACCAAACATCGTCCTTCTTTGGAGACATCTTGGCCTCCTTTTGGAAATGTGTGAGTGAGACAGATTTATTTTCAAATGCTCTTTCTTCAAATAATTATTATTATCAATTCAAAATACTTATGACTCAACATGATTTTTGTCACACTGTGATACTGCAAAGCTAAGATGAATATATATAAGTTTACCTATAGATGAGTTGTTGTTTTTTTTAATTCGCAGTCGTCACGTGTTGCAATGATCATGGGACCAAAAGCAGGAACTACACTCAACATCACAACAACGTGAGAGACGCGTCCATCCAGTGGGCACGACGCAGAGTCTGAGATGCTCAGGGTGACCACGTTGTGCACACACACACACACACACACACGTGCGCGCGCACACACGAGCACTCTGTGTACTTCCACAGTGTCTGAGGAATTTTCCTCCCCTAAGCCGAAGCCTTGCAGTGAGTTTTGACCTTACCACAGAAGAAGAGCACAAACAATACATTAACAATGCTGAGAGCCGGAGCTTTTGTGGTGAGATGGGGCTCCAATTCCAGGAAGACGCTGTCTGCGAGTTTGGGAAATGATGAGTCCCCTGATGGATGAAATCTGAAGAAATGATGCAGAAATGATGGAGAACAACAACAGTGTTGTCCGTCCATAAAAGGGCAGGGAATCGGAGTTTAAAGTCATATTGGCTACGAGTTCTTTCTGATAAACTTGTATCAGAGGTACAGAGGACGTAGCTAGTATGACTAGTCTAATGAAACCAAACATGGTGAAATTCTCCTTACATCTAACAATAAATATTGGTCTTATTATTATATATTTTTTTGAGCTACATCCTCTCTCACATTCTCAGCTTTAAATCTCCTGCACACTGTCCGTCTTAGTGCAGGTTGATTACATCTCAGTCAAATCAAACTTAACCCAGTTATCCACTAATGAAAATGACAGTTAATTAGCTCACTTACACTGTTCACGTCTTCTATCACATGACACTTCTTAATTATGTGGGGGAAATCATGTTGGAGCTCGTTTTGTGTGTGTGCATGATGTAGTTAAACAGCAAAGGACAAATTATTGTAGGTGTCAGATTAGGGTTCGATGTTTGTGTTGGGCAGATGACACGCTGAATTTACCAAATACACATTACGTCATGTCAAATACAGCTGCGTACAGACAGAGAATATCTGAGTAGCTTTATTAAATGTACATATAATCAAAGAATGACTGTCAAACTGTAAAAAAAAGAGTTACATTTACCCCCTAGAATCCTTTTTTTTTCTCTATATATTTTTATTGTACAAGGAAGATGAAATGCAGCCTGACCCTGTTTGTACAGGTAACTGCTCTCAAGTCACATGTGTAAACACCAAAGTGGCTTTTCAGGTGTTTCCTGTGGGCGAACCCTCGGCGATAGGCCACAGACTCTGTGAATCAGTGTGAGGTCTGCTCCTGACTGCGGTCGGGGGCTCCCTCTTGTGCAGCCCCTGGCGAGTGAGAGGTGGATCGTAAAACATTTATAATAACACGCCTCTGCTGGTATACAGGTGGTGTCCTTTGGGTGCTGCCTAGCAACTGAGTCCAGCTGATGCACTGCAAAAAATGCACCCCCCCCCCCCCCCCCCATGTCCATTTAGAGTCAATGAATGTGTAAAGTTATCAATTTCTTCACAGCAATTTTTCTAGTCTTAAAGAACAAAGAAAGTGGACGTAGGTCGATTCAGCTTCAGAAGATTAAAACTGATCCCAGCTTTGGGTTGTTCTCACTCTTAGTACAACAACTATCAGGCTCAAGGATACGATTGAACACGTTGTACAGCAACTGACTGATGATTCATTTTATTTTGCTTCGAGACTCCTGAAAATCATTTCTGGAAATGAAAGAAAAAAAATGATCTCTGCTGTTCTTGTGTCTTTGCTTGATGAATTTCTCTACTACACTTTTATTTGCTACATAGAGATTCAAGGCAGTACTGACTGTAACTGTATTAGTCTGTCTACAATAACCGATTTTATTTTCCCTGCGATTGTGTGTGATTTTCACCTCCTTGTGTGAATCACTCTGTGTTTAAAAAGGTGCTACAGGTCTAATTAGCTCTCTGTGGTGATGTCATTCACTTCTACAGGGACAAAAAGGAAAAATAACTTTTAAAAAAAGAACAAAACAAGCTCAGAAATTATAATTTACTGAACTTACTTCAAGGGAACTTGTTGTTGCATTACTACGCCAAGTATTACACCTCATGTTGATATGAGTTAATACTACGAGCTACATATTGTTTTGAAGCACACTGTTGACCGCGTGTGTTATGATGCGGAATGCATGTATGTAGCCTGTGTGTAACGTATGTCCAGGGCCGGCCCTAGGCATTAGTGGAGTAAGCGGCTGCTTATGGGCCCCCATGGCCACCAGGGGCCCCCCAAGAGCACTTGAAATGTCCCACAAGAAAGCTTGATTTAAAATATATATATATATATAATTATATACATGTTGTGTTATGTCAGTTGCAATTATACAAAAATTCAATATTATGTAAACGTTCTGGCGAGCTAATACTGGTTTAATGAATTCCCACCTTCTGTCGGAGCTCAGGTTCATGCTCCAACATGCGCGATGTAACGATGGGCACGACACAACCACCGGCAGTCGGTCAGTCAGTCGGTGGAATTCGTAGTCCATTGTCGTTCTGCACTTGTTGCAAATTTTTCAAACCTAGAGCAATTCAAATGGTTTCCTCGTTTACAATAATCGCATGATCTGCTGGTTTGTTTCCGTACATTTCAGCACACCGAGTTCAGTCCGCCACTCAGAACTGTATCACTTTGAATATCAAAGTGCAAATTAACACGGGACCACTATTGTGATTTGGCTACTTTCAAGATTTTAAAAACCTATAGAATAGTCCGACATTGGTATAATGTATAAGCGACAAAGCGACAACTAATAAAGTTGATAATGGGTGTGTTAGATTTAGAGAAGGTGTCTAAATTAATATTGGAGGCGGTGGGGGGGGCGAAAAATCCTATTCTGCTTAGGGCCCCATATAGACTAGGGCCGGCTCTGTGTATCTCCACGCGTAAATGGACACACTTCACTGTATTTATTTGTCTGGCTCATGATCGTTCCATTTCATTATCAGAGTGCGTGTGTCACTGCCCCCCCCCCCCCCCGTCCACCTCCTCTCGTCTGTAGCCGCCGGTGTTGTCGGACCCGCAGCATGTGTCGTCGGTTGTTGACACTGTCCGCGGGCGCACGGGGGGAGCGGGACACTTCTTGCAGCGTGCGGGCTATAAAGGGAGGGAGTGGCGCGCGGGCGGGCGGACGCTGAGCAGAGACTCTCCGCGCGCAGACGCCGGGCATTACGCGACCAGCGCTCCATCGGGTCCGACGCCGAGCCGGCGACTGTGAATGCGGCGCAGGGAGAGAGACAGAGGAGGGGGGGTCGGGGGGGGGCACGGGGGGTCGGGGGGGTGGTGGGAGACCTGACGACTCGTCTGCCACATGGATCTTCTCTGCGTGCGACCGATCTGCCTGAAGAAGTTACCCACTGACGGCTCCTTGATGCCCGCGCGTCTCTGGCACTGGAGAGCTTGTGTCACCGCTCGTTGCCTCAGGTGAGATTATTTTACACTTCATGTTTGCTCATTATCTCTCTCTCTCTCTCGGTGTCGTTGAAGGGAGTTCACTAGTATAACGCTCGAGTTAATGGCCATAATCTTCACATAACAGACATGTCATATTTGGCAATATAAAGTGTAAATATTGAAAGATCTGATTTTGTCCCCCCCCCCCCCTTGTTTCCTCATATTCCCAGATGAGCTGACATACTTATAAATACTGTAATTAGAGCGTGTCTTCGTGGAGGCAGTGCACGATGACAGAGAGAAGCCCTGCCAGCAGAGCCTCAGAGGAGTGATTCTGTTGCTTTCCCCCTCGGCCCCGCTGTGAGCTACGAGCTGCGCTCCTTCCTGGTGGATGATATTTGTTAACCTCGGTTGAACTCACCCAGGAAGTGGGGACAATCTGCTCCAATGGAGTTCGACAACGAGACCAACCAGACTCTTCAACCGGAGGTGGCCGCGTACAGCCTCCAGATGTCCGTGCCCCTCACTGTGCTGGTGGGGATCATGATCCTGCTGACCGTGTTCGGCAACGTGCTGGTGGTCATCGCTGTGTTTACGAGCCGGGCCCTCAGGGCTCCGCAGAACTTATTCCTGGTGTCTCTGGCGTCGGCGGACATTTTGGTGGCGACCCTCGTGATGCCCTTCTCCTTGGCCAATGAGCTCATGGGATACTGGTACTTTGGGGAGGTGTGGTGTGAAATATACCTTGCCCTTGATGTTCTGTTCTGCACCGCCTCCATTGCCCACCTCTGTGCCATCAGCTTAGATCGCTACTGGTCCATCACGCAGGCCATCGAGTACAACCTAAAGAGGACGCCGCGCCGCATTAAGTGCATCATCTTCATCGTGTGGGTCATGGCAGCGGTCATCTCTTTCCCGCCACTGATCACCATGGAGAAAGAAAACAGAGAGAAGGACCCTGTGTGTAAGATCAACAATGACAAGTGGTATGTCATCTCCTCCTGCATCGGCTCCTTCTTCCTTCCCTGTGTCATCATGGTGCTGGTCTATGTGCGGATCTACCAGATTGCCAAAAAGAGGACGCGGGCCCCTCCAGGGGACAGGAAGCAGAAGGACATTCCGATGACGGCCACCACCGCTGCTGTCGACAAAAAGGAGAACGGCGTGGGCGCAGAGGACCACCTTTGCCACGAGAAACTAAATGGCAAGAGGGACATTGAGCTGAAGAGGGAGGAGGAAGGAGAAGGGGGAGCAGACGAGGAGAAAAGAGA
Organism: Scophthalmus maximus; assembly: GCF_022379125.1. Taxonomy (NCBI): domain Eukaryota; kingdom Metazoa; phylum Chordata; class Actinopteri; order Pleuronectiformes; family Scophthalmidae; genus Scophthalmus; species Scophthalmus maximus. Next base: position 16,318,679 of record NC_061522.1, on the reverse strand, counting down.
GGTCAACGGCGTGGACATCGAGGAGTCGTCGTCATCGGACCACAAAGTGAACAACCCCTGCTCAATCAAGAAGAAAGCGGCCAAGGGGAAAACCAAACTGAGCCAAATCAAACTGGGGGACGACGACGTCCAAAAGCGGGCGCAGAGCACCAAAGGCAGCCGCTGGAAGGGCCGCCAGAACCGGGAGAAGCGGTTCACCTTCGTCCTGGCCGTGGTCATTGGGGTGTTTGTCGTCTGCTGGTTCCCCTTCTTCTTCACGTACATGCTGATGACGCTGTGTGAGTCCTGCCGTGTTCCCGACAACTTGTTCAAGTTCTTCTTCTGGTTTGGTTATTGCAACAGCGCGCTGAACCCCATCATTTACACCATCTTCAACAATGACTTCAGGAGGTCGTTCAAAAAGATACTGTGCAAGAGGGACACTGGAAGATACGTATGACGGACTCCATCTTCGTGTGCATACTTTTTTTTGTTACCATGTTGTACATAAATCGCGCAAAGTACTTAAAGTACATGGATCACTGACTTGTGAATGCTCTCGGTGTAACTGCTTGGATAGGCTTGGCCAGGGTGAGCTTTACATGCAGCAGCATCTTCTTTTCAAATAATCCGCCGCCCACGGCTTTGGCATGACCACGATCACTCACGTAGAACACCACAGTGAAACCATGTTTTTATTGTAAATGTTATTTAGTTATTTTCACGTTTTTTTTTTTTTATAAAACAAGCAAACATAGTGAGGTCCACGATATGTGTTGTATTTTATGACAGTATGTTGTACAAAATGAGCTGTCAGAATGTATATTGATTTTGGTGATGACGATGATGATGATGATGATGATGATGATGATAATGATGGCTCTTTAAACAATAAAACCCATTTCATGAACTGGTCTCAGGACTCAAAAGCAACTAAAGCATCTGGTTGGTAACCTTATCTCTTTTTGTCACACACACACACACACACACACACACACACACACACAGCAATACAGAGTCTTTAGCTTTAGATTATGTATTATATATGTATGTTACAATTTGGCGCTACACAAATAAAACTGAACTGATTTGAATTATTTAAAAAAAACACTTCTAAAATTTGCTCTCAGAGCATGAACAGGGGTCAAGAGAGAGTGTCCCTGATTAGGAAAAACCTGCCATGTTAAGGGGTGAAAAGGTGGATGAGGAGGACAAACCCACAGGTCCCCTTGTGCAGGGATTTTGAGAGCGGAGTCGGTCCTTCAGCTGCTCTCACAGAACAGTGTCAATTCAATGGCCTGTTGAATCTGACCTTTGCAGGAGATTAACAAGCAGTTTAACTCTTCATGAGCCCGAATGCAATATGTGCAAATGTCCTTTTGATCGTGTTTGTGATGAGACGGATGTGTCTGAGGTATCAGAAGAAAAGAATCAATTGAAATTCCATTTTTAATAATTTTTCTCCTTTTTCCCTTTTTTCTTTCAAGTGTGTGTTTGCTTAGGCCCCAGATTTCACAGTCGGGTCACGAATCAACGAGTGAATGATGAACACAGTTGTAATGCAAGGCACGAGAAGTGGAGATGTCGTGGTTCGTTTTCCATTTTGTGTTATCGCAGCATGCGTCATTAAGTAAAGACACGGAGCTCGTCAATCCAGAACCTGATTGACTGGTCTCTGCCTGTCTTCAGTCCGCCCTCGCCATCTTCTCCAGGAGAACGAGTGAACGCCACAAAAGAGCGACTCTCATCTGCGCAGTCAATACAGAGAAAGCGGCATTTCCCAGTGGAGTGAGTGTAAGTAAATGGATTCCTTTTGACAGTCAGGGAGGCAGCTGAGCAGTGCTATCTTCAGAAAAGCGAAATGGTTCTTCTGGGAGTTTCTCGCCGATATCCAGCGACCCCGTCCAGCAGAGGCTGGTGTGCGCTGCCATTCAGCTGGTGGAGTGTTTCCGTGCACGTTCACAAAATGTGTAAGTGTGGCGAGCCTGTGAGAAAGAGGGAGTGTGTGTGTGTGTGTGTGTGTGTGTGGGTGGGTGTGTGTGTGAGAACGTGCGTCTGTATTTACAGCACATATAAACACAAGGGGGGAGCTCCCACTGGACAGACGAGTTTGCTGCAGTCGTGCTGATGCTCCACGTTCAGTTTGACTGAGGGATATTGTCAAAAAAAATCTGGAGAGAGTCTGATTGATATCCATTTGTGAAACACATGCTTTTAAAAAGAGACTTTGTGAAGTCTCAGTTATTTTTCACACCGGCAAAGCTGTTAATCACAACTTTTTAATGTCTGTCATAATATAATACTCTCATGCCTACACATTTGACATTGTATTGGATGAGTTACCAGTTGGTCTAATTATTCCTGCTCTCTATCTTTGACCTGAAGAGAAAAAAAACAAATCTTCATAGTGCAACTCCAAAGTAACCAATGGGAAAGTTCATCGTGTGTCCCCCAATGAACTTTCACCAATTCATTGTAGACACATTTTCTAAATGTGAAACTGTAGTTAATGGAAAATGTAGCCACACTGCTGGCTGATCAGAAACATCCACATGGGCTTTTTACTATCACAGTTCATTGCAGGTTCCTTGGCGTCTGGTTCATTTGGTCCATTTATTCCATTTTTGTGCAGAACGAGTGCTGTGGATGTAGTCTTCCATCTCTAACATATTCAATGTATTAGTATGCAAGTTTTGTTCCCGGCAGGCTACGTCCACACTCTTTTGTTTTTGTTTTAAAATGCATCAGGTTTGCAACGTTGACGCCCAGCATCCACACGACTCCAGAGACTATTGGAAAAATGCTGCCGGCCCCTTGTTTTAGACTGAAAAATCAAGGGTTGCGTTTTCGTCGGGACAAGCAGAAACTGAGATTTGCAAACTGAGATGCAAAGCATTGCTTCCCCTCGATAACAAGAACTGTTCCAGCTGTTTCGTTTAAGTAAAGATCTAACCGGGTCTTACCATCCGCCATTGCTGTTCCTCATTCGTAGTATTTTTTACAACACCTGTAAATAGACAATCTGCTTCTTGTTAACACCTGCATGTGCATGACCTGTGTACGTGAATAGTCATGTGATACGCGTTTTCAGGTGTATTAGTATGGACACGTTGTTTCTCATACAGAGCTAAAAATGCTTGTTTGGATGAGGATCGTTTAAATAAACAATGTTTTGAGATGAAAATGTAGTATTATGGACGTAGCCAAAGACTTTTTCAGAGGACATTCACCGATGAATAGGTGTCTTGTTGTGTCCTCCTCTGCCTCTCCGTCTGCCTCTCTGTATCTCACACATCAACAAGCAGCAGTGATATCATTAGGCGGACGTGCTTGCTGACAGCCTATTGGAAGGAGCCAGCTGTCGAAGTCAGCAGACCCCTCACAGACACACACACTAACACACGCGCACGCACACACACATGCACGCACACACACTTAGCCTCTGGGAATCGGGGCATGGATCATCAGGTTAGAGTGCACATCCATCTCCAAAAGGCTAACCATGGTGGCTAAGTGCAGCTACCATTCACACAGACGACGGGGACAAAATGTCAGAAGCAGCAAAAAAATCCCACAGGACAAACGAAGTTGCATTTGACTCAACTGCCTCACTTTTGAGTGTTTGTTTCTGCCAATGTGTGAGTATGAGTGTGTGCGTGGGGTGTTTTTAATATATGGACGTGGGAGTGATGATGGGTGTGTCTGCTTTGTGCATCTGTACTGTAGGTGGCCGGGGTGAAAAGGTCACCATGACGATGGATATTGACTGAGGCACCCACATACTACAACCTGCACAGTTGTTTTTTTCCCGAGTGACATCTGCCTATTTGAGGTGGCTGCAGCGATACACAATTACTCATTGTGCTACTGATGACTCACTCTTGTTTTTTCTCCTACTTTTATTTCTCCATCTTTAATGTAGCACTTTCCCTGGACATCTGTGATATAAACGGTACTTTATACCATCCAAGAACATATAATTGAAGTCCGAACATATTTTATTAACAGTCTGCGCGTTGTTGTCTGTCTCCTCTTTGACAGAGGATTCTTCAAAGTGTTTCAGAGGTCTCATTTGAAATAGAGTCTTATAAACGGCGGGCTGATTAGCTGTCAGGCCTCTGGGTCTGATTGGAGACACAAAACAATGCTTGGCAATGGATATTTCCCTGGAAAATAATTTGGCTAGACAAATCTATTTTGCCGGAGCTCATTATAATGGAGAGCAATCAGTTCCCATCATCCCAGAGACCACACAGCATAACGGGGCATGATTATTAGACCTGTGAGGTAATTTGCTATACGGCTGAGGAAAGCAAGATATACGCAGGGTTCTAACGTTCTGGTGGAGTTAAAAACATCTGGGGGTTGGAGCAATGAGGGCTCGATTCCCTAAATGGACAAATTCGTACCAAAAATATGTTTTGGCGAGAAAATTGAGACATTGTTTTTAATTGCAGAGCTATGTGAACAACTTTCAGAGTTTTGAAAGTGAAGCTGACGCATGTGGTCCAAAAGTGATCTGAGCAGCCTTTCATACAGCAAAACTAAAGGTTGTCTCTATCCACCCCTCTCTGATCTTGAACGTAGCCCTTCACTAGCTCCTCCTTTCCGACCAATAAGGCCCAGTGATATGTCAGACTCTTGACTGTGTCACTTCCTCTTTGTCCTGCCATGTGCTGTCGTTGATGCCGTCTCGTCATTCAAACTGGAGAGGTATGTAACACTCGGTTTGCTTCGGCGTGATGTTGCATTAGATGTGTTCCAGCTTCTCAGTCAGGGTATCTAAGGGGCTGTGACCCTTTGGGACCACATCAGTGAGTATGGACTGGACAACCGTGTCACTGTGAACGCCCCTCGCTGCTGCTGCTGCTGCTGCTGCTGCTGTTTTTGCCCAGTGCTGTTTGCAAGTCATGTCTGCTATGAACTGGTGTCTGTAATTTGTTCCTTTAACTTTGTAGTTCCTTTTACTTTAACTTGTGGTGCACAGTGTCAGTCTCCTGGGGAGGAAAGGTCACCTCAGTTTTTTTGTGTTTTAACTCCCGTGGGGGTGCACTAGGGGTGGGCGGTATCGCGAACATATTCAATGTATCGCGGCTTGTTGTACAAAAGAGATATTAAATGATATTGTGAATACCACGATGACACATTGTCACTTGAAATTTTGTTGTGCCGCCGGCGTGAGACTTGCTTGGTCTTTTTGACTGGTTGGAATAATACTGTTTTGTTAAATTTAACTTGGTTGTGATTTCCCCCTTTTTTGCACGCTAGTTAAAAATTGTCTCATTAGAAACCATTGATGAATATAATTAAGATTAAAGAATGTTTAAATACAGACATAGATTGCAGGGACTTCTCTAGAATCATCATACTGGTGTGATTGTATGCACCAAAGGGTTGAATTATGCATTTGAAGTGGTTTAGAGGAGATATTCTTTATAGGCCATATCGCCCAGCCCTAGGGTGCACGAGTGGTTTTTCTGTGTGTGTGTGTGTGTGTGTGTGTGTGTGTGTGTGTGTGTGTGTGTGTGTGTGTGTGTGTGTGTGTGTGTGTGTGTGTGTGTGTGTGTGTGTGTGTGTGTGTGTGTGTGTGTGTGTGTGTGTGTGTGTGTGTGTGTGTGTGTGTGTGTGTGTGTGGACACAAACTACAAGTGTAGTTTGCTGCTTCCTTCACCGGCCTCCGTGCGCTGAACGTTAGTTCTGGTTTGTTTCTTTTGAATACTGTAAGTACATTAGAAACCAGGCATGCGGGGATGGATATGCAAGGTGACTCGGCCGGCTCGCTTGTTTCCTCATATGTAGCTCTGCGATCAGTACAATGTCAGAGACACAATAGCCACGTTTGTGAGAAACACGCATCATTGAAATAAACTGCAGTTTTCCTTTATTCTTTAGTTTGTGAGGGAACAGAAAGAGAAGTATGGTTTTCACAGTGGAGCTACTACGGAAGCTGTGTGGTATGTATCCTTGACAGCAACAACAAATCAAATATATATTAATTAATTAATTAATTAATTAATTAATTAATAAAGATTTAAACTGCATAATCTTTTCAGCACTACAACCATGTATAATATATGTCCTAGTGCGACTTTACTTTAATGAGCCAATCACCCTGATGGACACACGACACGCGCCTGTCACACATCAATCGAGACAACCAGCTAATACATCCCCAGCGGTGTTATTGGCACAATGGTGGTTATGAGTGTCGTGGTGGAGCATTAATCATAGGTGGAAGATCAAAGAAACGACATAACACATTTCCTGCCCTTGGCACACCGTGTGGCTCTATAATTATCATCGCAGATAAAAAGCGACAAGAGTTGAGAGCTTTTCTCTCTCCGTCACTCGGGCTCTTTGAGCTGCGGCTGCCTGTCTCCGCGGGTTTCAGACGGCGGGAGAAGAATATATCTATTTGGTGACACGGGATCGGCAAAGTGAGCGTGAAAGCCAAGAGGGCAGCTCAAGTGGGTGGCTGTAGTGTCTGTAATGGCTGACGAGTGTGTGCCGATGGACAGGCCGGTGGGCGTTTGAAGGAGATTACACCTGCGCGCAAAGCTGTTTCATCACTGCGGCCCTTAATGACGCCGACTTTTATGGAAGCGGCGGGTTCATGAATAGTGTGTGAAGAGACGAATGTAGGCTGTTGTCGATGTTTTATCTTCAGATATGTCATGATTCAAGTCATGCTGCATGACTGTGACTTCATTAAGTGGCGTTTTTTTATTTCAGGTTGCACATGCTAGGCTGCTTATAATCACAGGACTGTTGCCAAAGGATCTTTTTTCTTTTCGGTTGTTGTTTCACAGCTCGACGTGATAAGACGTTACGTCTGCGGCACCGTGAAGTCACAAGTGCAGCTCGTTGGATGAAGCATTACGAGAGTGTAATGTACACTGGCAACATTGTTTGCATTCATTTCTGTTCATTGATTTCCCCCCCCCCCAAAAAAGCACAATTTCCTGTGCAGCACCACATCTTCAGGCCATCAGATTAAAATCAACCATAATGTGATGCCGCTATAAATGAACTTTTGTTTTCCAGAAATTCAGTAAGGTGTTATGTAAACTGCACACAGTACATAACTTCACTGGGCTCAAACCGAAAAAGCAAAAGACCTTTTACTGAGTCCAGCTCACTCACTGCTGTATAGATTGTTTGCTTTGTGACTCATTTAGTCTTTGTGATCACAAATCTCCATAAACACCAGCAGGGCAAATCGACCTTGCCCCCCAATACCTACTGGACCCTCCCCATCCCGGAGTTGCAATCTGCGTTGCACAGACAAGGGTCTGCTCTCCATCCCCCACACCAGGTTGCGTACTTTTGGGACACAGCCTTCTGTGTTAAAGCCCCTAACCCTCTGGAACTCCATCCCCTCAGAAATCCGAAATGCCCCCTCTCTGGACATCTCCAAAAGACTCCTCAAAACCCCCCTGTTCACCAAGGCCTACAATCCCCCATGACTTTTGTTTGTTTGTGTGAATTGTAAAGCGACCTTGGGTCCCTTGAACGACGCTATATAAAATTAAGTTATTATTATTATTACCAGGCTTCAAATATTTGTGATTGATTTCTGTTTTGTTATCAGACCTCTAATGCCCATTACAACAATGTGTATCAGTATGGAAAGATTGTGCAAACGCAATGGAGAGTACTAGTAGTATTGATAGTACGTATTGATGACACTCATTCATATCCCATATTCTCTTACATACTGTCAGAACCTTTCAGGTGGTGACCGGTTTGATGTAGTCATACCTTCACAAACTCCCTTTCAACAGCCCACATAGGGTCGTGCAATTGAAATGTGAGCTAATGCACGCTGGCATAGATTTTAAGATTAAAATTTTTGATTGAAATTGTGTTCCTACTGAAGGGGAGCCCATTATTCACAGTAATGAAGTAATTAAAGAAATGACAGTTTTCAGGGCCTTTGAGATGCAGATGTACAAGAACAGGACAAGTTGATCAGACAGGTTGTCATAGCAACATTGTTTTTTCGTTTTTGTTCAATTAATTTTGTTGAGGTTGTGCATGTTAAAGATGCCAGAAATGGAAGGCTTCATGTACAGTATTCCCTCTCGCCCGTCAATAATATGATATAATGGTGTCCATCCTCAGCCAATCACAAAGTTGCCCCATTATTTGTACAAAATATGAAACTTTTCATTCTTTAACCCTCAGTTTGGATAAAGAGAAACTTGACAAATAAGCATCAGTGGTAGGATTACAAAATAGACAATGACAACATTAGGTTCACGATAATGAATGACCCGACCATTGTTTTTGTATAGTCTGTGTTCAGCTTCTTTCAGTAGCTGCTGCAGTGTCTGTGTTTGGTTATTGTTACTTTTCATCTAACTGGCAGCAGCAGCTGCCGGAGTTTTCTGATCATCTCTCCTGCAGCTCCTCCTGAGCTGCAATCTTAATTTGAGAGACAATCTTCTGTAAAACAGCAAGTGAGAAGAATGTAATTACACTCGTGCAAACAATTCAACTTATCATTTAATGGCATGTGATTGAGCCCTCTGATTATCTCAACGATATGCCAACTCTCATCCATCCACGTATCATCCCTCCAACACCCATCATGCCATGTTCCTACATAGGTACTCATTACAAATACAACACTAGTACAATGGGGGTCACGTCAGCACTGGGTAAATATGAATAATTCAGAAGCAGGCTATTTTATGTGGAGTTAAAACCTTCCAGTAGAAATCAAGGCAGCACTGGAGGCCTGCAAACCATAGAGAAACAAATGAGTTATGTGTAATTATCTGTATCATGGAGAATTGTAAGGGGTGTGCCTGAGTGAGCTTGAATTCAAATGGTGCAGAATATGATCTAATATGTGGGTGTTGTCATGACATATTCCATTTGTTTTAGCAAGAGGGTAAAATTGGAAAGAGAGAAGGAGGGTAACTCCTGGGATGATCTGAATGTGCTCAAGCAAAAGACTAATTGATATCAGAGTCAAGGGTTTGGAAGCAGCAGGTGTGTGTTGTGTCTCTGTGAGAGTCTGTAAAAGAGACAGTGAAGTGAGTACACAGGCCACTTTGGAGGCGAACACGTTGTGTGTAAGCCTTCTGCTCTGTTTAAATGACAATGGCGATCCTGCAAGCCGCTGATTCCTGTGTATATTACATCCTACCCCAAACTGCATTCTGACCGTCATCTTCTCGTGTACCATCATGAACCCTTTTTCTCAAAGCTGATGTGATTCCGACTCTTCCCTCCGGTGAGAATAATCCCATTTCCCCGAGACAAAGGGCTCATCTTTCATATCGCTGCCAGTGGTAAATTAGTTTGAGGCCCAGGTATGGAAAATGGACATGATAGCCCATATTTATGGGTGAATTGGGTTATGTGGCTGGCAAATACAAATGGAAGAAAAACCACCGGTATTCTCCCTGGAACGTTCCCAGCAAATCAGAAGGGAGCAGCCAAGTCGTGTGTACATTAAACAGTGGAGCAGCTATGACAGCAAGGGTTTGTAACCTCAGGGATGAGTTCCAGTGTTCAGTTTCGTTTTTTTGCGGCAAAAAATCGACTTTCATGTTTCAATCTGCTCAATTTGGCATAAACACGATTAGATGTCTGTGTGATCCCCTGGGAACAGGCGCCTGTTCATAAGGCCTCCAAAACAACGCCAATGAAACTTCAGAAAAGAAGAACACCACCACTACAAGGCTTTGTTATGCTATAATAATCCTGCTTCTGTCTTGTGAAGTCATATTTCAATTTTAAATGTTTATGCCCCACCTGGTCTTATGACAAAGGCTTTTCAGAATGAGTGGAGATGAACTGTCTGGTAAGAGAAACAATCCCACTCAGCGGGCGTGAGCAGTCAGGTTGACTGTGGTGTGGCCCAAAACACTTTAACAACAACATGTCAGTTACTTTTTGTGATTCCATGTCCAGCAAAATTTATAAATGTCAAATAAGCATCTGAAAGTTTACATTTTCAACTACAAATCGCAAGAATCATCAGGCTTTTACTGGGTCAGACTGAGAGGTTAAAATCACAGATCCATAAAGGTGCATGACTTATTTGTTTGAGGTTCCAGCTGAATAAATTTGAATCCATCCTCTGATGTCAGCACTTAAGCATCCATTAAGGGAATTAAAGTCTGCTAGAATAGAACAGTCTTTATTGTCATTGCACATGAACAATGAAATTGGATGCATGCCTATCAGTGCATTATCATAAAAAAGTGCAAAACAGTTATACAAATATGAGTAAATAATAATGATAATGTCATCCAATGGACTTCAGTAATAAATTCTAATAGTGTAAACTTCTAGACTAATTTCTTAAATATTTACTGCTGCTGTATTTATTTTGTTCATAGATTAATGTTGAACTCAATCTTTCCAGGTCCACTGAATTACAATGTACGCTCTGCTCTTAATTTTCCCCGTTGCCAAAGTGAATCAAAGTATCCGACCTCCTTTGATGATGGCTTTTCCTATTCACCCGGCACACACTTCATTTAGAGTAAACAAACTCACATCACTTGTTCTGCAACAGAAAAACTCAAGAGTTTCCCAGCTCAGGGTTCATCCGCTGAGAGTTCGGGGTTGAGTTCAGAGTTTGTTAAATCTGCCTTCTGAAACAGGCCTCCGAATGTGAAAGGGCATATAACCAGAGCCCAACTGAGACTAATTTAAGAGCAACTCTGGCCACAGAGTGACATGAAGTTCATTGCTCACTCAAAGGGCAGAGCAGAATATTAAATGTGCGAAACAAAAACTTAAGGAATTTGGTAACTTACCAACTTTGGCCAACCCTGTGAAGAAATGGACGGATTCTCTGAATATCTCTTTGTTAACTTGAGTAGAAATTGCATGAATAAGTATTATCCCAAAGAGGCTGCTTAAAAGCGAGGAGCTGGCAGGGGCATCAGGGCTAATGGAGCGATTTTAAAAAGTTTTCTGCTCTAATCTAACAAGAACCAGGATTGAATGGTCCTACGACATTAGAGAAAGTGACTGTGGATGTCCGCATCTTACGAACCAGGAAAAGCCCTGGCTCATGACTGCTTGAGCTAAGAATTATATAAACCAGTTCAATGATGAAATGGTGCAACCTCTTCTGTTTCATCACTCCCTTGAGTTATGGTTTTATTCACATACACTTACAGAAGCAGACATTACAGCCTGATTCTTTATGAAGGATCAACCGGGGGATGAATGTTCATCCTATCAGCTTGGTAATCTTAGATGTCAAACTTTTATTTAAACCTCCTGGTTCTAAGAGAAAATCCCCTTACACAATATCAACAATGACCAAACCGGGGCCATTGCTGGGAGAAAAAAACACTTCATCCGAAACAGACATCATACTAAAGGTATGGTTGTTTCACTGGATGCAGAAAAGGCATTTGTCGCGTAGAATGGGGCTTTTTGTTTGTTTTTTACATTCAAGGAATTTGGTGTAGAGAAAAATTGTATTGACTGGGTCAAGTTATTATACCAATATGAAATATCACAAAAAGTAAACGCTCTCCATACTTAGCACTTGTGGAAGCCTGTAGGACCCACATTCTCTGTTTTATATGCCAAGTTACATTTGTCACTCTGGGGATTGAAAAGATACAAAACAACTCTGCATGTTTGAACACATCCACGATGACTTGGCCTCTTTCGAAATTTCATTTTCGGTATCTGGTGGTGTGGTTATGAAATGATCCAGATTCTTACTGGTGAGATGTTCACTCGCCACTCTCCTGTTTGACCTGAAGCAGAGGGAATCAGAGGTTGCAGAGGCTGTAATGTCAAATCTACATTGGAGGTTTGGGATTTTAATAAGAAAAAGGGGAGAAAAAGCTCATGTTCAATCAGATGTTACTCGAGGGGTGACAAGGGACTGGGGTGATGCAATTTTAGCAACTAAGGGAGAAATACAAACACACTAAGAACACATTTCCCCTCAAGTTTATTCACCATCCAAAATGGGCATGAATTTAATCTTTAAAAATATCAGCAAATGAGCGATTAATCTATAAAATTTCGTAGTGATACTTTTACAGTAGGACAATGCTAAGAGGTGCTTGACAATTCCAGTAAAATGAATGACACTTTCCCTTAAACATGGCCTGGTGACCCGGGGGGAAGAGATGAAGCTTCAGAGACGGGTATCTGGGACTATAACATATCCAACTAGAGCAAAGGAACTACAGTTCACGTCGCTGTATCACCTTCATATATATAAGAGGGACCCGAAGAGGCCCGCTCTCTGTGCATACTGTATAGTCAGGATTTCTGGATGAAAGAAGTTAAATGTGGTTCTCGACAAATAACTGGATTTATGCCTTCTGTTGGGAAGGCCACACCTACTGTACAAGTCAAGGGGGGTTACAGTCATGAAATAGTTGTCTGTGACAACCTGTGCAGCACATAAAAGCAAACGGCAGGAAATTGATTTTGAATAATAGTCCAACAATTTGATATCTGGACATCTTCAATGTGCAATATTAACTGTCTTTCTGCCAATTTCAATATTTGATGTGCAGCGGTACACCGTATATATTCAGTTTACATTATATTTATTATTTATAATAAAGCCTGATCTGATCTTGTGGTAAAACGGGTATATTTCAGCTCCATTCTGCGATTATGTGGCATCTATATATTCTGGATGGTGCTTCACCTACAGCAGGGGACGATGGCTGAATGCTGAGGAGAGGCTTTGTCCGTATCGGTTCTCTCATCATTTATGAATTTATTATTATCCTATGATTGCCTTCTGTTTGTGAAATACGACTGTGCTGTACAACGTGTACAAACCCGGAGGGACCGTCTTAAGGGAGGGATTTTGTGTGTTGTGTTGGGGGATGGGTAGATGGATGAAAATCCTGTGTTCATGTTAACAGATAAATAATGAATAATGTTTGCTTACAAAAAAGCAAATCTTTGCTTCCTCACGTCATTACTTACTTTAACCCACGATGCCCCGTGTCGTGTTTTTAAAGACCTACTTTTCTTTGCTCCTTGCTGTGACGTGGCCTCTCCAAAATAGCACTCATTGACTTTAATGCTCCCCCGAGGGAGCGCGCATTTGTAAATATTTGAGCTGTGAAACATGAAACATAATTGCTCAATAGAAATCAGGTGGGAGACAAATATTGCTTTGTTGGATCAGGGGAGAAGTGGCGGCTACAGCTGGACTTTGCGACCATGTCGGCATTGTCCCTTCAAACAAGCTGATAATACGGGCTTGTTGCAGCGTTACACTGCGTTACACCGTATGAATTACAGGTTTGTGAAAGCGAACATAAATTATTGTTTCAATAATACTCTAGTAGTACTGGTTTAAAATGTGAGGGTCTATACTATTGCACAAAAACCTTCCAACCCCATTACAAGACAACAATACCTGAGAAATGTGCTGTACGAAGCGTCTGCCCGCTGATCTTTGCTCGGGTTGTGTTCAGCAGAAAGAACGCTGCCAGGGAATTTCGTAGCATCTCTTCCCAACAAAGGTCAGCCTTTTAAAAAGACTTGCAGTGAGCCGGAATATTTGATTTCAGTTTCACGAGTCACTGTTAAGCAACAAAGCAGTGTGTCTTCCTGTGTGATTGTACTGTACATCCATCCATGTGCAGATCTGCTTCCCAGATCTGCTCCACAAGGTATTTCCCCTTTAACCTCCTCTCCTCCATCTGCCTCTTCCCTTCACTCCCCGTGTGGATGTATTTTGAAAAAAACTCCAAAATGCCCGACGCATACGAGCACCGATTTCATATGGGGCGCCTGCTTTGATTTAATTATTTCACTCTTCAATTCACAGAGCCTTTCACAAGGGACATTGGAGGTGGGTTGAAAAAGAGATGCAGAATATGAAAGATGAGACCGAACGAAATCGGCTCTGCATGGGCAGCAGAGAGGTAGACGGCGGCGGGGAAAGGGCCTGGCTGTGAATACTGATGGGATAATCATTTGAGATTCAATTGTGCATGGAAAAGCTAGTCAGCGTTGGTCCGAGGAGAAAAAAGAAAAGAAGGCTTCGGGGGAGGACAACATCTGGCGTGGTCTCTCAATCTCTCCCCGTCATGCTTTTTGGGTTCCTGTTTGTTTCTGGGGGAATTACTCAGACCATGGGGGAGTTATCTGAGGGAAACACAGACATCAATCTCCCATAACATGCAGGAGAAACGCAAACGCATCAGAGAAAGATTTTCAGCTCCTTGTTGGACGTTAATCAGGAATCACGTGATGTGACGGCGACCACGCAGGCCCCTTACGGCACGGCCGCGTGAGAAATGGATCGCAAACTCTGCTCCCATCATATAAAACATTTCAGGGCTCGATCAGTGAGCGGATGTTTATATCCCGGCTATCAGTCATCATTATTCATCAGCAGGGTCCTGACAGCGAGAAGAAAGTGTCGACTATACGACGGCGTGTTAAAACTGTGTGTGTGTGTGTGTGTGTGTGTGTGTGTGTGTGTGTGTGTGTGTGTGTGTGTGTGTGTGTGTGTGTGTGTGTGTGTGTGTGTGTGTGTGTGTGTGTGTGTGTGTGTGTGTGTGTGTGTGTGTGTGTGTGTGTGTGTGTGTGTGTGTGTGTGTGTGTGTGTGTGTGTGTGTGTGTGTGTGGGCGTGGACTGTCTAGGGTTCAACAGTAGTTAGTTCTCACAGGGTTACAACTCTCCTGAGGGGATTAAGTGGTAAACATTCAAGCTTATTGCTTCTATTGTTTCCTTCCCCCTTCTTCTGCTCTCTCCCCTCCTTTTCCCTGTCTATCTCCCTCACTCTCCTTCCTGTGTGTCTAATGTTACTCTTCTTGCCCATTTCCTCCTTTTCTCATCTCCCCATTCTTTGCTTTCCTCCGTATCCATCTCATTTCCTGTCCTTTCCTCTCTTCTTTTTATTCCGTTCCTCGTCTCCTTCCCTCCGCCTGTTCCCCTCTTCTTTCCTTGTTTATCTTGATTTCCCTTTAGTCACATCTTCATCTCTCTCCATTTCTCATCTTCTCTCTTTTACTCCCCTTCTCCAATTTGGCCTCTCCTCTCCTTTTCATCCCTTTTTTCTTTCTGTCACGCTTCCTCCTCCTCCTTTTCCTTGTCTTCCATCTGGTGACCCTTCCCTCCCCTGTGACCATTTCAGTAAGTGGGAACTTGTTGCAGAAATATGAAAACAACAAGTCAGACACAAGGCAGAGGGATGTGTCTGTTGCCTGGAGATAAGCAAAAACTACCAACATTTTTTTCTTCTCTCTCTCTCTCTCTCTCTCTCTCTCAGACACAAACCCTCAACCCCTTTCTCTCATACATACGGTAGCAGGCAGGTAATCTCTGCAACATGTCGGTGGACAGGAATTATAGTATTACCAGAGGAGGATTCAATTGCAGGGACTTTGTGCGTAATTTCAGGGGGCCTCCCAAAGGTGCTGCATCTCTACTCCAATTACACACTTATCTTGCAGGGGGACGGTGAACTTTCACTTTTCATTCTGATGTGACACTGGGGAAACGCAGCACCAACAGGGAAAAATTCACAAACACTACGATTAATATTGCACCGCGTCACCGTGCCAAATGACAGGCCAGCAAAGAAGGAACAGGAAAATCCTCTTTTTTTAGTTGTGTGGTGCAGACGTGGGGAAAAACCGAGGTCATTAGTTGCAAAAAACAAGCAGATGAACATGGGTGGACAAGGCGGATTCAGTGGCATGTCCGTCACACACGGCCGAGAGATTGCAGTGTTTACTCAGAGGAACGTTGGTCCATCATAAAGCAAAGGTGTGTGTGTGTGTGTGTGTGTGTGTGTGTGTGTGTGTGTGTGTGTGTGTGTGTGTGTGTGTGTGTGTGTGTGTGTGTGTGTGTGTGTGTGTGTGTGTGTGTGTGTGTGTGTGTGTGTGTGTGTGTGTGTGTGTGTGTGTGTGTGTGTGTGTGTGTGTGTGTGCGTTTGGATGTTTGCATTGATGTACAGGAGTGTTGTCCTGACACAGTGACTGAATTAGTGTGTGAGGCTAAATTACTTGTTCTATTCCACCTTCTTCCATTTGTGGTTGTCGCTGCTTGCGTCTGTCAGTATTAAACTGATTTTAAATGGCTTTTGTTCAAATTTTTAATTCATTCTATTGTGTGAATTTTTTTTGGCCCGGTGTTATAAGTGCTGGTATACGACTCTGTGAAGTGTTTTTTAAAAAATCACTGAAGTACTTTCACTCCACATGCCGAAATTCCTTTAAAGGAATAACAATAGGCTGGGGACTGATTTGAACAGAGGTGTAGATGGACTGCAGCAACTTTACCGTGGTCCTTGACTGAAAGGAAACTTTTCCATTCTTCTACTTTTGACACGAAGCAGCTACCCGCCTGGTTATCATCTAAATTTGCTCAAGTACTTATAAACGAGTTTGAGGTTGTTTCAGAGGGAAACTTTGTAATCTCAGATTGCCGTGGCTACTACAATTTGTTGTGGCAATACTACATTATGAACAGCTAGTTAGACTTAAACATCAGCTATGAGTTAATGTATACACATTAAATGGGACATATACAGATATTCTACAAAATAATGTGCTCTGCAGAGCTGAAGGCAATTGCAGCTTTGGGTAATAACCTTTTATCACTACAATTCATTTTGCTGACACCTTTTTGTCCTAAGCGACTTGGGCCTTGAATCGGACCCCGACCTTCAGGTTCCAAAGTCAGTGGTGTAACCAACTAAGCTATACCAGCTGTCTTCCTGGCCCGCGCACCAGACAGCATTACTCACCATCACACGCAAAAATGGTGCGGACCGCACCACACAAATAAATGACCATTTCAAAGTTTAACACATTACTTTATTTATTTTCTATCGATATCATTTCGTAGGCTGTAGCGCCACCCTGTTGAACTGTTTGATGTCACAATATCATCCCTCCAATGTGTCTGTAAGACGATCAAACAAAGTAAGTGCAACGGTGGCGGCAGTGCTCTGTTCTGAGCTCGCATGAACATCTTGACGCCGTCATGTTAGAAATCCAAGCACCAAGAAAATGGGCTCTT
Source organism: Scophthalmus maximus (assembly GCF_022379125.1). Classification (NCBI taxonomy): domain Eukaryota; kingdom Metazoa; phylum Chordata; class Actinopteri; order Pleuronectiformes; family Scophthalmidae; genus Scophthalmus; species Scophthalmus maximus. Next base: position 16,301,695 of record NC_061522.1, on the reverse strand, counting down.
TATATTCATTGATGGCAGTAATTCCTTGGTTATGGCTACAGGGTTTTTAGGACACTAACACATGGTTGTTTAGTGCAACCCAAACCCCAGAGTCTGTTTTAAATAGTGACATTATCGCTAAACACCGTGCTGTGAATCCACATTATACCTTCCGTTTTTCTCACAAAGACGAGTAAATACCTAATTCAGAGAAATGGGTTCATCATATAATTCTTTGGCCTTCGCAAGATCCGCTTGATTCATTGTGTTTCATTCAGCCCAGGAGAGATTTTCATAGTTAGTGTTAGGGTTCGGGGCATTAGCACCCCCACCACCAACACCCCACTTGATGTGCAGAGAAGAGATACTAATAAAATACATTGTTATGTAAAAAAAAAAAAAAAAAGCAACAGCCACATGAATCACTCCAATGCCGTCCTGCTAAATGGAAAAGTTGCCATGACGCACAGCGATTGAGAGGGAACAAGAGGAAACCGATCCTCCCACAGCTCTGCACATACCGTTGCGTTCTTTCAAGGGTATTAGAGGCCATGTCAGCAATTTCTGGCATTTTTATTGTGACCGAGAAATAAAAATGAAATGGCACAAAAAAACCCATTATGACGACATTTTAATCCTAAAGGGATAACAAAGTACACTTTACTCTTGAGTACCGATAACGGCGTCTTGTTTTTCTGTAAAACTTAAACTAAGTTATCGAGTCAAATTTCATTCATATAGACCATTATCACAAATCGCAAATTTTGCCACAAAACCAGTCACATCTTTCACTCACTTAGAAAAAAATAAAACAATGACACAGAGGGAGAGAGAAGTAAGGTGGATGCTGGGACTGCTGGATGATGAACATTCAGATCCGAAGCCTCCAGCAACACAACGCACCACAAGCCATGTGTGTGGGGGGGGGGGGGGGGGGGTCCCAGGACGGACGATTGCTGTCAGGGAGCCTGAGTGTGAAAAGAAGGACAGGGAGGAGAAAATGGGTTAGAGAGAGAAAGAGAGAGAGAGAGAGAGAGACATCCTGTGGCAAGCCTGAAAACCAAATGTTATAATAATTCAGTCTGGATGAAACAAAAATGTGAATTAGAGTCTCAGCATAACAAGTTGAGTTTTATGATGTGTTCAATGTGTTGTGCGTTAGTGTTACTTGTTCCAACCAGGGTCTGCAACTCAGTTTTATCTGAATTTAAGAGGAGGACATTTTTTGACATCCACCTTTTCCAAGCAGACATGGAGGCCTCTAATTTGATAATTTGAGTCGAGTCATCAGCTTTAAGATACAGCTGATTATTATCATTGTAATATCCATCCATCCATTATCGCCAATCCCAGCTGAGATTGGGCGAGAGGCATGGTACAGGTCATCACAGGGCCAACATACTCTCACATTCACACCTACGGTCAATTTCGAATCTCCAATTAACTTAACTCCAATCTGTGGTTTTTGGACTGGGGGCGGAAGTCAGAGTAGCTGGTACTGAATATTTTACGACAGAATATATTGACTATTACTGTCGGAGATGCGAGAGAGTTCTTTCAGATAAGTCAGACACCAAATTGGTTTTCCAATGACTCTAGGAATGTGCAGTGATCTACAGTATGGTATCAAAAGCTGCACTGAGACTTGAGTAAGAGAAGTGAATCTGATTTCATAGAAAGCAGGAGATCATTTATCACACACAAAAAAAAAGATGTTTCAGAGGAGTGTACGACTCTGGGAGCAGATTGAATAGGTTGTAGATGATTAGTTAGATACGAAGGGGCTGAAATTTGCAGACAACTCCCTCAAGTATTCTTTTTCACCCCCGAGTGTATGTGTGCGTGTACAAAATAACTGAGAAGAGAAATGCATGGACGGATTTTCACTTGGTGGGAATATTACTTGGGAGGGTTTCTCCAGATGATTAACTTTTGGAGCTGAATAACCATAGATAATAGATATCTCCATGGTTATGTTTGGGCACTGATGTAAACTTAGTTTAAGTTAAAGTAAAACGATCATAGTCTGGTTTCATACAGAAATAGGTTCCCAGTGATGTAAGACATACGTTTATTAACATTTATCCAAAACCATGATTGTTTCCTACTGTTAACCAAATTGCCTTTGACCCAAATGTAGATACACAAAAAGTTCCCTCTGAACATAATCCAGCCATTTCTAAGAGACAGGGTCATTACCCCTATGTTTGTTCTGAATTTTTCAATTGTCAAAGTAATGAGTTGAAGTCCCTTTTCTAGCCCCTGTAATATTCTATTGTAAGCTACATTTTTAATTTAAATGGAGCAGAGGGAATGCCTGTGAAAATCACTTAACTCTAACTCTATAATTACCACTACATTGCTTTCAGGAAAGTCTGGATCCATAAAATGAGCATTAGTGTTTCATTTCCCAACATAAAGGTCTGAAAATTGCTTCAAAACCACAAGCACCCTTAGACACTATCTAAGTTGGAGAAACAGCAGCGATCAAGCTCTAATGTGGTTCAACTATTTTATTTCCATCAACAGTCCTGGTCAACATTATTGGCATACCCTGATTATTAAGTGCAGATTTTACAAAATCTCAATATCTACAATATGAGAAATGAATGCAAATCAACCGAAAAGGTTACTAAACCAAGACTTTCAGCGTAACACTGAAATATTACAAGCGCAGAACGTACCACGGGCACAATTCTTGGAGCTTGTTCTTCTGAAAAAGATTGAACGTCATAAGATGTTCATATGCTTATTAGAGTGAGGTTGATTAAAAAAGACCCCGCTGTGTTCCCCTTCTGTAATTTCTGTGAGTTATCCTGTCGCCTCTCACCTGGTGTTTCACCATCGAACGAACACAAGGAAACAATGGATATTAACTGAGGACTGAGTGTGTTTGTTTGCTGCTGTTTATGACATGGTTTTTTGGACCCTCCATATTCGCTCTTTATGACTTGTTGGTGTACACACATTGGACTTTGGTCAGATGGCGCATTGACTTCACATAGAGCATAAAAGCGGAACCACACAGGTGGAGGTGGGTAAATAAAGCATCAAGACAGGCTGACAGTTGTGAGCAGCAGCGGTGACAGTCATTTACAACAAAATCTCTTCATTGTATGAACTTATAAGATCACTGAAACGTCACTAGGGACCGGCACGGTGGTGTAGTGGTCAGCGCTGTCGCCTCACAGCAAGAAGAATCTGTGTTCGCAATTCACAGCTCTGAGGATAAGTAGCTGCATCCTCACTGGCGTTTCGCCACTGCAGCATCTTTACAACGGGGACCAGACGTCACAGAATAATACCGCCTGGAGATGCTGAGGGCATGAAATTTGTTTGAATCTAAAGTAATATCAGTATAATGACATGAAAACTCTTGCTTGCTTGAAAATGAGCTTTTCTGGAACTCATTCCAACACGTGCCAGCAGTTGCTGACTTGACTCCCTGTTGCGAATCCCGGATGTAACTTCACGTCAGTAGGCTAATGCGTTCATGTTGAGAGAAATGCTATGCAAATACACTTAAAAATGTGACTCTTTATTATATAGATTACCACATTACTTTAGTATCTAATGCGCCAGATATATTAGATAATTGTTATTAGATGACAATTGACAGTCAAATTGCATTTTAAACCAGATCTGGTTGGTAGAAAAGCGGCAACAGGCCTATGAATATCAAGATGTTTTGACATTTATATTACATTTAAAGGACCGTAATGTATGTAGAGTTCAACAGTTGTACTTTCAGAGCAGCTTAGTGTTTTCCAAAAAGTAACGTGTCACTTAATTGAAAAAACCTTTACCCGCAATGCAACTAAATGCCTGCTGAAGAAAATGAACCCGCAAAAATGTTTAAATGTCAAGAAATATTCTCTCCAAATGATGCTTCGCGCTGGTTCTACCACTACTATCAAAACCTTTTAGCTCTTTTTATTTATCATCACTTTGGTGCCAAGAACCTTTTCGTGGCCCGGGGGCCTGTGACGCACAACAACTGGCGAATGTAATGTGTTCCATCATCGTTTTAACTGAATATCACGCTGCAGCTGACAGATTCCATGTGCCAGACATGGAACGTCAATATTACAGCCTCTGCGTATAGGAGACTCTAAATGTCACTGTCAAATTCCAGCCATACATCAATACGAGCACATAGCGGTTTTCTCACAACCAGAGGAAACAGCTCTGGGAGGTAAAGGCCTTTCGCCTGACAGACAGCGGCGGCAGCAGCAGCCTATCAACACTTTGAGGATGAGTGAAACTAATGCCCTGGAACATTGTCTGTGTGGTGTGCACCTCACAGATGAAAGTCCAGTTTTCTCCGAGCCACGAGGAGACAGCAAAAGAGGGCTTAACCTAATCAATTCTGAGCTGTGAAGACCGCCATTTGTCAGCTGCAGAGTATTTCATTCATTAGATGATTTATCCGCCCTCGGCATCACTAATATGCATGTGAATCGTGGCTGGCAAGTGGGCACATCATCTGAGCAACTGAGATGGATATTCGAGGAGCCAGAGAGAGGGGAAGCCTTTTATCGACATTTCAAGTCTTTTCAGGGGATGACGGTTATTATTTAGGCACAGAAATTAATCGATTATACGTTGACATTCAGCATTGCGGGGTTTTATTGTGATAAAATAATCAGTCTTCTCAAACTGCCAGATGATGTGCAACCAATGAAAGCGCACTTTTGATTGGAAAACCGGGCTTTCATTAGAAAGTGAGACACGAGCTTCTTTCATCCAAGTCCAACTCTAACTACTCTAACTCTAGTTCACAAAGGTCATGTTCCCGCTTTAATCTTCAATTAGCAGTTTAAATTACGACTTGTTGGCCCTGTTTTGCATAAAAATTCGTGTTACATTTCATAGCTTGCTGGGAGACGATAACGCCTCAGGGTTCACCTGTATCCTACGCTGTTCCATTCAAATGAGTCTTGCTGAGATGCTCTCCCCTCCTCTGCCTCCTCCTACCGCCGGCAAACTCAGCCCTGGGAATTTGTGGGAGGCAGCTTGTGGGCTAATCGCCCTCATCAAAATCATGACCTAAGCCATTAGAGATGGCTGTCTTTAATCGCCTTCACCCTCGCCAGCAGCAACTGACATTTAGTGCAATTAATTAATGCAAAGACAACAGGGAGCTGGTATCTGCTCCGCTTGGCAAACACGGCAGCTTGGGTTATGTAACGCAGCCTGGGGGGACGCCTCAGAAAGTCGGAGAAGTTGGCAACCGACATTCTGTGATCAGGTGCTGGGATGAGGCGACGACGGAGCTGCTCCGTTAAAAGTGTGTCGGTTGGAGAGGAAGGTAATGCCGGAAGAGTCGCAAGTGTCTTTCGTCTCATTAGCGTTTGACTCCAGCTCCAGCTTTTGTCAACAGAAGTGATAATCTCTGCATGACCATCCGCTAAATGACTGGACAATCAACCAGTCGCCCTACCACACACATTGACAGTGTATTCACACACACCCACACAATGTTGTTACCCCCCAAAAATGACATTACCTTTGTCAAACTCTTAGGTTGTTCTTCATCGTCAACATCTTTTCTCTGAATATGTGCATTTACCAGCAAACATCTGCATTACATTTTAGTAAGTATACTGTATGGTAATACCAGCGCTTACTAGTTGCACAGAGCAGTACAATGACAATGTTGTTCCTTTATTTGAATACTGTTGTTAAATCAACCTGGAATCTGTCCCCGTCAGCCTTCCGGCATTATATTATGTGCATCTTCACGTGCGTATTCTAGACTCTTTTTTACAGCACTGTTGCTGTAGTTAAAAATTAGTCGGACTCAGCATTAACTAGAAAAATGCCCTCAGAGAGCGCAGACATCCACCGAGGTCAATGTCAAACAACATACTCTAGAGAAAGAGGTGTCCGTTTAATACCCCAACATTTAATTGGTTCTTCTCTGGCCCATGCCTCGTGTAAATCCACCGTAAATTGCTTCTGTACTTTTTGCATAATCCTGCAAATAAAAATGTATAGGACTTCAAGTCACAAATCTGCCACGTCTATAAAAACCTCATAGGCTACATCAACAGAGCAGTGGTCAGAAATGTAGTGCTGTTATAAAGGAAAACTATTTGACAAAGGGAAGCGGGAAAATTAAACAACACTGGAGCAACTCGTCCGGGTTACAGGAGAGAGCAGATATGAGCTGATGGTTACGATTCACATGGGAAATTTAATATGACTCTTCCCTCTCAACATTATCATCACAGGCCTGACACTGACGCACTGTACCAATCTGTTTCCCCCCCCAAAAAAAGAATTGAATAAAGAAGAACTTGGCATTATTAAAACAGCAGCTCAAAACCCCCTCCAGCATCCAGCGAATTCACTGTAGACAGTTTCAAATGTTGAACAGGTGTAATTAGTGGTGAATGCTTCAGCGCTCTTGTGTTTGGCTGTGTGCCGGCGGTGTTTGCTCCTGCTGCTCCTCCATATGTCATAAACAAACATGTTTTCCCCTCAGGTGTTAATGGCCTCTCAGGTTATTCGTATTTTGCTGTAGACATCTTCTGCCGCGTCCTTTTGATTCTGTTCTCTCGTCCCGCTTTTCCCGCTCGTGCCGTGCTGCTGACGATACTTTCACTGTTCTGCCAGTCGCCAGCCTCATTGCTTCATCTGCCCTGTGCTCCGTCTGCTCCGCGCTCGCCGTCTCCCTCTGCAGAGTGTTTTGTCGGTCCTTCTATTTGAATCCCAACATGCCCCACTATGAGGGGGCCCTTCCCCTCCTGAGCCATCTTTGGCAAAGGACAATTTGCTTTTTCAATCTATTTGCCTGTATGCTTGAAAGGCTTTTAATGTTTTACAATGACGACGACTGTTGAATTCACGTCTGCCTTTGTCTCCAGACTGTCTCTATAACCGACACAAATGTACCGTCAGGGCTCCTCGGTTTTGCTGTTCGCAGCTACGAATTCTTCCAAGCTCGATTGCCAACAGAGATGTAATCATCGGCCATGATGCTTCTTGTATTTTTCCTGAGCCCTTGGAGTCTTGCACAGCTAACTAATAAAGCGTGTCTACAATCACCAGTCGCCAAATCCTTTGCCACGGCTGAAAATAAGGCAAGGGTCTGACTTTTACAAAACAAAAAGAAGAAATATCTCTGCACTGCATGATAGCAATGCACCAAGCATGCGACAAAGAGTTAAACAGGGCACTTACAGTTGCAGGGCAAAGTTTCTAACATGCAAACACATCACAAGACAGCATGCTGCGTGTAGAACACTTGAACTGTTTGGAAAACTCTTGGCATATACAGGACCGGCTATGATCTGTATCACAGCCGGTCCTGACACAAAGGAACTTGTGTCAGGCACAAAGCGGCGCCAAGCTTGACACAAGTTCCTTTGTTCAGACTGTCACAGTGGTCATTTTCCCGTCCAGCGCCCACGCTGTTTCAATAGCAATTACACCTGTGCCCATCTGTGAGGTGTGGTCAGGCCCATTGTTGCAGCATCGCGATTCCGAGGGGCAACCAAAAGTGGCTTCAGACCAAACAAAGAGCCTTGTTTGAAGTCCAGGCAGCATTTCACTATTATTTGAGGAACACATTATCAAAACAGCAATATTCCCCCACAAGGTGCGGACGCCGCTTGTTATGCGCACACAGATGGTCTGGCACAGCTTGTCTCTGCCGCACCGACCGGAGCGAGAGCAGATCTGTTTCTTTCTACTTGGTGGTCAAGTGACCAAAAGTATCAGCCAAAGTACCTTTGGTATTTTGGGCAAACGGTGGTGTAGGATTGGGGAAAGTTCCTTCTGTGACCATGTATGGTCTTTTACGGCAGTGGAAAAATTATAGGTCTTATCGTGACACGAGAGGACGAGTCGGTGGGCATCGTGAAGAATTTGGATTCATTCACATCCACAGCAAATTTGAAGAGAAATAAGGTTATTCTGCGATGGCTTGTCATGGGACAAAGTGTTTATTAGGGGCAAATCTTGACTTGATGATAATGCTACATAAAATATCAGGGGCTCACTAAAAAGCCAATGGAATATTTCCTTTTTGTATTCAGAGACCAAGGATGGCTTTACATTCCGACCACATCCTGAATGACCCTTCACAGCACCACGACCCGTGGTCGGCTCATCGCTCGCAACGTTTTCCTTTTCTCAATGTTGTAATTTCATCAGCAGTCATGAGGGGACGATTTTTCCCCAAAAGCAAGAGAACCGCATCAGTGAGCTGTTACAAAACATCGGAGGACGAAACCTTGAATTTGAATGAGAGAATATAAGCAATTGCAGTCCAACAGTTTTTTTTCGTTTTTTTTTCCTGTGGATTGCTTTTCCCTGTCAGGAGGCTCCATTCGTACGGTGTTGGTTTATTTGATTCCATTGGTTTGTGACCTATGAAATGAAATGCAATATAGTATTTTGGAGTTGGGGGAGACCAAACGAAGCTAACACTTACACGAATATTGAACTTGGTCAGGTGGCCAGAAAGTCCTTCCTACTCTGAGAACAACATTGCAGTGTTTTTGCTGCAGCACCAAGCTCTTTGCTGAAACATTTGTTGCGACAACTTCCCCAAAAGAAAATATCTGAGAGTTTCTGGCCCTGTGGTGAGAGATTTACTGATGCAGCTTTAACAACCAAAAGCAATTTGTTTCTACATGATTTCCTCGGAGACGTGTCCGTCACAGCTGCCCAACTGTGTTACTGCCTTTGAAACTACATTTGTTTTCACTTTTCAGCATTGCAGAACTCCACGATGCGATTACCCGAGGATGTGTTTTCCACACCAGTGTTCAGAACTACTTCATTGGCTCCTCCATATGCTGATCTGCTAAACATGACTGGTGATTTAAAGTCACAGTTGCGGCGCGTACTTGCCAAAATACGTGTCTGTCAGAAATCCCACAATGTTTAGTCTGTATTGAGTCAGACGAACGGCCCTGGTGGAGCGCGATATGTCCAATATGGCCTTGCTTTGCTTGCTGGCAGCAGGAGAGGAGACGTCCAAATGCCTTTTTCATTACGTCAATACTTCTACCTTTGTACTCTGGCAGGCACTTCCTCGCTCTTTTCATTACCTTTGTTGGCTTCTCCCCGCCTCACTGTCTTTCTTTTCAAAATGTTAAATGCATGTGAAACTTAAAATGGATGTCGACACTTTCGGTCTGTTAGTTGTAATTAGATATGACCCAGATTCCACGAGGAGCATGACCTGCTGCGTATGGTGCCACAGAAACGTGTTGATACTGCACTAAACATATATCGACCACACGAATATAGACAACCATGCATGTCCACACGAAAAGAAAAGTAAGACGCGTAGACGTCTCTGCTGGCAGATTGTTTTATCTTACAGTGAAGTAAACAAAGTTTTTAACAACAGTGAAACAACAACCAATTTGTATGTTCACTGACAACATTTTCTTCCATCAAAATTTTCAAAATAACACTGCAACTATATAACTATATACAAAATAAGCCCCCAGAAATTTAAATCATGATGATAGTCCCGCCCATATGGGTTGATGGAGGGCCAAAGAATGTGGTTATGGGGAAAGTGGGAATTGTTTGTGTGTAAGCAACGTTGTAGGTGTCATGCAACTCAACGTGAAGAGATGGACAGGATAATAAGAGATGAGGTGGATTTAAAACGATTTGAAAGCAATATTGTAACATTTGGAATGTATGTTTGTGTTTAAAAAATTTTAGTAAACATAAAGTTGGAAAAAACATAATTCTTAATGATATGTAATGAACTTGAAAAAATTGAAATGTAGTATTTTTTTTCTAATGCTGATTCCAAAAAAGAAAACCCCTCTTGCCTCTAAATCAGGCTGGGGGATAACGTCAGGGAGTGGGTCAGTGCCACCAGTCTGCAGAGAAAACCTTTTTTTCCCCCCTAGAACCGCTGGAATCGATCTCAGAGAGGTGGAGTGGAGTGATCTGAGAGACTGAGAAAAGCCGGTAGGATGAGAAAGAACCCAACAAAAAAAACCCAGCGACAGAAACCCGTTCATCTTTGTGTTATAAAAACAGGCAGAGATTTTTACAGGGTTACCGTGAGCTGTGGGTCGCTCAGGTACAGGATACAAAGAACGTGTCTGGACTGAAGATTGCACGACGGAAGGCGATCGTTGCGTGTTTAGAAAACTGGAGGAGTGGAAAAAGTTGTTTGGGAAAAAGAACTTTCAAGAAGTGTTCACTTTGGTTTCTGGTTTTGATTTCGTTTTGGCGAAACTGTGTGATAAGTTTGTCAAATTTTAGGCATTTTATCTTTGTTGGTTTTAATATGTTTTTCTATTTTCCTTTGTCTTTGTCTCTGTTTCTTTCAAGAACGGGTGATATCAAATCACATTGCTGACAGACACATCATTTTGTCAGGTCTTTCTAATTCATAGTAGTGCAACAGGTCAGGCGGGTAAATCACGTTCTGAAAAAGAGCAATTTTGGCCGGCGGGGCAACGTTATTAGGAGATATAGTTTGTGCGGCCAGAGATGCATCCAGGCTATTATGATAATAGGACTTCACATTAAAGCATGTTTATCTTTCACATTGGTTTGACAGTTAATTAAATGAATTTCTTACATCCTACCTTTTATGTAGATTTATTCTTGTGTCTTCGTGAAAAAAATAGGTTGTCACCAGATTTTTTTTGATAAATAAATGAACGTTACTTTCTAGGGTTGTTATTCGTTCCATCAACGTTTAGTTTTTACATTTTGAAGCAGTTTGATGGGGATATAAATTCAAATTTGAAGGAGCAGTGTGACATTTTGGGAAATAAGCGAAGAGTTATATTAATATATGGCTGAAGTAAGGCAAAATGGAAGATTCACTACTTGAAACACCCCCCACCTGTTAATATTGGAGCTCTTATGTCACATATACAAGAATACAAAAAATAAAAAAACATACATCCTGCATGAGGGGTGAATATAGATGTACTCATCTGGACTCAGATTGGCACGGATGAAGATTGTTTGGAAGAAATTGTTGTGTCCTCATCCCTCCGTGTCGTATGGCTTCCACTCAGAATGCAGTGCTTTCTCCTCTCTACAGTTTTGCACAACGATACTCTAGATAATGATGCATAATATTTTTAAACGCTTCTCATGCTCCATTTTCGTTTTTATTAATCCCTAGGCAAATTTTCTGCAACTTTGGACGGTGTAAAAGTGAACATTTCATTGCATTGTTGAAATTGTGTTGAATGCTTTTGTTTTCCTCCGTCATCACTCTCTCCTATCAGTGCTGTCGAGTGCACTTGAACAGCTCATGAATTTTTCATTCACCTGCGGCGAACCCCCGAGAGAGAACATTGACTGAATTACAACGTGTGAAAAAGAAGAAAGAAAAATTGACTAAACATTCCTTCTCGCATGCACTGGATTAACCCTGCATTAGGAGTCCTCTCGCTAAAACGGGGCAGTAATGAGTGACAGCAGTGTCATCATCATTTTCAGCAGCTCACACATTTACTTAAAGGTCCAGTGTGTAGGATTTAGGGGGATAGATTGCCAGAGATGGGACATAATATTCTAGCTATATTTTATTAGTGTATAATCCCCTGACAGGCTTTCCACCATGTTGCACCACCTTTTATCTAGAGAAGCCCAGAATGGACAAACCAAACACTTGCTCCCGTGAGGTCCTTTCACATTTTTACGGTACCTGAAGGCCACTGTAGGTTCTCCTACACGTTTGGTCCCGGAAAGATGAGGGGAGGGGTATTCACGCCAGATGCCACGAAACCCTCCGCACTGAACATTTAAGAACATTAAAATCCATTTGAAGTATTATCTGGACATTATCTGAAAATCAAAGCAAATAAAATAGCGTATATGTGTTGGTGGTGTTCAGTAAGGGGGTGAATACAGCAGCATTGACCCTCAATGCACATGGCACACAACAAAGTGGGATGGTGATTGATGACGACGACTGACGACTGGTGACAGATTATCTTATCTCGTCCCAACAGCTGTGAAGTCCACATTTGTCTGCAGATCTCAATGTCCTCTGCACTGACTTTGCAGATTCAAGACCTTTCTTACTTCATCTGGATGATTTATTCTCTAGTTTGATTCAATGTGTTCAGCCAGGAGGTTTTTTTTATTGCATATTTATTCTCGTATGGCATTACAGCTGCACTGATCTAAATGTATGTCTTAATATTGGATATTATTATGCAAAACGGTAAATCGGCCGCGACCCACAGAGATTTACCAACTGAGTTCATTTCCCCTCCAAGTCTGCAGAGTTCTTTCAGCTCGTTGTTTCAGTAGTTTGAGCCGCAACTGTTTACTTTTAATGCCGCCCCCCAAAAAGAAAGAAACGGTGACTATTTGAACCTGCTAGAGACGCGGCAGATATTAGGGCAGATGACAAGACATTCAGGTGAGGTAGAATGGGGGACAGAGTAGTGGTTGTGATGGGTGAATGGATTTGAAACCCTTGTGAAATCAAAAGTTTATGATAACATATTTCTTATTATTTATAACCTATAATGTCCAGGTTGTATTATCATATTCAGTTTTCAGTCGCGGGTTGGTTTAAGCACCCAAAGGTTTGGTTTACCCAAACCCTAACCCTGGTAAGATAAACTCTTTCACAGTGTTAACCATGTGTTCATGTGCCTCTCTGGGAACATGAGAACTTGTCCCACGTGACTCCTTGAAGTGGTCTAGGAGAGCGTTGCTGGCTATGAACACGTAGGTGCAAATCTGCCAATGAAAATATATATGTATATATATATATATATAGTCTCTGTTATTTGTCTTTGGTCATTATGTGCGCTTGTTGCTGTCTTTGTAAAAATTGTAGTATAATGTCGGGGTGGTTGATCAAATCACTTAAGATGTGATTGATAAATGTAGATACTGGAGATGTGTCGAGATAAGATGCAGTTTGTGATTTTTTCTTTATCCTAATGCCACAAATTGACAGTCCAATAAAATTTGAGGGTAAAATTAATCACCAGTGATTACTACTCACACAGGGAGGGAAACGTGAACATATATGTACAAAATCCATCTAATATCTGTTGAGCTATACCCTGCGATAATGTCTGTAGACAAATGTGTGCAAATCCCTTGAGTGAATTTGGGATATTTTGTTCTGGACTAATGTGGAGCAAAAGACTTTTGATGCTATCCCTACAGACATGCCACTATCATGGCTACAATCACGAAACCACTTTTTGGATTGTTCTTTTTGTTTCCCTTTAACCTCGTGAGGAGGCCCTGACACCTTCGCTATTTGTAGCTGTCATTGACGTGTTGGAGAAGTCCTCCGTGACCAACAGTGACGACTTAGTGTACGTGTGGAGTACGGATATTCCTCTTCAGGCTTCATTTTCTTGCTCACATGTACTCTAACATGCAATCATTATGCAAATTGCAAACAGTTCAGGAAACCTAATGACCCCTATAGAGGAGACATGATGAATTTGCATTCATAGAGGGTCCTTTAAAGAGGTCAAGGGTTAATTGGCCATAAATATGGAATATTAGTGAGATTTCATGCTTCCGACACTAACATGGGTCACATCCAATGATACATATATGAGTTCATGCCAAGCTCCTCTAAAACGCTGTTAACCTTTGAAAGCCGAGGCTGAGATGTGGCTTCATGTGAAAAGCCTCACAGATCTGTCTCTCACACTTGTTTTCACTGAAACTGTCAGGCACTGCAGACAAATCCATCCTCCCAATCGTCTCCCCTGCTCGCTGTGCTGCTTCCTGTTTGAACTCGGCTCAGGCTAAAGGGACTGTCTATCTCTCTCCGTCTCAACGCGGGGAAATTTAATTTGCAGGAATAAAGAATGGCGTCAACCCTCGCATGAATCAAAGTTAGTCGCAAAGTGTATATGCACAAAGAGACTTTTACAGTGAACCTCTGCCTGCAGTCTTTCCATAGCTCTCTCGCTACAGTCATGGGAGGTGGTTTCCATGACAATGATGCACTTTTGAGGGATAAATGAGAGGGAGCTTGAGAATGAACTTTCATATCTTCCCCTCCTCCTCCTCCTCTTCCCACCGCAAGGCAATGAACTCCTCTTGATTGCTTTTGTCGCTGTGTGAGGAGGAAGAGAAATGATTAATTTGCAGTCATGATGACATGCGGTAGCTTCAGAGGAATCTACAGACATGTTTTCAAAATTGGTTTTCATTTGAGTTTTCCTTGTATTTATTCATGTTCCTACTTTGTATTATAGTAGATCCTATAACTCCTTCTGGCTCCGTACGTTCATGTTAATCCTGAAACAAACTCAGAGTGATTGTCGACAGCCTGTACCTCGCCACGATTAACAAGTGGGATCATACCAATTCAGCGCTGCACTGGTCGATATTTGATATATTGTTTTTGGTTTTACTGGCCACAAATGTGCAGCTCTGAATCACTTTTCTAACATTGTCTAGCTGGTGAGTCCAGCAGCTAAAGAGCAAGCGACTTTTCTCACAAGTTGGTTGAGAGAAAAACTGAGCTAAAAGTATTGTATTGACTTCGAAAAATGGGATATTTTCAAGAAAGCCATTTACTAGGAGTAGGAAGTGGAGAGCAAGAAAATGAAAAAAAGAATTGGTGCAAGACAGAGAGAGAGAGACAGAGAGCATGGAAGGAATAGAAAAGGGGTTTTCACCATGCCATCAGCTATAATTTCTATACTCTCGGCAAAAGTGTCAAAAGATTGAGAGGACAGCAGGCAGCGTGCGAGATGAATGTTGGAACCCGTGTGTGTTAGAGTGGATGATGGGAGATGGAGAAGAAAGAAAAATGTAGGAGAGAGAGAGAGAGAGAGAGAGAGAGAGAGACAACGAAAATACTGAGTGGCCTACTTGAAAAACGTGAACATAAAAGGAAAAAGAAGAAAAGCCAAACACACAAGGGAAACGAAACACACAGTCGGAATTTGCGGGAAGAAAAATGGAGGCAAAAGCCTGCGGACTAGTGGTCGCCGCATTAGTTCGGCCATCATCCAGCTCAGCTGACCACACGAGTCCCTCCACGGGAGCTGTCATTACACCCTCCCCGCAGGAGTCCGGGTGAGTGAGTTTAACCAGAGTAAACAGAGCAAGATTAATGGTGTGAAATGGCACACAAGGGCCACAGAGCTGGTGGAGCGACGGTGACCGTGTCAATGAAAAGGTTATTAATGTTTGGGAAGGTTTCACACAATGTCTCCGACTCTCTGCCGCAACGTGTTGCACTGTTTGTCTGTGGCCGTGCGTTGAATTGATGTATTAGGAAAACAGTGTATTCAAGAAAACTGGAGCAGAATAAATGTTGTTTAATGATTTACAAAACATGACATGCATACAGTGCATGT
Source organism: Scophthalmus maximus (assembly GCF_022379125.1). Taxonomy (NCBI): domain Eukaryota; kingdom Metazoa; phylum Chordata; class Actinopteri; order Pleuronectiformes; family Scophthalmidae; genus Scophthalmus; species Scophthalmus maximus. The sequence continues at coordinate 16,286,402 of NC_061522.1, read as the reverse complement.
CATCGAGACACATTGCTCCGTGACCATTTGTCCGGTTTTATTAAAGCGGGAGCCTCGAAAAATGATAAGGCAAAAAAATCTGTCCTTATGGCAAACTTAATCGAAAACACTTTATCACCATTCTCTTCCACAAATCTCCAGACTTGACAGCAGTGTTCCAACTCAGTCCAAATCAATAGCAAATTTCGGATGACAATGCTCAGCGCTCGGTGCAGTAAGCGGTCCGGCGTTGTTTACCTTTGGACTTCCTCCTCCATCCCTCCCTCCCTGCCTCCTCTTCCTCCTCCTCATGTTCCAGGGTAGCGCTTCATACAAATACTCCGCCACCCAGTACAACCTGCTCCCACTCAGTGCCACCGGCAGGCAGCTCCTCCAGACTCGCACAAACGTGCGCTGCGTTGTCTGTTTCCACAAACCTCGGATCACGGCGTCCCCACAAGAACAAGGCAGGGAATGTGAACTATTTGTGTTGTGTTCTTTTTCAACTGAATATTGTGCAGATGAGACATAAATTGAATTGAACGCAGAATAAGAGACGTGGCCGTGAAATCGGAAATGTCATGAGAAAATGCTACGCTGCGCAACAGATGAAAAAAAAGGGGGACAAATAGACATTTTAAAGTGAGTCCCAGGAAAGAGATGTGCAGCTTGCAGTATAAAAAGTCCTCCGAGAGCAGTTGCAGCAGGAGCCCGATCCAGAGCCTGACTCGTCTGTCCGTGCTCGACAGAAACCTGTGAACAGATCTCAATCTGCATCGCCGCATTTGCACTTAACCATGTTTACCCAGTGTGAGAAAAGCCAGAGCACTCGGAAACTTCATTATTCATAATTACAGTAATAATAATATTTAATTAATTGATGGAATGCAATTACGTGCACTTACTCTTATACTGCACTTAGTGGTTGCAGTTGTACTTTATGTGCTGTACTGTATGTGAATCCACTTTCTAATTCTTTATGTCCCCTCCACTTCATTCATGCGACAGTTTTTTTTAAAAGCCACTTTCCATATATCGTATAGTCAGATAATAATACTAATTTAATAGCAACATAACGCTCTCAGGGGCCATTCTGCTGCACAATCTGTACCTTTTCATTCAGTACATTTAGCCTATGATACTTTTGGTCTCAAACTTGTTAGTGATGTTCAAACTAATCGCACAGTGTAATGGAGGATAGAAAAACGGCACCATCCCCGTTCATTTTCGTCCCCTTTAAATTGCTTACACTATTGTTTTTTCTCCACTGGGACTTATTTTTTTTTTTGTTAGTTTGTTTGTCATTTATGGCACAAAGGAACCCCGTCACCCAAACTGTTTTGTTACCAATGCAGGGAAGAGAGTAGGGTTCTCCCATTGACGGAGGAACAAAAGCAGGTGAGGGAGGAGAGTGGTAGGAAAAGAGATATTTTTGTACTCAGGTTTGGAGCATTAGCTCAATGCCAAGAACAATACATGAAAAGTAATTCATACTTTTTCTTTATATGTTATAATTTGCCATTCCTTTCTTCAAAATCCAATAATTTAACGAATGATCACTACCATAAATTCCTTGAATGTATAGAGGACAAATAATTATATTATCAATATGTCTGATTTGTAAAAATGATGGACTTCATGGTTTAGACATCCTCTATCAGACGGGCAGAGACGATTGGTTCTTTTTAGTCCAGATCTAATTTTGATGTTCTGTTTTATGAAAGAGTGAAAGACACAGTGAGAAAATGTCTGTGAAGGCGTTTGTCTAATCATCCCGGCAACTCTGTCACCTGAGCAGCTCGGCCTCCCGAGCGCTGAACATCTGAGCGTTTCTGTTGCAGGAGGAGGTCGTGACTACAGCAGGGAATGTCGGCCCACAGAGCGGGCTGCCGGCCACATGGAGGATTATTCTGCCTCTGACAAATGAGGCAGAACGGGTCTAAATCTATTTGAGCTTCACCACTTGAGTTCATTTTACGGCCCAATTAGCAACACGGGTGAAGGAGAGAGGGGAGGCCACATGTCGCACAGTACAGTGACTACAGCCCATCCTGATATTAATGTTGAGAGCTGTCAGTGAGCCTTGACCACTTTATTGGACAACATGCACTCCGTCATACGTTCTGCATAAATAGTCAGAAAACTGATATTCCGCTCCATTTATTTATTTGTTCCATGATAATAACGGTACCACATTCTGAACGTTCAATAAAACCCCAAAGAAGTGGCAGCTCATCAGAAAGGAATTAGACATTCATAAACACTATACTGAAAAACGATAGTGCCGCAGTAATTCTATGGCATCTATCGTTTCTGGAAAACAAATATTGATGGAGAGTGTCTCTTTGGTCACTGTGTGCTCTTGCTATTCAGCCGCTTTCCATGGTGTCCTTAAATAAGTCAACAGGACGAGGGAAAAAAAACAAAACAAAAAGACAGTTGAGCCTTGCAGCTGCACTATTTCATAGTGATATTGCAACTATGGCCCAAATCACTGTGATGGTGCAACTGCTGTCATGCAGCGCACAGTTCTGAAAATGGTCTTTGCTTGAAACAGCAGCAGGCTTAACAGTTTTTACAAAGGTAAAAGTAATGAATAAATCAGAGTGATCTGTGGAAAATCTTGAGCCACTGCATACTAAAATTAAACCAGAAACGCGCGCCTCGAATCAATCGACCAAATTAAATGCTGATCTAGGAAAACATCATCAGCAACAAGTGAAAGTGTGCAAATTGTAATTAAATACTCTGAGCCAGGCTAAACCACCGCTTTGAATAATAGAAAGTGGCCAAATTTGCACAAAGCGAGGATAAACATGAAAACACGCAGTAATCAGAGGGAGCACTGGCATGACAATGTAGTCTGCTTCACGGAATAATAAATCACCTTCACCGAATTTGTTTGAAAAGGGACAATTTACTCTCTATTAGTTTAATTGCACAGGGAGTTGTTCCCGTTCTTAACAGAATAAAAAGGCTTTGTATAATTGCTGCTACCAACACAATAGGCAGTGAGACGAGGTCAAAGTCACAGGGACACAAATAAAATGTAACAAATATTTTGTGTCTTGCATATTGAGGCAAAAAAGTTTCCTCTTCACCGTTAAAACCAGATCCATTCCCCAGTTTGATGCATGCACTAAAAAAAGAAAAAGAAAATAGTATCAGAAGCAGAAAATTGTATTTACCGTTGTTCTCCCACAACACAGACGGTCACAGCCTCCGTTGTTCGACCTCAGCATTTATGTTTGGACACTGAGCGGGGCGGGGCGGCGAGGAAAATAGTTTTCCTGTAAAAGTAAGTGGTTTATCACATGAATGGTAATCATGTTGCTGTTGGTTGCCTGGCTACCGTCACTTGAATTCCGAGGCTGTGGAGGGACAGGGGAGGGTTTTTTCATCCTCTCGGGGATTTGCTTATTTCAAGGCTCTGGATTACAATGCGAGCCACGCTTAGACTGAGATTCTTTTGGTTTTGCCAGCAAACAACCTCCAATATTATATCCAATTTGAGCATTGAAGGAAAAAATAATGCTCCCATTTCCAGGGATGGATGGCTGGGAGGAACACCACATGTCAATGACAGATTTTGCGCTCCTTCGAAAAATCAAACACGCCCAAGCGAAGTTCCAACCAGGCTGGAGAGGTTCAAATGGATTTCATGCAGGTTGTCGTTAAAGCCCGAGGACTCGGCGAGCGCCTTGCGAATGCCATTATTTAACTTTACAGCAATATCTACATTCCTCACCCTTCAAAGAGCCAGTGTGTCGGCTCTTCTGCACGAGCGCTGCTACACACTGATGACAACAAATATTCCTGTTAGATTCCTCCTTGATCTGGATATATACGGGCCATAAAGAGGTGATGATGGAAGAACATTCTTTAAGCTTTGATAACGCAACAAACTTCAGCATCTTCTGAGTGAGGCTTTTGCGTTCTCTCAAAAATAGCCCACCACTTTCCCTCTACATGTCAAGGAAGCATAGAAGACGAGGAGGGTTTGATTAAACCCGCTTGCACTCATCACCATTCGAGGGAATGAAATGGTCCAACATGAAACTCTTCAAGGGCCGCAGACATCCGGTCTTGTGCTGCGACCCTGAAGACGTCGACAAATGTATAAGCGCGACGAAACGCTGAGGTCTGGGCTGCAGAGAAACTTCTCACATTTTGAGAGGTTCAATCTGACTATTGTCCAGAAATATGAATATCCAGGAAGTTCAGTTAGAGAGATCCAAGAGATTTAAGACGACACAACTTTTAGATTGACTTACAATACGGAGACATACGGGACAACTCTGGACAGTTATGATAGCATTAATCCAACAAGGTAATCAGTTTGAATACAGATTTCTCATCACAAAGTAACTTACAAGAAATGTGTGGTTGCATGTGTTTGTTTGGACAACACAACATGTTGCTGGAGTACGTTTGATTTGTGTTTTTGGCTACATGGGTTAGATATGTGCAGTGACTCAGTGTGGCACCAAGTGCCAGTGCTGTGGTTTCAGAGTAAATTTGTGGGTTGTTTCATGTCTGCACGATGTTGTCTGGGCACATATTCAGGCAAATGTGTTTGAGTGTCCAAGTCATGTCTCTTGCAGGCGTATTTAGCCTTTTTGTAGTTGAAGAAATCTGCATTTCAAAAGTACACAACAAATTCATTTACACCGTGCCTTCCTTTAGGTCTCTCTAGTTTTGAAAAGCTGTTTTTGGGCTTTGTGTTTTTTTCTTAACATGGTAAACAGCATCATCATCATCATCATCATCATCATCATCACTGCACTTCCACTATATCTTTAGCAAATAACAGTCATCTTTTCTTTCCTCATTCATTTCAATTGTTCTGCCTTCCTTGAATAAATGGATTTTTATTTAAAAAATTGCTCTTTATTGAATCATCATCATCATCAGTATTAGTATTAGTATTAGTATTGGTAGAAGTAGTATTAATAGTAGTAGTAAACCTGCCAGTTGCACAGATAAAATGATGACACTTATGTGACATAATGTAAAGGGACAATATCCTTTATTCATCTCATTTACGTTTTAGTGGACTCTGGGGAGCATTGATCGGTGGAGGCCTGAGCCATTTGTCTAATAGGATATAGTCCAACTCTGGTTGGAAAGACAACCAGAGAAATACATCTCTGAAAGAAGAGATTTCTCTGCTGAACCAGGAAACAGTGATAAAATGCTTAAAAATGCAGTTGCTGTATTTGCCAGTCAATGGTGAATATGTCAACTTCTTTGGCAGTGCTGCTCGTTGGTTTAAATTACACTGAAAGGCGCTTATCATATTTGTGTACACATTAAATGTGTACAGTTCTACTCATAACTGAAGTTGATGTGTGCAGCTATCGGCTTAGTCGAGGCTGTCACGCAATGTTTGCAAATAGCATCTAAAAGACATAAAACCCATCAATTGTGACGAGTAAATACTGTGCAGCTAATACTGGGAAATCATTTTTTTCTGTCACAGGTACCTCAACAAAACAGTCAGTTCCACATCCCAGTGCAGTAAATACTCACTCGCCAGCCCTATCGCTTGGGGATATATTCATAATGTTTGTTCATCAGCGTTACATTATAAGACCTTGTTAGGGTAAGGTCACGTTTCTGTTAATAAAACACTTTGTTAAGGGGTACGATCGTGGATATGGTTAAAAAGAAAAATGTCAATTAAAGGGCTGTGACTCTTCTCCTGCATGAAACTCAGATGCACCAACAATTGCCACAACTTCCAATTCCTCGTGCAAATCATAAGGTGCAGTATATGGATGTGGTTCCTATGGACTCTGGGCTTTATTGATCTGTGACTGAAAATAATCTCCAATAAATGTACTACTTTCTCCTTTTGCCACTACAGTGTCCAGCAGTATTAGAAAAAAATGACTGAGCCTTTTTGAAACGAAAACACAACAGAAACACAGCATTTGTACCTGATTCAATTTTGAAATGGCTGTTTGTATCTGCAATGACTGAGGGGGGAAAAAAAATATCAAAAAACCAATGACACAATAAGAAGCGGAGACTGTTTCCTGGCACATTGTCTCGGAGAGTCTGTCAGTACACCTTCGGCCTTGGCAGAGAACCAGCCTCTGTTAGGTAGTAGTCTTTCCACCTTGAAACCATTTTGGCAGCTGTGAGATAATACTCGGTGATGAATGACAGAATCCATTACTCACTGTATCGGACCGTTGAAAACTTTCCTTTTTTTTAGTAAAAAATCATTTCAAGGTGACTGTTAGCCTTCCTTTACCTTTTGATAGTTTTCATTTTGATTTTAGGGAATTTGGCTTATGCAAACTGCACTCAGCTGTTTAGAGATTTGCCTATATTGAGCTGACCCCCCCCCCCCCCCTTCCCCTTCCCATTCCCATTCCTCAAGTTGTCCCTCACCATTAGGCCAGTCTACCACATTCATATCACTTGAAACACCTCGACAGCTAATGATTCACATGGCTCCAGTGGCCCCGGGGAGAAAAGACTCCTCCATTGCAGTCATCCGTCACCTCTGACCCTCTCTTCCCTGACCCCAAACCTAACCCCTATACTCTTAGCAAACACATGGCCGCGGACTTAATCCGTGGTCACATCTTTTCTGCTTTCGCTGAGCAGAAACCCGGCACCATCTGTGGCTGGATTATGAGTGCAGGTGGATGATTTCCATGCAAATGTTAGTCAGCTGGCTGCAGTCCTTCAGAGCTCTGCCAGGTCCAAGTGTCGAGGCTCTGGCTGGGTATAACCTGCATATGGATGCTGCTCTGCTGTCAAAAACTGGATGCCAACCGCAGAGTGTCGTCTGTCCTTCTGTTTCGGAGCGCGCCCGGGCGTGTGTGCGTGTGCGTGTGCGTGTGTGTGTGTGTGTGTGTGCGAGCAGTGATGAGATTTATATTACGTGAAGGATTTGCTTGAACTTGAGAATAGTGTCTCAATTCCGAATGCACTGGTGAATGGCATTTGTATTCTTTGGAGAAGGTCTGCTTGTATTGTGTTTTAAAAAAAAAACTAAGTGGGCAACAAATTGTAATCTGACTCCTGCATAAAGGATTTGACAAAAGTTTCGGTTCGGTTTCGATTTTCTGACTTTCATCATTATGATCACAACTGGTGAGAGTACACACACACACACACACTTTTCAATTTAATTTCAAGAAGCAGCCGTGGCACAGTTAAACCTGTTTTACTGTGTTCGGACGGAAATCAAAGTGGATTTCAAAGGCAGTGCGATTGAAGACAGACCCTCTCAAAGATGCAGTTAGAGGTTCAAGACGTGTGCATGTGGGCGTCCTGATGCACATTAACCACATAACCAACAATGTCCACGACTCGCTTCTAGCCAACAACCTGTGTTGTGTCAATAAATACACACACAAATGTACTTATAAGTTTTGATTATTGTAAAATATGATGTGTTGTTTTAAACTACCAGCACTATGTACAGTAAATGAGTTTAAACTTCACAGCCACGATATTAAAGTGCCTTATTATTAATATATAGGTTTTTTTTAAATCCAATGGTATAATTTACAATGCTATTACTATAATTCTGTGCTGTGAAAGGCCAACTTTTGCATATTGAGTGGTTTTACTTTTGATGCTATAATTTAACTTGAAGTAAAAAAAATCTGAATGCAGGACTTGATTGCTGCTTCTTCCTGCATTTACTTGACCAAAGGATCCGATCACTTATTCCACCCCTGCTTTGGTTTTTAGATTCATCGCATTTTTCATGATCTTTTTTGGAGTAAGATTTAGAAATGCAGTTGTTAGGATACTATCACCATCTACCTTTTTGAAAGATAACAACTAAACTTCATACAAAAATGACATGGCCCATGTAATGACTTTGCAACCAGTCCACCAGGGAAATGAATGTGATGACTCATGCATGAATCATGCAAACTAATGCACAAATAAAAAATAACCAGAGCAGTGTGGACCTCAGCAACACTTACAGAGGACGTGAGGAGACCTTGGCAACATATTAGAAAAAGACACAGACAAACCAGCTGATAGGCTCTGGTTCAACCCCCACCTCCTTTCTGCACAGCACATAATGGATGTAAATAGAAAAAAAAAAAAACATGCGTCGGATCAGTGGAGAACATGAGCAGAACCAGTTGAGAGCAGAAACAACGCGGGTAATGGAGACCACCCATTCTTAACCCCGGCTCCCCATTACACATCCACTCAATGTGCTATTTCAGCTGCTGCATGCACAGGGACAAACATATTCGCACAAAAACAGAACTTAGAACCGACATGTGAGGACTAACGGGTGGATAACGGTGGGCTGCTGATGGACTGGCTCCATCATCTGTTGTTGGGTGCTCATATAATTGGCTCAGAAATGCGGGTGTTTTTATTTTTGGACCAGCGGCCTTCACTGTAGGTCGAGTTGCTGTCTGGGCAGCTGAGATAAAAGATTTAAAAAAAGACTCTTCTTTTTTTTTTCCAGCCCTGTCGCATTCTTATGGACATTAAATCTGAAAAAATTTGCCAGGAAAATCGAGAAATTACGAAATGTTCTGGTGATAGTTCTTTTGTGTGTTTTGGGATATTATTATTATACATGTTTGAAAAGGTCACACCAATGCATGTGTTAATCCATATCCTAAAAATATTAGATACTTCACAACACTTGTAAAGAATCCCTCGGTTAGACATTTGAATGTGTTTATTTAGTTTCCCCTTGACTCTGTGAGAATGAGAAAGTTTCAGACGAATCAAATGATTTATCATCCATTGTTTACATTGCTGTTGCATGACGAGTCAGATTTTACAAGCCCAAACTAGACAATAAAACCCATTTAGTGTGATGGGTGAACTGTGAAGCTGAGGGCTGAGAGCAAGTGAAATACTTCACAACACAACACTGATATGCAGAGAGGCCAAATAACTATATTAAAAAAAGTATATTTTTAAAAACTAATCGATTTGGTTCATTGCAAGTGATAGGAAAATTCAGCTCAAAATCTTTTTTCATTTCTCTACAACAGTAAATATTCATGACTAAATCGACAAATATCATAGTTGGGGAAACCATAACATTATCTTCATCCTTATTGAGTCTGACATTCAAAAACTCAGCTTGTGTGCTTCATCAGGACTGTGGCTCGGTCAGGGTCGATCAATTGGCCAAACAGCGGATTCTGAGTCACCACCCATGGTGCACCCACTTGAGAAAAGCACAAAGGAAAAAATACAAGAAAAACCTAAATGTTTAATATAAAATAACTAAAAACTGTTCTAAGCAGAATATTGTCTTCATGTAGGGAATCTGAGGGTTATTAGGGAGATGATGGTGACGTGATTACCATTAAACATAATTGAATAGGCATATTCAATTATATGCCCCCCACAAAACAAAAAAGCAATGTGCTAATACAAGCCAAAATAGATGTAAAATTGTATCAAACCATGATTCTTTTCTTTCTTAGTTTAGCTTTCATAGGGGTAGAACATCAAATCCAAATGCTTTCATCATCTGGCTGTGGGTTGTGTCAACTACAAGGTGTCAGTCAACAAAGAAATTGCCATAATTTCAAAACCGCTGTAAGTTCTCTTAGTTCACAGACGTGCAGCTTGGATTTACATGACATTTAAACAAGCTCCCCAGCTTGTTTAAGCTGTTCTGACCATAAGTTCTGCGGTAATTTTACATGATTGAGCTGTCAAAACAGTAAATGGCTTTAAAAATGTAGACACACCGCGTTGCTCGTTCTTGTTCTTAAAACAGAAACCGCCCAAATGGACAGACCTGAGCGATCACGCTCAAATACACTCGCCCTCAATGCAAATACGAACCCAGCGCCGTAGCCAGACACACACACGCAAAACTACAGTCGATGGCTTCCACCGAAGGTTGCAATTTGTCGTGCACATTGGCATCGTGAGGGATGCGACATTGATGACGGATGTCGAGGCCGGATCTCTCGCCGCTGGCCGCTGGGTTGAGTTGCATAAATCAACAGAAAGTGCACCGTGTGAACCAGCGAGCACAACATGGGTAAGGTTGAGCTGCGGAGCGCCGCGTCCAGGAATCACAACCATCTGAACGGCGTGTTCATTTATCTAACGGGAGTGTCTGACAGATAGTCAACAGAGGGCTGTCACATTAGTCTCTCCTGTCCTGGTTTCTAGAGCAATGTCTCTGAAGACAGATGTGTTGGAAGAGAACAGGATGAGGAACAATGACTCCGTTTACGTCAGGCATTCAAAGGCGTCTTTATATGATGTTAACCTGATTAAGTTTACAGCTGTTGTTAATACGTGTCTCTAGTGTCCACATTGAGATCTGATCTCGCACAAAACACAATAGCAGAAGAAGACAGTAGACAAGATCCTCAAGGCGGTGTTAATGTATTGGCTTGCTTCTTGTTTATTCCACGTACAATAGTGTTATGGTGTTGAAGAAGTAGCTGCTGCCTTGCTGCTACCTCGCTGACTTGGAACAGTTGAAGGCAAATTACATACCTTTGCCCACGTATCGCATGCGGCCTGACGAGGCGATTTCCTTAACATTTGCATTTCAATGGCGGGTGTAAATGGGGTACATGTGAGAGAAGTGAATGGGTTGGTTTTTTTTCTTTCTCTAACCAGCACTTTAAAAATGACAATCTGAAAATTCCCTCAGAGGTTGCTCTAACCTTTCCAATGGCTTAGCAGGAGTGAGTTCAGTTCAAAAGACACTTGGTATGATGTTGCGTCTGAGTGACCTTTTGAAACGGGAGTAGAGGAGAAAAAAAACAACTTGGCAATTATGTGCTCCATGTTTAAAAACCAGTGTGGGCTTTTAACACGTGAAACAAATCTGTTAAATTCCCAGTGTGTAGGTCGTCGGCGATGAAAGGAACTGAAGCATTACACAGCATGCGGGGCTCTGTATCAGTGTCAGCAGTGTGGTTGTTGATTTTTTAATTTCCATGGCTGTTCTGCCCTTACACTTGCACGTACACACACTGAGAGAGCACTCTGAGAACTAGAGGAGACCTCTCCTGACACAGTGTGCTTTTCTTCTTTCTTTTTTTTTTGTACCAGTAGCTGATAAGAACACTGTTCAGACTCTACCACACAAACCAATTAGACCATTCATTTTCATGACTCTGGATCTAAAATGTCATTGTCTGCAGAGGACCCCTTATGCCTTTGGTGACCCTGACATTTTCCTCTAGTGCAACCACGTGGTCGACATTTTGGTTTTGAGCGACATGGATTGGCTTTTCATTTAAAAGCATATTCAGTGTTTCATTTGTCCAATATTTTTGGTGGACCTCCCCATCAAATGTACTTTCCGCTAAGTCATGATTGGCGAATGTCAGAATGCTGAGATGCTAAATCACGATGGTTAACATGGAAAATTAGACTCACAGCCTTAATTGTGTTAACAAAAACTGTGTGAGAAAAAACAATACTCTTTTCCTGTAATGAAAACATGAAATACCACCAGTAAAAGCTGTCAACTCATTATCACTTGAAGCAAAAGTTTGCTTCGGTTATGTACATGTAAACAACAACAATGATCGAGTTTAAGAATAAAAACAATATTTTTGTCGATGGAAAAAAAAAAGGGGAGACGTATTTATTTTCCGAGCTGGCACAGCCAATTTCCTACTCTCAGTTTACCAATTCGCACTAGGAGACAGATGTGGAAAAAACCCAGCCGTGTAATAAGATTAACACCCTCTGTCAACACGTTTTGCCTGTGGCTGGATTTAATCATACAATTTTGGAAAAGCTGTCGTAAATCCTGTTAAACTTTTTGCTAAAAGTCACCCTCTGTGAGAGGTTTACGGGCTCAGATGAGGCATCCGTGGGGGGGGGGTTTCTTGGACAATTGTGGAGGGCTGCAATATGTTTTCTCTGGAGGGCTGTTTGGACATTTTGTACCATTGTCAGCCAGTAGGATCCATGATCATTTGTAAGAGTTGTGATGCACATCATGAATAATGATTGTATTTTTACAGATGGTAGACACTGTATATGTCAGGTTGATGTGTATTGCCTGGGATTCTGCATCTCTATGTACATAAACATATTCATGGCCATATGCCGTGCCAATATGTTTGAGTCTGTTTGAACAAGCATGTGTCACAGAGCGAGCCACTTGGCAACATCATAAAGTGTGTTACTGCCCAGTCACCTCTGCTTTTCTTTATCGCTCTCTCGAGAGAGAAAAAAGAAAAGAAGAAAAAAAAAAATCCACAGCATTTAGTGGGACGGCATTTGCAGTTGTTTTCTCATGAAAGCTAATGAAAAAACATTACAGAGAATTGGCCTCCGCGTGTTCATTTATATTCACTTCAAGCGAGGAAAAAGTGTGTGTCTGCATGAAGACAGGAAACACGGAGAGACAACAAGTCTGAAGCTCATTAAATAATGGAAGCAAATACTGATTATAAATAGTCTGGCACACAAGCCCCCTGTACACCAGGGTACTTTGGTTTTTGTACAGAAATAGACCAATAATCTGTTATTTAGTGAGATTTAGGGGTGGTTGTTGGCAAATGTTGTATGGGGCCAGTAGACTCCCTCAAAACACTTGATCGTGTAACTCCTCAGTCAAGTTAAAGCTGCTATGAACTATGAACAGTGATTAGGAACCTAATACATTCATGCCGGTGTATGAAAAGTAAAATGTGATCCACACATGGTGAGACAAACATACTGTGAGAAACAGAGAGAACATGAACCACAAAGAAAGAGGGGGAGAGAGTATGACTCGCCGATGGGAGGACGAGCCGCTCTCGTCAGTGAAAAGAGGATAATTGGTGGCCGACCCTCCGACGTCCATCATCCTCCGCTGAATATTGGAGACGGAGTGACTGCTACTGTTCCGGTGCACGGGGGGCAGCTGCAGCACGTGCACACAGAAGCTGCGATAAACACAGCAGTTCTCACACACACACACACACACACACACGCACACACACACACACACACACACACACACACACACACACACACACACACACACACACACACACACACTCTTACATACAGTCTTATTTGTAGTGCCCACCAACTGGAGTCATTACTCACTAATGCGTGTAATTAGGGCTCTTTGATCAGGCCCAACGAGTACTCAATAAGTACACTGAGTAGTAATAAAAGAGGTTTTCGAGCCATTTGTTGTGTGCGGTGGGTGAATGAGTGGGTTTGTGCATTTGCTGATTTTTTTTCGCTTTTGCTACATGCCGCTCCGAGCAGAAAGCTGTCAGGGCATGCTGATGTAAAGTGACTTGCATGGTAAATGTGACAGTTTGTATTTGGTACATTTATCTGTGCCGTGAGATGTTGACGATGTTTAGTGTTGCAATCAGGAACATCAAGATTAGACACGTTCATGTTAAAAACCATAGATACCAAAAGACAGCTGCAACATGCATTTCATGGGCCTCTTCCTCCTGGACGACTGGTCGGGCAAGGAGATGCAGGAGAATGAATCTCTGTATGCACGTTCAGAGATTTGGTTGTTGACATCAAACTGCAAAAGCTTCTCCCCGCACTCGCACCAGCGTTCGAAAGTCATCCATCATGCAAGGGAGCCTAGAAGATGACACGTTTCTGTAGTGGCCTGACCAAAATACTCAAAGCAAAAATTAATGCTTTCATCATCCCTCCACCTGCATCATACCAGCAATAGCCCTAAATGATTCACTGTTTGAGTCAGTGTTGATGTTAGTCTTTTTACAGAGACAGTGTGGTCGACTCAAATCAAGGAGAAGTGCTGGCGGATCAATAAGTCAATAAAATGATCCAGATGACGACATGCATTCATTTGCATATGGTCATTTCTGATGAAGCATCAGTTGTGGATGATAAACCTTCTAATCAATTGAACTGCTTGGATTTACACTCACGCTGCGATGGTGTAAGTCACCCTGATGGAGTCTGATTAACTCTTTATCCGATGAAGCCAGAGGAAACTAATACGGTAGTCAAACTTCAGGGTTTTCTTAAAAAACATAAAGACTTTTTTTGAATTTTTGACTTCTAAATTGAGACAGAACTGAGGTCATTGCACTCTGAGCATATAGTCACATTGGATGGCATAACTATGGCCTCCAGCTCTACTGTGAGGAACCTTGGAGTTATTTTTGATGTCCTTTGACTCACACATAAGACAAGTCTCTAGGACAGCCTTCTTTCACCTGCGCAATAGTAAGAACATTAAAAAAACATCTTATCTTAACAGGATGCTGGAAAAGTTAGTCCATGCATTTATTGGTTCTGGACTGGACTACTTGTGATTCATTTTTGTCGGGATGTTCATGTTATCATATACAACATCATTACATTTATAAGTGTCAGTATTATTATTGTCATCATAAGAACCAGTCGGACAGAGTTTAACACTACGGTTCCTGGTCTCTCTCTTCTCTCTCCCTCTTTCCACCCACCTCTCCTCTCTCCCCCATTTCTCTCCTCTCAGCCCATATAGGGAATGTGGATGATCATTTAAAAATATAAGAATTAATCCCTCTGCACCGTGAAAGACAATTAGACTATTAGAGTAGACTTTTTTTTCTTCATCTCTGGGGTCCGTACAAGAAACATTAATGTTCAAGTTGCAAAATTTCCCTCTTTGCTTTTTCAGATTTTGCACTTGTTAACTGAACCTTATTTTAGGCCTGTACTTGTGGCACCACTGAGAATTCTAAGGCAACAGGGTTTGAAATGTGCTCGACTTTCTGCTGACTTTGTCATTGACTGGCAGTCAGGCACAAAATTAACAAATTTACATACAGCGTCTTCCGCCCGAGCATTTAGGCTTGGTTAAATTTGTTGAAATTGGAAGGGAATAATGACTTGTATTTGTCATTGAAATGTAATTTTCTCATCACAACAGGGACTTTACAATTGGCCCTGTGTCTTACTGCGCATGCCAACGCCAAAGTCCCAGCATGCTCGGATAATCATCAGAATGATAACTGGGACGACTAGCGAGGCTTTTATTACTAATAATGCCTCTCATCTCTTTAATCACATGGGACAGATGAGTCATTTTTGAAAGTGGCTTTAGGTGGCCACCACCCAACACCTTGACGTTCATTATCAAACGTTGACTCATATTCCAGAGGGAGTAACACGTGTAAGGAACCTCCGATAATAAAAAGCAATGCTCTTCTTGTTGATGTTCAGTGGGTTAGTCATCCGTGTAATAAGACACGGAGGAATGAAACCGGACACTAAAAGAGTTTACAAATGAATTCAAAGATGGAACAACAATGGAAAAAAAAATGTGGTTATTCATTTTTATGTGTAAAGTGTGTAATTTGACAGCAGGAAACTGTAACTGCAGAAACTGTAACTGCATGCAAAGTGATGTTTCATCTGAGGACACAAGCTCAGCAGCATCTGCTATCATGCTGGTGTCAGTTTACAGTATTTTATCTTGAATACAAATCATATTGCCTCATGGACAACTTCTCCTATTAAGCATGGAAGGTGTGTAAACAGTTGAATGACTGAGGCACAGTGTAACGTCGCTGTGATCATATATATATATATGATGAATCACCTGAATAAATCCTTAATCTGTCATAAAACACTCTTGAACTCATGACGACGTGAGTATTGTAGATTCTTAATTCCCAGACCTTACGGCTGCATCTGATGGCTTTCAGCAGCTGTCTCGGTTGTCATGGAGGGTGAGGAAATGTTTATAAATAGATTATTAATTAATTAATATAATAGATATGATGATAAATTCCATATGTCACATATTTAACATTAAATATGTCGCATTATAATTCCAATCATTTATCATCTGTTTATACACAAAACTGTCACTACCTTTGCTTAAAACTACATTATATTGAGTTATTGCTTCTGATAAACCAATATTAATTATTATATTATATACTGCTCATGAGTTTAAAAATGTGGTGCGGGGGTCGATTTTAGAACGTGTTGTTGTGGAGTGTACCTGAGTAACTGGTCTTTTGAATTAATTGTTTTCAGAAAACCATTAGAAGTTAGGCCAAAGCATAAATCAAAGCAGGATGTGCTGACGTAAGAGTAGCGCTGCCTCCATCTGCTGCAGGATGGAAAGTACTGCAGTTTGTTGCTACATGAGGATTTAGACAGAAACAACAGCCATTTAAAATGCACAGCAGAAGCCTCATAAACAAAATTTTCAAAATAAGATTCAATCACCGACTTCTTTGGATATTTTGGGGATAACTCAAGTACATTAACACAAGCCTGTTTCATCTTTTCAACTTTTGGGAGCATGCTTTGATAATACACATAAGAAAATCCAATTGGTGCAAAGATTCTTTCATATAAAATAGATGCAGCATTAACCTTGCACATCATGGTAATTTTCTGCTGCCTTATCGCTGTGGCACAGGACGTAGAGTCGTTCGTCTTCGATCCCAGCTTCCGCCAGTCCACATGCCATTATGTCCTTGTGCAAGACACTTAACCCTAACTTGCCTCTGACGGCTCTTCCGACAGTGTATGAATGTGATAGAAAAATGCGCGGTAAATAGCAGCGCTGTATGAATGTGACTTTCCTGTAAAGCGCTTTGAGTTGTCTATATGACTAGAAAAGCGCTATATAAATATACAGTCCAGTCCTGTCCATTTATTCATTCACCCACCCAGACATACAGCTCCACAGAAGTACAGTACAATTCAATACTTTTAAATGATTTTACTGAAGAGGATGACAGAGATACACAAAGCGGGAGATCGAGCTCCACTGGGCGTTGCTGAAAGGTTTCCCTCACATATAGTTCTCTCTGTAATTTCCCACCGATTGTCTAGATTTGATTTTTCTCACCATCTTACAAATTTCCAAACATTGAGGTGTGCGAGCTTTGCCACATACAGTTGTTTGACATAGACATTGCAGTAGACTTGTTGTTAAACAGGTAGCTCCAGTCCAATCATGTTAATCCAATTTTCTTTATTTTCCTTGATGATCGCTGCACTGACAGGAGCAGTATTGGCGATTATTTTTGGAGCGATGCTCGACATGTTTACTCCTCTTTCTTGGTCTTCACGGCCAGAGACTCCAGGGCAGTGAAGATGGTGCGTGGTGTCTCGGTCTCCTCCAGCTTAGACTTGGCACAAAAGAACGGTGGGATGTAATCCATGGGGTTTGAGTTTCCCAGGACCCAGTTGTAGGTGCTGAAAGATAAATACGAATTTGACTGCGTGAGACACGTGACTGAGTTTTGTTTGAGTTTAAGTTCGGTGTTAAAAGTCCCGGGTGGAACAACAACTGGGCATCATGTGCATGCATCATGTCGCCACACTGATGTCTGAAATCCTAAACCTTCAGTGAAGAGCGGGAACATGATTACACATAGCGGTGAAATAATTCTGATAGGGTTATCATCCTGAAGGGGTTTCAAAATCCCCTGGAAACTCGACAGATACACATCTCACTCAGATGCCGTCTCCTGCAAAAACAGGCTCTTGCACAATAAACAGCACCACTTTGTGAAAAACAGTAATATGATTAGTATTATATGATAAGATAATAACATAACTCAAGTTTACTTAGAGCAATCTTGATTAAACTCTGTCTGCCCTTCATTATATTCTAAAAAAAGTAATTGTTTGCTTGTTTTTTAAGTGTCATAATGAACACATGGCTGGTTACACTTTGTTTTTAATCCTTCATTAATTCTCTGTGCAGCATGCCTGCTGTTTAAATATTTTCAATGATTCTTACACCTGTAGTTGTTGATTGATTCACAGTTAAAATGTCCCAATTTTCATTTTTCAATATATTTTGTATTTTAATAATTTTATTCCTATTTCTCTGCAAAGCACTTTGGTATGCGTTCAAATGTGCCTTTTTAAATAAATTGATATTTGTTTTATATAAATACAATGATACAGTATATATCATACATTAATTCAGTTTAGAATTAATGTAAAAAAAAAAATGAACACTGCTAAAAGATGAATGTGAAAGGTCATATTATTGTTGATATAAACAAGTGTAGCAACACTTGTTATTTAGCTCTTTCTGTGCTCCCGTGGTTTTGTCAGTCCGGCCTCTCACCTGAGGGTGGTCCATCCAGAAGTCGGTGTGAAGCTGGTGTAGGTCAGTGGGATGCAGCCGATCTCAGTGAAGACGGTCGTGTACATGCCTGAGGACATGGAGCACAGGTTACATGTGAGGCTTCACACTGCTGCACAGACATTATTTTGACTCAAGGCAGCATCTGTTTCTATCCTCATAAGTAGGAATTTGCTGCAAATATGTAATTACGAAGCAGCATACGAAACAAAAGCAGATCTTTTTATTTATGGAACATGGTGTGTTTTTACTCAAGTTTCACGTTTTTTTCAGAAGAAAGATGAGAATGTCCACATCATCTGGTTCAATACAAATACGTGTATCTTTACTGAAATGAAATAATTGATGATAATTGAGTGGATGCGAATTCAGGAAGACAGAAACCGTCTATTTATTATAGTATTTATTACAAGAGCTCAATATTGAGGAGACTCCCGGTTCGCTACACAGATCAACAGGTCCACAGTGTTTGGCGTCCCAAGATAAGTCTGCCTATCTCCACTCTCTGTAGTGTATTTAGCTATGAGTATTGTCATAATCTCCCCGCGACTATGACAGCTCGTGAGAGAGACTTCAGGTGCTCACTGATCGTTTCGGCTTGCCATAGATAAGATGGCGTTGCTTGGTGCCTGAGAACCAAGAGTTCCTCAGGGAGGATAGACAAAATTCCACGACAGTTACACCCCTAATATAACTTCATTTGAAATCATTGTCTCTTGCACAGCTCATTACTGAAAGATTCAATAAATTAAAGCAAATCTAGCTGCATGTCAAGACACCACCAAAGTCGGAAAAAAAATGTATACCGAATACACTGAATTAGTTTGAATGAACACATTCAGGCCAGATGTTGTCACTTTCAAACAAAATCATGAAATGGTTTCGACAGGTCACTGCATCAAACAGCCCCTCAGGTTTGGTCAAAATAGAGGCACGTTTCTTATCCAGGGTCACATGTTCCCTCTTACCGTTGTTTGGAAGGCTTCCCTGCCAGGTGTTGACCAGTGCACCCATTCCCCAGGAGGAGGAGGAGCCCATGAAGACCTGACCAGCCAGCTTTGCATCAGTGGGCACGCGCATGGGATTGAAGGAGGCATCGAGCGCAAACTTCTTGCAAGACAGTTTGCTCCAGTCGATCTCATAATAGACTTTCTGAAAGCATAGGGAAAGGAAACGCTCACAACTTGTGAAATGACACGTGTCAATGCTGGATTATTATTTTATAATGAGATAAATGATCAGTATTATTGTCAGCCCTTAATATTCAGGATGCCCATCAGACAAAAAGCTTTAACGTGGTTGCATCGTGTTGCTTTTAGCAGTTTTGAACACCACAGGGCTCAAATTTGAAAACTTATGGCAGAAATACAGGAGGTATGATTAAAAAAAATTAATTTTCATTGACATTAAAAACAAATGTTAGTAGGGACCAAATCTAGGAGTTGATGCCTTTAAAAAACCCAGAAGAAACTGAGAATTTGACGTGCTGGAGATAAACACAGAGCTGCATACTCAGTATGTATGTAGATTAAAACAAAATCATGTAAAATCTTTTTCAGAAACAATTGATTCATGGTTAAATACCTGGTTGAAAAGCATAAGCTGGTCCAGACCGAAAGTCTGATTGCTGGCAAACCCGTAGTTCCTGACCCGCATCCTCTGTCCAAAAGCATCATAACTTATCGTTCCAACGGAAAACAAGAGCCCGTCGCCAGTCATCTGAAGACGAGGGAGAAAGAGTTAGAAGGTCAAGAGTAAGACATTGAGCACTTGACGTGGTTTGACCGACACGCAGGTCACCGACTCACCACAGTGAGGCCTCCACTCATCAGCGGGGGAGAAACTGCGGAACAGTACAATCGAAATGATTAATAAATCACTCACAGAAATACAATTTAAAAAACAGACACAAAACAGTACACTGACGTACAAAACACTTAACTGGACACCATGCATCTGCCCATTTGTTTTCCTTTGAGGAAGTCCAGCTTCACACACACACACACACACACACACACACACACACACACACACACACACACACACACACACACACACACACACACACACACACACACACACACACACACACACACACACACACACACACACACACACACACACACACCACACACACCACACACACTACACACACTACACACAAAGGACATGAACATATTTATCTGGGGTCACTGGTGGGAGTTCTCCAAACTCACCGCAGGGTTTTGGGTCCTGGGCGACAGCAGCTGCCAGCAGCAGGCTGAAGCAGGACAGCACACCGAAGAAGTTCATGTTGGGAGGTTTTAGGAGCCGGACGAGGGGAACCTGTGAGCACGCTGGTTTCAGGGGATGACAAACACCTGCATTTATACCTGCTCCCACCGCGCCACGCGGTTCAACCCGCCTCTCCACAGTTCTGACCATATAATGAACCGCCCCCCCTTGGTGTGACATCCAGACGTCGAGGAGATTACACAATGCATCACATGTTTGTTTTTTTTATGTTCAGGTTCATCAGATATTATGTTCGCCCTTTAGTCTGAGTGCACTTTTAGATGCTGTGCCTCATGAACATTTTTTTCCACATTGAGGAAAGAATTAGACCTCATGTTTTGAAATGAATACTTTTGGTGGAATGCGAATATCCCACACTTAAGTCGAATAAAGTTTTTAATGAAACATATTTTTAAAAATAGATGTTAGAGGGTCTTCAGTCACTTTTGTTTTAAATGGTATACTAACCTTTTGATTACTGTAATTTGTATGTACATTTTGTATCATTGATTAAAAATGCAATTTCATTTTATTAAGATATATTATATAAGTTAATTGATGTGTTGTTAATGGAGAAAATCTTCTTTTTAACTCTCCTACAGTTAGTGTCCTTCACAACTAGAGAATCGGTGCCTTGCTCAGAAGCACAAATCGATGTACATGAAGAGTTAACAGAGTTTTATCCTAAAGGCCTCGAGGCAGCTTCAGGTTTGAATGCAGGTGTGAAAAGTCCCGTGTTGTACAGAGAAGCTGCGTCCACCTCCTCTTCCTACAGGAACTTGGCGCTTCCTTACATTTGTTTGACTTCATCTGCATCTAGCATAAACCGTTTGGTCCTGCCTGCTGGTTTCTTTTTTACTGAGTGCCGTATTAATGAGCTGAAACAGTAAATTGTCAAAACTAACAAAGTATTCAGTAAGTAAACAAAGTAGATTTGTTCCATTGCCTTCTTTCGAAGACTATAAGCTCACAGATTAAAATTCGCTTTTTGTGTAGGGTTTTGTCATAAATCACCAGGATCATGTGAAAATTGTTAATATGTAATGGAACAAAAAAAAAAAACTGGAGTCATAGTCAGGTGCACCATCCTTATCTGCAGGTTCAGAGAGTCACAGAGATACAGTGGACCGCCACCTCTGTCAAAGTCATGGTGATAAATTAGATTCTATTTAATTAAAGACAAATTAATGAGAGACATTATTTCATTTGGCTACATTAGACGTTATTGAAATTTATTTTGAAAGAATTGATCAAAACCAATGGACTATTATTGTTGAAAAATCAAATTGTACTGGTGTCTAGAATTTTGATATTTTAGCCTGTTTGGCATTTTTCCTTTTAAAAAACAGGCTTGAAGACGTGATGGGCAGCTGATGTCTGAGTCCGTGACTCTGGACTTTTGATGCGAAACCTGCATGAAGAAATAGCTTTGGAATTAAAACGGCAGTTACTGATCTCTGAGAGAGAGCACTATTTAGAAAGTATAATACATCTATTGTATTGTATATTGTATGTATGGTTCACTTACAGTGCATACTGGCCGAAGTTCAAATTGATGATGACAATGATGGGAATATTTCCCATCAGAGCACAGTTGAAATTCTATATTAGGTCAATGGGGAAAAAGGGGCTGTATGTCCGACAGACATCGCATGTTCACAGGTTAGATCTTCTCTAATGGAAACAACCACTGTACACCGATAATGACCATGAAAGCTGTGAGCTCAGAGTCAGATGCCTGGTCTTTATCTGACGATTTATGGCGGTTTATCAACAACACACAGGAAGGAGCACATCAGACGCTACAATGGAAAACATTTTTTTCTATTTGCTACGCGTCTGTCAGACTGTGGATGTGCCACTTCGGTCCAAGTTGAAATGTCTTGAGAACTTCAGCCTTGAAATTTGGCTCAGACATTCACGTCCTCCACAAGTTCAAAACATGGAATTTAATTACAAATATCTGCAAAATAATGACAGCACATGAGCTTTTTATTTCTGCTATTGTACTGCTAATTACTATTTAACCAGTGGGCAAGTTTTAGGTCGCGTGGATTCAATTACCATTAGGCCCCACAGGGCCACTGGTGTGGAATCACGTTTTGTGACTTAATCACAGAAATTCTAATCTATCAACATGTAAGAATTATCTGATTTGCTTGTGTACTGTCCAGTAAATCCAGGATTTTGGCAACAAAGACAGATTTTTGACCTTCTTAAAATGTTGTTTTTAAGGGGCTGCTGCCTGGGTATATGTTGCTAAAATGCGGTTGGTTCAGAACAAGAACCAAAGCTAAGATAAAAATGAAAACATCATGGAAAATATCTCCTAACTACAACTATGAACTACGCAGAATATGGTCATCTAAGGAAATGTCTCTTGGGTGCAGGTATCTGATACTGTGCTAATGATAATTCTGCAAACACTTGTGAGAATTTGAACATCTGGATTTCAAACAAACTTTGAATTTCCAAAATAAAACACAGCAAGCACGTGTCTCATACATGTGCTTGTATGGGAAAGTAAACATCGGCTGAGCAAATACCGACTTTGCTGCTGACAATTTGTGTTAATAGGAAAAAATAGCCTCAAATGCTGCAGAACATGATGCACATCACATTTATTTTTCCAATATGCATGATTCATTAGCATCTCTTTCATTCAGTTTCCCTTGGCATATCAAGGTGGATGGCAATTACTAAACCAAACATCTTCTGAGCAAGGAATAATTCAAATGTTTCAGTGCAAAACAGCTAAAGCCAGGTTAAGTGAAATAAAACCGCTCCCTCCCCAGAATTTAAGAAGAGAAAATAAAATCATCATCTTTTAAAAGCCAGTAGTTAACATTTATAAATAAAATAAAAAACTAAAAGCTAATCTGGTAACCATCCATTAAAACAGAATGGATTTTCAGAAAGGAAACCCCTTTTTTTGTTTAGGTGGTGGTTCCTTTGTCCTGCAGCAAAGCCTCAATTTACAAATTTCCACCTCATATACATATATGAATATCAACAGTGTATATTATAATATAATCTTGTTACAATTTCTACATTAGGTCCCTATCAATCAAGCGCTTATAAATACATGGAGTGAATTTCAGTCCATCCGTTACTCGAGTTACTCAAGGACTCTGCGTGTCCATGTTTCCATATCTGTACAGTCAGTCCTTTTTTTGTCATAGATGTCATGTTGTACGCAGGAACTCCCGACTATTGTCGGTGTGACCTTGTGCAAGCGGAGGCGGGCACACACAGGTCCGTCAAATGATCGCTCTCGTCTCCACAGTCACGTCGCTGCCAGTGGATCGAACACCGGTTCAAAAGGCATCGTCTTCATCTCAAACTAAACAGCTGAAGCACAAAATCTCAAGTGCACAGGACACCGTGTCCACACACTCACTTGAATCGTCTCAGTCATCCCTCAGTTCAATGACACGTCATTTCTTCTCCACTCTACTGTTGCTGTGCGTTCATTTTAAACTGAATAAATTACAATAGCACTTGGCTCACTTGTCCATCTCTTTTCTAACCTACACACCCTTTGTCTCTTTATTTTCATAAACACACTTCTCAAAACTTTCAACAGCAAATAAAACATCTTTCTTTTTTAAATACTAATCCACACTTGTCCTGCTTCTAACATTTGTCCAGCCTCTTTTCATTGAAAGGCAAACTCCACTTTGGTTCCTCCTACAGCTTCCTCTAGCCTGACGTAGCCAGACCAATATTCAAATGCGTATTAGTCGGGGACCTCTCGGTTCATTTTGGATTTCCAAGAGGCGTTACCAGCGGACTATGACGAATCACGTGGCGTCAGTTGAGCGACGCGAGCCAGCCAGCCTTGATTGTTTACAAAAGAAAATCACTTCCCATTGGAGGGGATCCAGACTGTATTCTAAATCTCAGAATTCTTCTGAGTCCACGGCTGATCATCCCCTGCTTGACTGCCTATTTCACATTTATGCTCAACTTACCCAACCTACTAACTACAGTTCTACTGTATGTATTTCTTCTTTCCAGTGTCCTGCGACTATTTCAAGCTTTGCTCATGTACCAGATAGCCATTCTAACTCGCAGGCAATAAACAAAAACGCGCGCTTGTACATCAAATCGTCAACAAAGCTGTAGGTACTGTACAGAAACCAACACAAAGATTCGGAGATGCAAATGAAATGTGGAGGAGATTTGAAGGAGGAACTTGAAGTTTAAAGAGCGCATGTCTTGTTGTGTCGGTTGCTGTGGGAGTGCATGTTTTGGCAGGCTGGGATCCTGGCAATAGGTCAGATTAATGTAGAAGTGATAAGAGTGGCATAAACCCTCGATGATCCTTCTTTTTTTTCTGAGGCCACAGGTGATCATTTCCCACGTGGTCAGAATACGACAAGATGAAGCAGTGAAGTGGATCAACTGGGATTCTCTCCCGAAAAACACAAACGGGAGATTCAGAAAGTCGAAAGTTGTAGGAGCAACGTCTGTGGCCTTGACAATTCATGGACCCGTGATTTGTCCCTTGTTCATGGTCAAACTCCGTCCACTTCTCAGCGATCCTCTGTCAGCAGTCTGACACTTCAGAGGTGTTGGAGTCACTGGCGAGTTTCCTGCGTTGCCTCACAGATTTCTCCTCATCCTGCACCGCAAAACAGAGTCAAGAATGTGGAGTTTTAGTTTTTAAAAAAAGCTTCGTCATTTTCAGCTGCCACTGAAGTTACCGTGCTGTTTGAACAGGGACTATTGGAGGGACTATTTTCAGCTGCAGATTAACACACACATTCGGCGGTTGAGTAAGTATTAGGTGGAACATAATGGTGAATGTGGGACTGAGGCAAAATAAACATTTTCCACCAACAGGAAACAGACTCCGTTCTGGTTCGCGGACCGAACTGTGAACGGTTCAGAGCGTTTGGAACTGGTTCAGAACCTGAATAGGTTGTCTTGCTACAACTGATTACTTCTGTTTGATCACGGGTCCATGATTACAAACACAAGGTTTTTGCTTTTTTGATGAATGTTTATGTACTGTGTTAATTCTTGCACTTTTGAGTAATACTCCATGGTTGAATGCACTTATTGTAAGTCGCCTTGGACAAAAGCGTCTGCTAAATGAATGTAATGTAATGTAATGAAAAGAGCCAAGTGTGTGTCTATGGTAATGTTGGAACAGGTCAGATCTATAACACAGCGGAATACAATCTATCAGGCCTCACCTGCACTGACGATGCTTGTTAGTAGTTGTTGGCATTTTATGGGATCACCAGATATATCTTTTAAGGTTATGCCTCTATATAATTTTTGTTCATTTCAATTTTATTGAATGAATTTAAGGACATTTTTTCTTCAGGAGGTTATATTTATTTGTGTAATTATTATTTAATTTTTTTGTGAGTGCTTACAGTCTGGAAGACTCCATTCTGTCCCCACTCTCCAGGGGAGTGGTCGTCTGGATCCTCTCCCTCCTCCTCCTCCTCTTCCTCCCCCTCCTCCTCTCTCACCGTGTCCATCCCGTCTTCCTCGTACTCCGTCAGACAGTCCGACTCCTCCGCTGAACGGAGAGATTTAGAGGAGATATTACAGAGAGGATTTATTGTATATTTAACGTCATAAAATAACAGGGACATCGCCTACAGTATTTCAATAAAACACACCATTTGAAAGCCATGATCCCTTATTTATAACACTGATTAAATCAAACATTGCTTTGAAGCAGAAGTGTACATCTGGAGGGAGACAACTGCAACAAGGACTTTTGACATGATGTTGTTGTGTGTGGTTGTGTATTGATGGTTGTGTACTCATGGCCAATACTTGTGCTAACAGTAATCCAGTATTGTCTGAAATGATGAGGGGAAACATTCTAAGCCAAACAAAAGGGGACCGTTCCCTCACTGTAATGGAAAAATTGATTGAGTTGACGCTGACTCGGCGAGACGGAGACCGTTGATGTCTTAAGCAAGAAGTATTTATTACAAGGAGGAGATTTCTGGTCCGTTACACAGATCAACAAGTGGTCAGTGCATGGCGTCCCAAAAACCTGTGTAACTCCAGTCCCTGTGAGCGCATTAACTCTCTTTTGGCTAAACCATTGACTGTCCCGGCATGCCAACGATAAGATTACCTCGCATAAGCGAACCAAACACTCATCTTTGCAGGAGAAGAGGAGAGAAATTCCTATACACTCACCTTCTGCAGCGACATAGCTTTGGACCGGCTCTATCCTGGACACAATCTCTGCGAGGTCAGTGAAGTCAGCTCCTGGACACGTGCAGGACTGCGAGGCGAGAAATTAGCAGGCCATCACGGTATGAAAGTAATACGTTTGATGGAGCATTTGTGATATAAATTATGGTGTTGGTGTGTGTATGGGCTCTTCTCACGTCAGTTCTCTTGCTGTTATTGTAGTCAGCTGAGCGGTGGTCCTTCAGCATGTTCTTGATGATGTCACCTCGGGCCCAGCCGGTGAACACCAACATGCCGTGCTGGAAGCCAACATCCTGAGGCACGAGGTAGGGATTTTAAAAAGCGTTTTGACTAAAAACATACAATTACTATATAGTTCACTACATTTACCCTCCACTCTTTTAAATTAGTGTCCAAATTGTATTTGTGTGTAGTTTTACGCAGTATATAGTGCCCTTAGTAAATAATGATTAACACGTGTCCTGAATCTGTCAATATACAGTAAACTACTGACAGCCTACTGCAGATAGGAGGGAATAGTATATATTTGAGACAAAGCCTAAATTAATGTTTAGGTCATATTAAGGAGGTAACCCACATAGATTTCGTCAAACTTTCCGAAGTCCATGGTCTTGAAGCGGTCGATGGGCGGTCTGATGTACTCGCAGTATGCACTCTTCTTCACCACCTCTAACTGCCGCACACAAGACACGTAAGCCAGCCGCGACTGGATCTCTGCCATGTCGGGCACCTGCAGAAGTGGAAGATTCACCACGGACACCATAAGAAACGTTGCTCAATCTATTCTGAGTTCACAGAATAGATTCTCTGACCAATATTACTGCGACATATTGGTCAGAGGCGTTAAAGACTCAAGTGGAGCACTCTGTGGTTTCAAGTTGCTGAGTCATCTGTAGTTTTTATTGCTTTGTGTTGCCAGCCCATACTATACCTTTACTTTCTCTGCCCAGGGATTAATCCGTTTCCACAGCAACCACCAGCCAGACAGGGAGTCGCCGTAGTTACAGAGGTCAGTCTCATCTTGGCTTCCCACGTCGATGGCAATGACTGTTCTGGCGCCCATGTTCCTTGCAATGTCGGCTGTTGGACGCGTAACGTATACACCACAATTCACATAAATGCACACAGACGTACAAAAACAACACGAAAAAAAATCCCGCAGCGGCGATGGTGAGACAGTGAATCCTTTTTTCAGGGTAATCTCAGTTTCTTTAAACCTTCATTTCAGTAATCACAGTATTCAAACAGACTAGCACCACAAAAAAAGTATTGTTTTTTGAAACACACCCCAGGGCATTTATCATAAAATAGTGACTCGGAGTAATAAAATTTCCTGGCCAACAAGCTCGGGGCCTGATGTCATATCTTTTCTCACTGACTTGTTAGTGTTAAAAAGAGCCATGGGGCAGTAAGCATTTTTGTGGTGCTGAGACTATTCAAAGTCAAACACAGGACGACATCCCTGGGGCCCAAAGCACTGATCCAGTGTTGCCAAGAACAACTATAAAAGCAGCTGGTGGAGCACAGACAACAGAGGAACAAACTTCTGACATGAAGGATGCAGATTTAATCAGACTCCCTTCAGCTGAATCAATGTTTGGGCCCAGAAAGCACAACATTTCACAAACCTCTGAGAAGTGCAATCGCTCGGGAGATAACGAGACACGGTTCCAAGGCCAGACAAAGAACTACAATGGCTCAGCACAGAGGTTTGTGAAATGTGGCTTTGTCTCATCAGCACATTGTACATTGTTTATCAGAAATACACACAGACATATCCCGGGGAGTTTTTTGTCGGCACACCATCATGTTAGCCAAAAATTGTTAATGTCTTACCCAAGTCTTAAATTATAATAATTGCAGGGATGTGTGAAATTTGACGGCAAATATTTTCAAATACTATCAGGTACTGAAGATGTATTTAATGGTCCACAGACAAAGAAAATGATTTCCCCGCTCCTCTTTCTAAACACTCATTGTTCCTCTGGTTAAAATAAGAGATAACTGATTTCAAAAGTACGCTTCAGCAGAACAAACAAAAATGCAGGGCTGGGCGATCAGGTTGAAACCATTATCACAATATTAATCAGGATATTATCTGATATTGACAAATATGTGTCAAGATTGGTCAAATGTTTGCAGGTTACACATGGGCAAAATCCCTGAGTGTAAACCAAAACTTTAATCTGTAGTTTTTTTAAGATTTACCTTGCTTTTTTGGACAATTGTTTGGAAAACAGAAATTATATGATCACAATATAATTCTGCTAAATGTCAATAATGAATAATGTTGGATTATCACCCAGCCCGACACTAAAGTGCTTATTTCAGCATGAGGGGAACCTACATTTAATCTGAAAGCAGACTGGTGTCCTGTGCCTCAAAAACTATTTAGTTTGGCTTGGAAATTTAAAAAAAAATCTGAAAAATGTTACTTTATTAAAAGTCACAATTGGTGAAAGTCATACAATAGAGTCAAAGTTCAAATGTGAAACCCCAATCTCCGATCTTATTATACATGTATCTGACACCAGGCTGTTTGACAGACATAATACAACATCCCCCATACTCTTGTTCTTTTAATGATTAATTTTATAGACCTGCAACAGTGAAATATTGGTTTCATTCAGAATGCTGACTTTTCCCCATCTAGTAAAAACTAGATTTTTTTTTTCAATTTGATTGATTCGTCTCAGATCAGATCTATCAATTAATGGTCGGAGCCAGCTCAACATTCAGATGGGGAAATCTCAGCACCAAGAAAAGTCAGACCTCTCTCCACCAGCATTAGAACTACATACTTACCCAGCCTATAAATATCTTGATTAAAAACCCCTCCTAACAATCGTCCTCATCCCTCACTCCACCTCCCCCCTCCTCTGGGGGACAGGAGTTGGGTGGACATTAAGGCTTGTACAGTACATTGGTGGAGGGGTGGAGGGGTGCCACCTCTACTTGCCTGGCAGGTTGTTGATGTAGCCACCGTCCATTAGCAAGTTGCCATCTTTGGGGTCGCAGAGAGGCGGCAGGTACCCTGAGAGGGTCATGCTCGCCCGCACATAGCGCCACAGAGAGCCTGGTACACCAGGGAGGGGAGGAGGGAGGAGGGGGGATAACAGCTCAATATTGTTTGCTAAACGTTTTCAGGTTAGTGTTGACAGACCACAATCCCAACACCAGCGGGAGGCTGGCTGAAGGAAGGTAGCCGACCCCTGCAAAGGCTAGGACTGTGGCTCTGCTCACCTTTTGCCTCTGCTGTACACCACTGCAAACCTCATTAACCTCGCACATAGACCCTGTGTGACTTGTGCAGAAGGTAAATAAGTAAATGGCAACCATCACAGAGCACCAAGGCTGTTTTTGAATCTCCAAACTATGTCCCAACAACAGCGCTTTGAGGCAGGTAGCCACGTGACTCCTCTTAGGTTTATAATGTATGTTGAAGATGAGACGAATCATTAGAGACAGAGCTGCAGTGGCACATTCAAAATTGTCAGCGTGTCTGGAGAAGGGGCAGCAGCAGGTGTTGTGACAATGTTTGGAGATGCATCACCATGAACATGGCAGGGACGCGCCAAGCCTGCTCAGTCCCGCAGTGCAGCTCAGCAGCAGCAGGGGGCAGCAGCAGGCTGGGCGCTGCATGGGTTGGAAGGATAAGGACCACCGCAGAGAAAAGCAAGGGGCGCGACTGTGCGTGGAGTGTATGTAAATGCTGAGGCAGAATTGTCTTTCAGAAATAAGGCTTCAGATAATTTTACTACCACCTACAACTTTCCATTTCTTTACTCTACAGTCATGTAACTTTGGGACTTTATTCAGTTTCTACAAGGGGCAAGAGCAGGATCCAGAACACATATCCCCAAATAAATAAATTTAAAAAAATAAGAGGTAATACATGCCATCAATACTGTACATTATGGTATATTGATGAGAAATATGTAGATATGCTCACGGTATCTAACACTGGTATGCACACATAAGCAAGCAAAGCCAGGGAGGATGGGCTGTGCAGGACAGACTGAACATGATCCTGAAGGTAGAGATGACTGAAATGACACAACCTCACAGGGATATCCTTGTTGGAAAACAAGCGGCAGCTCAGTCCAGAGGTGAGACACACTGAGGCTCACCGGAAGACGCAACGTTAACAACAGCAACGGCAGGCAGATGTGATGTTGACATGGCGCAGCCCTTCACTATCTCCAGTAAGGAAGCCGTATCATCCAAAACACACTGCCTACACCTGGTCTCACACTTAAAAATCTGATTTACATCAGTTCAATTGCACTTCCTGCAAGTTATCAAATGCCTCTTTGCTATATATATAG
The DNA here is from genome assembly GCF_022379125.1 of Scophthalmus maximus. Taxonomy (NCBI): domain Eukaryota; kingdom Metazoa; phylum Chordata; class Actinopteri; order Pleuronectiformes; family Scophthalmidae; genus Scophthalmus; species Scophthalmus maximus. Next base: position 16,255,574 of record NC_061522.1, on the reverse strand, counting down.
AAATTAGCGAGTACAGTGGCGCATGGACACATCGGCGTTTACACATTCAGAACTAAAAAAAAAGGGGTAGGGGAGGTATTTTGGCTTACAGAGGGCCAGACCACCATGCATCTCTCTACGACCCACAGATGTCCAGACATGCACGGGCAAAACCTCAAAATCAAATGAGTAAATGAAGGTTATATTCAGAGGTGGCACTAAGCCAGCTGGAGAAAGCGTTTCGTGTATATGAATAACAATGCCAATGGGGGAGAGAATACAATGTGCTATTGGTCACAATTTAGTAAAATATGATGGGCTGAATAGATCAGCCCAAAGATGTATTTTTGGAAATTTGTCTTTCCTTCCAAACCATGGGCTCCCAAATGTCCACCTGGTCAGGGTGGGGTTAGTTACGAGTGAGAACTCGGGAGGGAGAGGACAAGAAAGAGGAGGAGGGTAGCCGAGAGGTTCGCTGTCGACTTAGGGGTGGAGGAGGAAGCTCCGGTGAGTGGGTGATTAAAAATCTGACCTGGGACATTGTTAACATAGCAACCATCCACAAGCAAGTGGCCATCCTTGGGGTCGCACAGGGGAGGTAAATAGGGGGTGTAGGAGGCGCTGGCTCTAACATAGCGCCAGACGCAACCTGCCGGGAAATGGAGATGGAGAAGGAGGAAAACATCAAATATGGGCAGGACTCCGTGTCACAGATGGAAAAAGAGAGCGAGAATAACAGAGGAAAGAAGCGTAGATGAAGAAGAAAGAGAAAGAGAGGAAAAGGGAGAAAGAGAGAAAAAGAAATACCCGCAACAAAGAGCAGATGTGCAAGAGGAGCAAGACAGAAAGGAAGATGAATACAATGTCAACAAAAATTACTTACTTCTGACCAAATGCTGTAAATTCTAGTATGAGGTTGATTTCACATAAAAATAAATATAATATAATATAATCTTTTGATCGTGATAAAAACAATTGAATTTCAACTAAATTAAACAACCAGTGCTAATAACAAGTCTGTTGACAGATGTGTGCAGATTAACTTCATATCCTAAAAACATTGATGCAAGATTAATTTTATTACTGTGTTGATTAAAGATATTACAGGTATTTTAAAGCTGTTAGATACCTGGTTCAACAAACAAGGACGGGAGGAAGATGAGCAGAGAGAGAGAGAGAGAGAGAGAGAGAGAGAGAGAGAGAGAGAGAGAGAGAGAGAGAGAGAGAGAGAGAGAGGGAGGGAGAGGGAGAGAGAGATGTAGAAGGAGAAATACAGAAATAGAGCCTGAAGCTGAATTCTCCAAACTGTAGAATGAGGAGGAAACAAAACTGGTTTTACAGGAAATAGATTTTCCAAATATATGTAAACTTTTTCTGGTACACTGTGGCTGGAACCAAAATATTCAATACAACCCTGTGACACTACTGTATGTACCTGTACTCCCATCCAAATGATGTACAATTACGCTGAAGCCAAAGTGACACATTCAGAGTAGCACCACGCAAGTGATGTCTGACAAAAGTACACCAGCATAGAAACAAACTACAGAAAGCACAGAATGGCGGTGAAGGAGTGAGGGTAAGCAACATGGGATGTCATTAAAGAGCAAGGAGGGAGAAAGCAGGGTGCAGTGTTCTGGATCCTACATGTTGACATGAACAAGGGATGAGGGTCAGCGTTTGGGGGTCAGTGACTACATCGAAGTTATTTTGTCTGCGCATAATTAACCTACAGTACAGATGGGCAGCTCTGTGATGTGTGTCTGTGTGACAGACATATTTATTAAACTAATCTGGGGAGTTCTAGACAGAAATGCTTTGGACAAAAATGAAAAAAAGAAAACAATTTAACGTATGAACAGGAAGAAGTTAGAAGGAAGAAGATGAGGTATTCAATAGATAGATAGATAAAATCAATGTCTGTAGATACATTCAGAAATATATTTTTAAAAGAAAGAGAGAAAGAAAGAAACTAGGGCAGTAAAAGCATAAAAAGAGGCAGATGATGGGAACAATGTGATTGAGAGAGAAAAGGGCTTTGCTCAAGCAGTTAGTTCAGACAGATGCCAAAATGCAAACAAAACTTTTCTCACCCATAAACCCCTCAAATCCAGTAAGCAGTCTCAATTATAATAATTCTTTTTTTAATTTATTTTTTTACAATGAAACTAGCAATTTCTTAATAATTCAACAACTTTAAACCAAGTATGGTTAAAAATGTAACTGCATTTAAAATGACACACTGGGTTTTGTGGTATTCGGATTTCAGACTCAGATCTTCTTTAGTTAATGTTAGTTAATGTTAGTGATGGTGCATTTTCTATTTAAGTCAAACAAAACACATTATATCAGGAAACACAGACACAAGGACAGAAACTTCTACAGTGTTTTCTTATGTACACTACCAGTAAAGAGTCTTAGAACACCTCAATTTTTCCTCTGTTACTGATATTTACAAAGTGTAATATCTCAGAGTTAGCTCCCATTAAAGCCACACAAATAAGGAATATTTAAAATGGGAATCATGGAATCCTGAAACTCATCTGAAGTTTTGACTCATCCAGAATACTGGTGTGGCGTGCTTTCTATGATGGAAACGAAAACTTGTTTTGAAAAATCAATCACAACACGGCTGCGTGGCTTGTAGATTTCACTCTTCTGTCCAGTTCATCCTAAAGCAGCTCCGTCTGGTAACTGAGCTGATCTTCCGTCTTATGAAGCCACCGTCGTGTTCTTCTCTTCTAAGGTTTCGACTCATTATCTTGTTGTAGGATGAACCTCTGAACAACCAGTCTGTCGCAACGTACAGTACTGCTTCCTGAAGCACAGTATTATCCTAAAACTGCAGGTGTAGCGACAGTTTTTTCCAACACTGCCTTTAAACTTTCTGTACATGATTAGTTAAGAAAAAACTTTTTCTTTTTACATATGTACCATTTAAAATTATTTTCTCGACTTGAACTGCTTAAATCAAAAGAAAAACTTCTAGACGTCTAAAACTTTTCACTGGTAGTGTGTGTATTTAGTGAAAATCTCCCAACCCCTCGGCTGCAGCATGCTACAAACTAAATTTAAAAAAAAAGAAAAAAGAATGTAGGTGGTTTGCAAGTAAAATCGAGCAATTCATTTAAAATTGTCGTTTAAACTTATTTTGGTCCCGACATTTGCAAGCCATAAACCACAAGCCAATCTTGTTTGCAAGCCTTTCATAATGTCGTTTGAATCGCTGCAATTTCTAGCCTCATGTTTTAAGCTTATATCCATTCAATTATAAATTTTGTGGAGCTCTAGCATGACTCTCCAACGTAAGTCAGAGTGACTATACTGCCATTTGTGCTATATTCAGCAGCTGTATCGGCGAAAATTTCGTTCAATTTCGCCTGAGGGCATAAATCTGAAGGCATGCAGCCCAGTAACTCTAGATGATGCATGGGCCAGTAAACCGTGTTGTGATCCTGCTAATACAATATTTATAGACTTGTTGTATAAAGAATAAGGGACATAACTGTGCCTCAAGTGACCTTTGGAGGGTTGATTGAGTCACAATTACAATATTTTAATTTGGTAATAGCTTTAGTCACTGTGCCATTTTACTTCTGGCTGACTGTTGCAAGCACTGTTCACTGCTTAATTACTTTTGAAATATGTATTCATGACGCTGCCAATTCCACACATTAGTTCTCTGTCATTCAGAGCAGCATTATTTGATTGCATTGTGTTAAATGCTATGAAAGACTTAAGCAATTACCCATGGCCTTAATTGTGTATGTGTGCCACAGATATTAAATAATCCTGGTCAATGTACTGTACTAAAAAGTACCATAACCATAATGTGATGTGCAAAAGTGGTGTATTGAGCTTGTCTAAAGCATTCAAGTGAGGTGGGAGTCAGCTCAGCTGTCACTCACCATCCTGATGAACACGCATGGCTGATGCAGTGATGTCAGTGGTGACGTTGAAGTACGGCAGCCACAGGTCCTGGGGACACGGAAATTATTTCAGTGTCATAAAACTTTTTATAATTTTACCCAATGGATGCTGGCAGACCTTACTGCAGTGATAAATTTAAAACAAATAAAATACACCTCTCACCTCAGCTTGCTTGTCCTGGAACACTTTATAGATGCTGGTGTTGAAGGCAGAACCAGAGAACATTGAGGTGATGGGATAGGTCAGGTCCAGGACAGTTTTAAAAACAGAATTCATTGCCTAATAAAGGGGGAGAAAAAAACAGCAGAGAAATTGGGAAAGGGTCTTGTTTATTATTGGTTCTTTTTCAATCAGGCCATAAGGTTTTTGTTTCTGTTTTCATTTTAGGAGCAAAGTTAAAAAGGCAATCTTAAAATGACTGAATAATGAAAGAACAGAGATGTGTATTGTACCTTGGACCACTCTCGAGCTCTCTGCTTGGTTCTGACGGCACTCCTCTCCTCAGCGTACAGCGCACCGATGAATGATCCAATCGAGGTCCCACCCACTATGTCGATAGGAATCCCCGCTTCCTCCATAGCTTTGATCACACCTACATGAGAGCAACCTCTGCACGAGAAAAAACAATGCTAGATACACAGACAGGTTCACAAACTGTACATGGCTGCACAGTTGTCAAAAATGACATTGGTGTAAAATAGTAGAAAAAAGTTTTTTCAACTGCAGCTCCACTTTGTGTATGTGGTTGATAAGACCAGTGTATTTAGACATTAGAAATGTGTCCCTGTATTAGCATACATAATGGAAAATTGATGGGAATATAATGGTTGCTGAGACATTGATATTCATGTTAGGTTTTTTGTCAGCATTGAAATTACTATGTTTTAAAATACATATCGTCCATGTATGCATGTCTGTATAGCTAGTTGTGGTAAACTGTCCTCACCTTGCTCCACCTCCTCCCAGCACCAGGGCGATGCTGTTTCCAGTCAGGACTCTGGCCAGCCGAGAAAAATCACTGTGTCTGTCTGCTGTTTTCTCAAACACCTTCTCATATACGTCCCTCTGCACACACATAGACAACACACATGAAAATACAGTACAAGCATCAAGTTGAAGTGCCATTGATTTACCAGACCTTCTTTCCATATCGCCATTCTTAGTTTACAGTGGCTAATCCATTTTACAACCCACTGAGCTACCCGATGCCAGCTAGCATAGTGTATTTGTTAAAAAAAACAGCTGGAGATACAGTTTGGTCCGTACCAGTTTGCTGGGGCTGCGTCTGGAGAAGACCCTGCGAGGGCAATTGAGGTGAAGATGCCCGGAGCACCAGCTACGCATGTTGAGCCACTCAACCGTCCTCGAGGGTCCCGGCCCATCCTCTCTATGCAGGAGGATCAGCTGCTTCAGAGCACGGACTGCTGTGTTCTCCAGCATCTGCTCCAACTGGTGAGCACGACAGATAAAGAGGGTGAATTTACAGTATTGGTATTGTATTCCCGTTACTCCAATGCACACACAAACACACACCTCTCCCAGGGTAGGTTCCTGGTCACCCAGGCCGACGATGAGGATGCAATCAGCCTGACGGATGCAGCGCTGAGTCCACGGAGTCATGCTGTTGTCAGTCTGGTACAGGACAATCCGATTGATGTCCTCCTGCTGGGCCAGCCAGCCGGACAGACGGTACTCATGGATACTGATGGATAGACAGGACATCAGAGACAAGGACACAGAACATCACCAAAACATGCACATACAGTGACTTAGATGTTAATTGGGGTACATACAGAATGAGTGAAAATGATACAGATCAGTATAAAGAAACAAAAGGTTTCAGGTGGGAAACTTTAAAGATGAGACTGAGAGGATTCTCTGACTGTCACACTGACCTGTCCAAAGCAGAAGCACCCAAACGCTCTCTGATTATTTCACTGGTTAATAGCAGAGTGGGCCCTGCAAATGTCCAACAGAGGCAAAGGAAAATATATAAATACAAAAAAAAAAAACAGTTAATGTAAAATATACACTTGTGCATCCCCTATTAATAGTCTTTCATTGAATCTGTAATACAAGGTTATGTCAAATTTAATCAAATGTTATAACCAGGATGTGACTAACTAAAAACCTACCAATGGCACTGAGGGCATGGCTGAGCTCCAGGTTGAATGCATTGATGGGCACCTCATCACAAACAGGCAGCACAGCCACAGTGGAGAGGTTGCTGGCAGGGTTGGTTACGTCTGCACTAGTCGTCATACTGGGCAAACTCAGGGCTGAGCCTGGGAGACCGACACAGTGTGTGAGTGGAGTATGTTAGAGAGAACAATTACTTGAGGATGTTTATGTGGGAATTACGCTCCTCATCATCACCTCACTGTCTCTGGCATATTCTAACAGCACTATTCCATCGCAAATTGTGATCTTAAGGAGGCAGCTAAGAAGACTGTGTAGCTACACACTCTTTGCCTACGTCAATATTTGCATTTGGATCATTAACTGTGTGTTTTTGTTTCACTTAGCCTACAGTCTACATCTAATAGTTTCTGTGCTCAAGTTGACACATTCCACTCCCTTTGACCTACACTGATGTCATACAACGAGTTTCTAAAACATAACTGACGTAAATCCGTCGTAGCGAACTTTAACCCTTATTCACCTGAGAATGGCCCGCGACCCTGCTGCAGGTTCCCCAGAATCTTCTGGCCTAATAAGTGAATCAATCTTGTCACGACCTAAACAAAGACAACAAGCATCAGTTGAATTTAATCGGTGCACAAATCCTCACCGGCGACAAGTTTTCACTCATGTAGTCACTGACCTGTGGATACCGTCTTTTGATGTTGTTCAGTGTTCCCTCGGGCAGTTTGACCAGCTCTGTGTCTCTCACAGCATGGACAGTGGTGGCTCTTGGCTGTCTGGTCAATGCCTCCACCTTAAGTAAAAGGGAAGGACAACACAAGATACTGTTTCAAAACTCAAAGAAGTAAGGATAGTAAGGATAGCACTGAAGGTGTTATGTGATCAATATTGAAAGCAAAATTGTTGGGTTCGTCATTTCAGTCATAACTATGCAAAACAATATCGGTTAATGAAAAATAAACTTCATTACTACTTCAACAAATTCAGTATTTAAAAAAATGACACCTTAACCAAACTGTCCAAATGAGAAACAAAAACTTCACCCCTTGATAATGGCTCCATTTCAGTTTGACAGCATATTAGGATATTAGCATTGAGAGGGAAAGTGCGTTGTTCTCACCACTCCGATGAGGTCGCCTCTGCCGTATTCCCCCACTAGTTCTTTCTTGCCATTTGTCTTGCGGATGACTGAACGCAGACGTCCATTCAGAACGATGTAGGTGCAGTCTGACTGGTCGTCCTGTCTGTGCATAAGGAGAGAAAACATGACAGAAACTCTTGTTCACATTAACTATAAATAATAAAAGAATACTGTGATGTTGAAACAAGTATCATTTTCACAAGCAAGCAAAATATGTCACCATATCTTTCTCTTAAGAAGAGTACCTGTAGAGTGCCCTGCCAGCTTCTACGGCCATCCAGTCAATAGCAAAGTCCATCTGCCTGACGAAAGGAGACATGCGGATGGCCACTGTGTGGGCTGCACTCAGCACCACGCTGGGCTGCTCCCTCATGATCCTGCAGGTGGTGACACACAGCACAGGCTTGAGACATACTGGATACGCACATTTTACACTTTTCACCAGGGGATGTTTTATTGCAATACTGCAATTGGCTCCAGCAGAATTAGGGAAGATTCAGAAGAAGAGTCTTACTCGTAGAAATCCGACTTTGAGATCTTGAGGTAAGTACAGTCTCGGACGGCCTTGATGGTGAAGATGAGGGGTTCCCCGGTGAGCACGGCGAGTTGGCCCACCATCTCCCCTGGGTGGGTCACAAACAAGCAAACGGCTTCCTGCTTGTTGATCATGCGCTGGTAGACGTGCAGACAACCAGACAGGACAAAGTGCAGACTCACGTCCTTATGTAGTGAAAGGGGGAAAGAAGATGGAGCAAATGCAGGGGAGGATGAAAATAATTTTACATTTTAAAATAAGTGTGTATTCAGACGACTTTGGTGAAGTGACTGAACAACAAAATTGACATGCTGCAAATGTATAAGACTGCGCTACAAAGGCAAAGCCCAGTAACCTGAAAATGACTTTCCTTTTTTCTCTCTGTTTCTACTATTAAAAAAAAAATGCAATTAGATCATATCATTTTCCGAGATAACAGCTTCTAAAGTTTGCAGTAACCACAAAACAAAACTAAAAACAGAGTGCAGTATTATGTTTCCATGATTCTATGGCAGGGATTTTTGGGGGGTACAATAATAAGACTAAAACCTTCAATGTGTGACACCGTTTTCTAAGACTGACAACTTATAACCCTTTTTATCTCAACTTCACTGCTTCTGTAGTGACTGCACTCTGCCTTCGTGGGGCAGTATGCAGCTAAAGAGGTCGAAGGGCCCCTACGTGTTCAGTACCTGGTCTCCCTGTCGGGCTAAGACGGCTCCAGCTTTGGCGTGGTGCAGAGTCGCTCTCCCATTTAACAAAGATGGGTCCTGGGTTTCAGAAAACAGAAAACAAAATAAAAGGTTACAGGCGAAGTAGAGTAACAAAGTGGGTGAAATGTTTTCAATCTCCTTTGGATGAAGACAATTTTGGAACATTTATTTCAACAATCATGCTTTGATCTAGTTACGCCAACATGTTTCCAAACATTAGTAGCAGTGCCTACTAAGAGGCACATACCTAGGTTTTACCACATGCTGCATCAAATGCATGTTTATAACTTTGGATACTTCAACAACTGCAAGAGTTTAATTTGTCAGCACAGTGGTATCCATCAAGTTTGTTATCCTGGTTATTTTTCTGGAATTTAGTATTTTTGTAAGTTTATATCACTTGCATTTTCTATTATTTCCTTTTCTTATATATTACTACATAACAAATAGGTGCAACTTATGTCTCAGACATTAAAGAGACCACGGCTTGATACTGCATCCCTCTCCCCATCATCATGTCATAGACTGAGCTGAGCCCCTGGAGAGCGGACTGACCTCCTTTCGACACCATAATCGGGCAACAGATGCTCCTGAGAGATTTGCGACAATGTGTTCATTCATGCAAAGAGAGAATAATGTAACGAGCCTGTTATTATCATTTCTTAATCCTCGAGATTTTGGTCCTAAGTATAGAAAGAGGTGTAACTTGGAGAACACTGCACTAACTGAATGTTTTGATCCTGCTTTACCTTTGTGGATTTTTCCAAGTCAAATATTTTAATTATACTTTATATACATATACATTTTTTCTGATGCAAACTCTAGTGGCTTCTTCAAAGTAACCCTATGTCTTTGATTTTTTATGGAGCTTTTTCTATCTTTTCTTTTTAATAGATTCAAGTTTAATTTTGTGTCTCATTAAACAGACAACAAACTAACAGAAACACTATTTGAGAATAAACCTAATTTGACAAACCTCAATCTTCATGAGTTTAAGGATTTCTTTCTGAGCTTCCTCAAACAGAGCAGCATTGGATCGATTGGATACAGGCGTGAAGATATTGTCCACTCCCGACTCTTCTTCTGGATACAGGTAAATCCCTGAGGGAACTTCATCTACTGTCACCTTCCTCTCCCGCTGGTCCTGGGAGACAGACTGTAATAAAGGACGAATAAGAAAATACATAAGGAGTCTTATTCTATGAATTGTCATGATAAGAAGATTAGAAAAGACTTTTGTTAATCTTTCAGTTTAACAGAAGGTCAGAAAATATCTTAATACGTAGCTGTGTTTTTAATTATACTGAACAATAAGATTCACGTTTACATGTTAAAATTGAAATAGGTGTTTGAAAACCATACTAATATTTCAATATCACACATAGGGGAGCAAAAACACATGTCACGATTGAAGGCTGTTCTTCCTTGTTCCCAGAATAACATTAATAGACGATCATTGATAGTTGACACAAATTAACATGTGTAGCTTGGAAGAAACAGGTAATTTTAGATATTTGTGGTACTTAATATAATGCTTGCTTTTTTTGTTATTCATACTCTGTGGCAAAAGTTTAATCTTTGCTCTAAAATGCCACTTAAATTGCTGCTGCATTCATCACATCTATGTCAGGGAATCAATAAAGTCAACCGTATCTCATTTGCAGTTTACTGACCCGAGTAAATGTGGGAGGAGTGTTGCCGTCCTCTGCAGAGACAGAGATCCGTCCCCTTTCGTACGCCATGTCAAAGTCTGATCTTAAACTTTTCTGCATACCTGCACAGACAGCTTGGAGTTAACATTCTTAAGCCTTTTATAGCAGCTACAGTGATTCAATTATGATTCATGTGAACATGCCGAAAGATTAGCTACATGAAGTTTATTGTAGTTATGACATCAGAAGAGCTGAGTGGGTGCTTTTATGACACGTGTGCTGAACCCTTTTGTGGTGTTAGTCTTATTATTCAGCGCTTCATCTTTCCACGCTATCAAAATAACACCACAGAGTACAGTTAAAAATATATCCTGTTTATTGGTTAAAGTAATTAACATTGAGGAAACTTTATCCCTCTGAACAGGGGAGAAATTCCTCACCAGCGATGTCCACAGGCATGGAGATGGTCCTGCTAAGAGTTGGCACTGTTGCCCCATCCTTCCCTGGTTCTCCCCCTGTAAGTAAATCAAATATGAAGCATTCAGCAAGCAACCTAACACAAAATGTACACTTGTGGCAAATACTCAGTCAAGTCAGGTTGGCTTAGGTAGCATTTCATTAGGTAAAACTTTCCCAAAATATACAGGAGTCATTTCTCCCACCTGTGGCTTCACCCTTAATGGCAGCTTCCCGATGCTCCTCAGTCACAGTCAGGCTGCCAAAGCGTTTACCGTGGCGGATGGGACTGGTGCGAGTCGGGTGGGGTGACGGAGGTGGCAGACGCGAGGGCTGCATTTCCTGAAAACAAATGTGAGCAGTATGTAGTGAGATAGGTTTTATACAGTACTACCTACAGATGTTTGCGCGTGTGTGTTGTGTGCGTGTGTGTGTGTGTGCTTACATGGCTGAAGAGCTCATTGGTGAGTCCCAGATAGTTGTGCAGGGCTAAGACTGTTACTCTTTGGAGACGAACCATGATGATCTGGACAGACGCAACAGAAGGAGCGTCAATTTACATATTACACTCGGCACTATGTCAATCCTCTCTTCAGAGTTACACCCACAACTCACCTGTACTACTCGCACGAGGCTCTCGGGGTACTTCTCAAATATCGAGAGGAAGGCCTCTACAGGTAAACGTAGAACAGTGGATACCTCTGCAACCCGTGCTGACACCGTTCTGTAAGGCTTCTGGTGGCCCTGCACACAAACATACCACACATTTGATACTTCTGAAAATTGTAAATGCATTTTCTCAGTCCGTTTATGGAGTAGGAGATCTTTTCGTTTGTTTGTTCATGGAAAAAAAAGAAGAAAGAAAATCCATAATTTTAACCATCCGCAGACTTTGATGTCATACTGAGTCATTGAAATACAACTTAAGATCGATGTACAGTATGAGTCATGCAGCTGCCAGTGGAGAAGTTTGGTGAGTCAGCTGATGAATGAGAATGGAACAAGGGATCCGTGGCAGGAAGTGAGTAGAGCCCAACTTCCATCCGCTAATATCTCAAGGTGTATGAATAATATATATGCCCATCTGTGGGGGAAACCTGTGTGCACAGGATTGACGCAAGCCTCCTCGTCTTAGCAGATCTGTGTGTGTGTGTGTGTGTGTGTGTGTGTGTGTGTGTGTGTGTGTGTGTGTGTGTGTGTGTGTGTGTGTGTGTGTGTGTGTGTGTGTGTGCGTGTGTAGCTGGAAAGGGGTGTGACCTACTGTGATGACATCCAGGATGCTGAGGAGGCTGTGGACGCTGTCACCTGGGAAAACCTCCTTCACCACACTTTCTTTGCCATCCTAGCAGACAGAAATAAGCAGCAGTGCATAAATTAAGCAACAAATGTGGGCAAATGTGTTTCTCAGAAGTTGAGCAGCTACACTCAGCCTTCCAGACATAGATAAAGTCTGAACTGAAATCTCTTTGAGAACAAACTCTCAATGAAACTTGCAGTTGGATACGCATTCGACATTACGAGAGCAAACTTTGCAAACAGTCATGCCCACTGGTTCCCTAATGAGATTATCTGAGTCAGACATTATTAGATGCTAATGAGCTGGTAAAGCATGAAATCCCACAGCTAAGCCTCCTCTGAGTGCTTTAAGTTGTTACCATAACATATATTAGACCACATAATCCTAAAATATTGCATGCAAGTGTTGCATGCATAAAAAACAACAACAGGTAAATAGGTTAAATGGGTACACATGCACACACACAAGCTTGCATACCGTTCCAGTAAGGCACAATTCTAGTTTTCCATCCTGCACCACGTAAATACTGCTGTCAGGCTGGCCTGGCCTGAAGACATACTCCCCTTGTTGGAACTGCAGAAACACCATGTGTTTACAAAGCTCCAGGAAGAGGGGCTTCTCAAAGTGACCCAGCACACTGTAGTGACAAACAAAAAGAGATGTTAGGTGGTTAAGAGGTGATCATGTACCTGTCAACTGGTGTGTTCACACTTGGTTTTGTACAAATCCGAACTGCACGGCTAACCTGTATGGGTTAACGTAAAGATAAAGATCTAATTACAAGCCAAGCCAAGCAAACGCTTCCCAGCGTCAGCCTACATTTAAAAGGCACAGGTCCAGGAGTAATGCACGTGCTTTAATGTTTTAATATTCATGCAAATCAACTCTGTAATGTACAGTCATATTTGGGCCGTTTGAACACTGTGCTCTATAGGGCATAATAACATCACAACACAAACATCAGACAGAGGACGAACCTACCGGACATTTTTGAGCATGTAGAGCACCTCGGAGGGGAGGTGGGAGTTGGCCACATCGAATTCTGTGAGATCTGCTTCCAGCACTGAGGGAGGAGGTTCCTTAGCCTGAAGGATGGGCACCTCCTTCTTAAAGCGCAGGATCCTACACATTGAGAAACATAAGGGAGATAAGCTGAAGACATGGGATAGTGTGCCCACAGCTAACTGGTACATGACGATAATGGAGGTTGGTAAGAGTGAGAACTTTGATTTACTTTTTGGCAATGTTGAGCATCTTCTGCTTCTTCTTGAGCCGTGGCCGTGAGGAAGAGGATGTACCCACCAGGGAAGAGGTAGACTGGGAGACCTGTTTGGAGACATATTGGTTTAAATATTATCACAATGGTATAAATGTTGCATTACCTACTATCCTGGGAAGGTAGATTTGACTCTTTATGAGCCACAGCCAGTCCATGATAATTATTATTTGTATGCTGGCTTCTGAGGTGTTACCATTTCCTGTCAGCCAGAACACTCACTTTACGCATGATCTTTCGCCCGTAGAACATTACTTTGTCCCTCTTGCGGAAGCGATATTTGGGTGCCTCCTGAGCTTCTATATCTGTGAAATATCAAAACATGACAAATTATAAAGTTCCCGTCCTTCATGACGGTAATCATAAGTTCCAAGCACAGGTTGAAAAATGCATCTTGGCAATATACTGACTTCGAAGCTGGATCCTCCGCAGGATGAAGAAGATAAGGATGGCGATGAGAACTATGGCGATGCCTGCACCAATCACCATCCCCACCATCTGACGAGGAAAGAGAGCTAATGTGTGTGCAAGGTCAAAGGTCGCTTGAAAAACAAAAATGTAATGGCCCTTACTTGCTGCAGAACTAAAATCATATTTACTTGAATGTTCTAAAAGGATTAATTCCATATTTCACCAGATTGCATTTACTCTATGAACAATATTGATCAAACTTTTTTAGAATTTCCTTATTTTCTAACTTAAGCCGTGATGAAACGTGTGGTAGTGACAACATTTCCTGCTGGAATGACCCAACAGCAGCTGGATGAAAGCAAGGACATATGTTCTCAATGAAACCTCATTGTACACTCACCATGCTCGTCTGTAGTTCCTCCTCCACCAATGGCTTGATGGCATCAAACCCGTCCTAATGTAACAGAGAAATACAGAGAAACATTTTTAATGTGAAAGAAAAAGAAAAAACACAACTCCCGCAGCCGGCATGCTAACTGATTTGAAGCTTACCCGATGGCTGCTACCTCGTACAGTATGCTCAAACTGAAATGCTGTGTAAGGCTGGGACTGAAGGCTTCAATTCCACTGAAGTGTAATGGAATGTGGAAATAAGGGCTTTGCCCTGGAGGAAGGAATGTTTCGCTATCAGTGCCCACCAAACAATAAGGGAAGGGAATAAAGATGTAGCATATTATCTGACCTTTCCTGCTCTATATAGTCAGGATTCCAGCTGTTAACCTATACAGGCAACAGAAAGCCCAAGTGAGAGATATGTTGCCTTTACTTCATCTGAAAATTGCCTTGTCTCTGTTGGGAACTGTTAGATCCTAGGGTCAAGGTAAGGTTCGTTTGTTTTTTGCTACAACAGATCCAAAGAATGAAGATAATGCTAAACAGCATTTGTAATGTTTACTGGTGCAGACTGAGTCTGAGAATAAAGAGAGACCGATGCTCTGGAAAAAAATAATCCCTTCGGTCTGGTCTGGTCTGGAGTCCACCAGAAAGGTCACAGGCCAAATAGCTCCCCTAAATTCTAGCTTGGTGATCGAGAAAGCTGGACCTTGTGCAGAGAGAGTGCAACTATGTACTAAATAAACCCAAGAAAGACAGACAAAGAGAATGGGTACACATATCCAAGATCGGGAAGGAAATGACCTGGAAGATTAGAGGAACCTACTCAAAGAGCAGATCAGTTAATTTAGTTCATCAACACAACACTCAGCACGTCTTTACTCATCAAAACGAGACTGGCAGAGCAGGGAGTGTAAAGATCCTGTGGCCAAGATAACCTTGTTAGTTTTTGTGTGCGCGTGTGTGTGTGTGTAGTAGTCATCAAGCACAGTATTGTAAGAGAAAGAGTAATAGGTTCTTAGTGTTCTGGCTGAACAGCCAATGGGATTGCATGTCTGTTATCAGAGGTTATTGATTAGTGTGTGAGGAGCTAAGGGTTATTTGGCAGTAAAAAGCCCTAAGATAGACACTGGGGGATAATGACAATGGGGCTGGCAGATGGTGAGTGCAGGCAGCATGTGCACACAGAAATATACTTGAGATGTGAAGCACAACAGAGTTTGTAATTGTGTGCAAGGTGTACGTGTGCGCAACTGTGTACAGTTTTAAGGCGTAGGCAGCGATAAGCTGATTCAATGAAAGTCTGCAAATGAAAAAAATAAACTAAAGCAGCACTCTCTACATGTCATAAACAACACATGCTGCTAATCATATGAGAACATTGTCATGTATCCTCACTTGATAGAGGAAGTTATCTGTAACCTGGGATTTAAAAAATTGTGTGTGAAAAAGTGTCTCCTTTGATTAGTTTTGGTTTTGGTTTGGTTTTATTCAGAGACACTCCTTCCCACATAAAGTTTTGTTACCAACAGACCACTTGCCAACTCATGATGATACACTCATGTACTATACATTTACTGCACTTGTCTAGCTGGCTTTTCTTCATCTCCATGTGTTTTATCATGATGCAAACTACTACGGAGTGAACAGACCAACCTCGAGGGTGTCTCCTTGGACCTCTTGTTCCGAGGTGCTCTGTCCCATTGTAACCCTGTTTCTTCATAGGGATGGTCCATCAACGGCCACTGGAAACAAAGGCAGAAATGCATTCTCGACATTCAGATATTTGAATATTCCACAGCAGGAAAATGATGCAGGTATGAATTAAAGAGGTATGAATGAATAATAAAGTCAATGATGACTCAACAGTATTTGCTTCCCTCTCGGGGCAATTAAAAAATGTGTTGCCTCATGCACAAACATGCACAGCAAAATTAAATCTTCTTCTGAAATTTTAGCTGCAGCTGAAATAAAGAGGCCACCTTAGTTAAACATTCACCCTCAGGTCTCAGCAGAGATTGTGTGTGGCTGCTGCCCATCATCTGGCCATCAACGTTTGTAACAACAACTAAACTAAATCTCTCCTACAATCACTTAGAGGGGGCCTATTATAGATTATGATTATTATTGCATCCTACAGTGGCAAGCTGTTGAGTTGGGATGAAATAGTTAGACCAGACCAGAGTACATTCGCAGAGTTACTATTACCCAGTGAAGTTTTCATTAAAATTACTTTGATTACCAAGCTTCTCATGGTAAATACTGTCCAGCATAAACCAAAGTTAGGAAAAAACTCCCAGGTGCAGCGTGAAGCGTAGGTTAGTTTCATATCAATGAAAAAATGGCAGAAGACGGAGGCGGAGCTGCAGTGAATTTTCAGCCTGAGTCTGAAGTGATTTGATGTATTTTGATTTAATAAGAGTGCTGAGGAATGTGTGCAGTTGGTCACATTGTCTGCAGAACATGCAGGAAGAAAATAACTGCAAAAGGAGCAACACTTCAAATTCAAGTTAAATTGGAAATTTGTGGATGTATAAGACTCTTCTATATCTGTATCAGTTGTTGGTCTCATTGCAATTACTGTGACTGACTTCTTGCTCATTTGTATATGTGTACGTTGTTGTGCTGCCGAGGAAACTTGGTCCGGGCTTTTGCTTCTGTCACATACACACAAGCACAGCAGGCTGAGATAACAGATAAAGGCCTATCCAGATGGTCACCCCTTCCCCTCTTTTATCCTCCCTCTCTATTCCCCTCCCTGTGGGATGATCTTCTTACTGTCCCAATAAATTGGTCCCGCTTCTACTGGGGATTTAAAAAGAACATTTTAACGAAGCCAAATCTGATGAAAAGAAATAAAAATGGAAAAAAACAAACAATAGTTAGTGGGCAAACTTTTCACACTTTTTTTTTTTGTTTGTTTGTGAATTTGTGTTTTTTTTGCCAGCATACAGCATGGTGACTTTGCAAAGAAAGCTATAGAAAACCAGAACATCTAGTTTTTGAAGGTATACCTGAAGTGCCAGCACCTTGGAGGAATGACTAACAATAACAGCATTTTTGTTTTTGTGTTATTTACCACAAAACTAATTTCAACTTCCTTTTCTTCAACCACTTTTGGCACACTGCCCCTGCATCAAAACAGATGCCATTTGTGAAATAGTTTTCAGCCACAGCATCATGTGCATTCAATGGGAGCAGCCCCGTGTGACCAGAAACCTCTGATGCAGGTCACTAAACCATTGCACTGAAGCGATATTCCTGAAGTTCATCCAGGCCGACTGGCTGTGTACGACCTCCCTGCCCACATCTGCCTGTACAGACTGATTCAGCTGATACAGGCGTGTGTGCTGTTGTTGGGATAACAAGTTCCATTCACTTTCTATGGTCAAAGAAACAGTTATGCTAGCTTAGCTCGCTGAGGACCCCCCTCCTCTCCCACTTTGACAACAGCTTAGTGAGGCTGGAGGGAAAACAAGCAGCCTAACAACATAGACTGAGTGTTTGCTGGGGGCCATACAAAGTAGGCTACAGCATGAGCATGAAGAAACACACAACAGTAAGATTGACTGTAAAATAAATAGGCCTCTTCTTTTGTTTTCTAAATGATGTTTGAATTTAGATCAAATCGGACAGATGAAGAGGAAAAATACAATGTACAAAAACAATACTTGATTGTGATTCAATATAACCCACTGACGGCCTTGGTTAAGAAGTTATCCACTCTAGTTAATCTTATTGAATATTGCCATTAAAAATCAGCTTACTGCACCAATTTAATAAGTTTATTATTGTCTTAATCTGAGGGCTGACTGCAATTTCCTTGCTGAAAGGATTTGGTAATTAACTGATTAGTTGGTCAATGAAAAATACTTGAGTTGAGTTATTTGTAAAAACTACTGTTTATTGCAGCACTGATGCATTACTTTCATGATCATTTGATAACATTGTTATATTTATAATTGATCAACTAATCATGTAGTCAATGGAGTCCATGGTTAGGTCTTCAAAGATCAAATGTCTTGTTTTGAATCCCAAAACCTCAAGATATTCCGTTTACAGTTATGAAACAGAGAAAGGCTGCAAAAGAATCTGGAACCAGAGAATGTTTTACATTTCTTGGCATCACTATTCAAATAATAAACTAGCTGTTTTGACTGTAATCTTGTCTGGTTACAAATAACAACCACTACATTTTGTGACAACCATGTTGATCTCTTCAATTTGCAGTGTATCATGCCAATGAGACAGAAATGTCCTAATATTGTTGTGGCTACATGTAAAGTAACAACACAGATGGGCATCAGCTGCATCTTTGGTCTAATGCATTTCCTGTGAAATGAACAACATCAGTGACTCGGACAGAGTGGCTGAACGGCTGTATGGATGAAATTCAATCAGTGAGAGGCTGAGGATGGAGTGTCATGTTACATGAAGGGACCCTCAGGGACACAGTTTCAAGACCATGTACTGTAGCAAATGAGAATCTTTCACATTGATTTAGCCTATTCTCTGTTTATTTAAAACATATTTATACATGAAACAATGTCTATTACAACTATATCATGTGACTTAATTATCCTATTGTCATTTATATTTACCAATACACCATATGAACTTATTAATTTTCACCGGAAAATGTGACAAATCACATTTGCAATTGACTTGAATTTGTTTTTGGCACATTTACCTGACACACTTCATGTCAATCTTTGTAAGTAGCAAATCAACGACCAGCTCAATGTTAACATGTTCTTTCCTGAAAACCACCAGTTCGAATATATTGATCCAATAGCTTGTGAATTTGTGGATGTGACAATTATTGTTGCTCGTAGTGCGGCAAAACAGGTTTGTCTCTGGTGCAGGAGCTTCTGTAACAAAACTTTCATCATTCCTGTTAAGAAATAAACCAAAACTTGTTGCCACACATTACATCGCCATGCCTCTGCACAGCCTTGTGTGTGTGCTCATAACGGTTTAAGAAAAGCTTGGGCCTGTTATTCCCTAGAGAAGAGACAGTGGCCAACCTCTAGCCTCCGAGCCGTGCCTCCCTCGGTGCAGGCCCACTCCCATTGTTCTCCACAAACAACGAGGCTAGTGTTGACTCCACTGTCCAGGGGCAGACCTGGGCTGACTACTAAACACAGCCACTACTGTTTTCACCTGACACAATGCACCCTCCAGACCATGACATTCATAATAACAATAACATGTCTGTGGGGTTACAGGGACATAAAATGTGTGTGTGTGTGTGTGTGTGTGTGTGTGTGTGTGTGTGTGTGTGTGTGTGTGTGTGTGAGAACCACAGGCAAAATGATTTGAATTTTGTATAAATGGTTTGAATTCGCATTTACATGCTCGATGGATGTAAAATGTTTCACACAAAGTGTGCGTACATACTTTTAAATGATTTAAAAGTGGACGACGATGACGACAGCTACAGAGAAACACGAATTAGCCGCTTCCACCAATGTGTTGCGACACAAGCCGGTCTTTGACCTTTGACCCTTGAAGTCAAGCCAAACAATAACGTTTCACTTCACCAGAAATCTTAGGTTTTGAACAAACAGGCGCCATCGGGAGAACTATAGATAATATACAAACGGAACCAAAGCGCTGGCCAGGGTGACATCAGCTCATATTCCCCCTCCAGCCAAAATAGTTTTGCAGATTCTGCACCCAGGGGTGTTGCCTTACTGGCCTCCTGTGTATCCCTTGGCAGGCTTATTTTGGTTGTATTGTAAACACAACGAGAAATAATCCTTTTTACAAACTTGAGCTGATTCATTCGAGTGGAAATGCAGTTAGCAAGGTTTCCTCGGCTAACGGAAACATGAAACCAATCGGTGATCACTGATTATTACAGTAAGGCCCTAATTGTTTATACTCAGAGACCAGTGTGAAACGCCTTGGTTCAACAAGGAGACACGTTATGTTAAGATGTTGGAGACATTGGTTTAACATCTTTCCAGCCTCCGGGGCAGAGAGCACCGGGATGACTGTCCCATCCACAACGCAGTCTCTCTCTCTTTCTCTCAGCTGCTAGCTAACGCTGTCACTGGTAATGTTAGCTAGCTGTCGAGGCGGCCGACGGCGGTTTGCTGTGGTCACCATCACGCGTGTGGAAAGAAGACATCTCCGGGAAGTCATGGTCGCCGACACCAAAATGGTTTCTAATGATTGATTGTTTTCTCTCTTTGACCTCCACGGGGACAATATCTCTCTCTCTCTCTCTCTCTGTCGGAGCTCTACGGTTATTGACACACCACGGCGCATGAACCCTCGATGAACCACAAGCTCGCGAGCCACAACATACCGTGAGGAAATATGCCATGAAATTATAGATATTCCATTTGAAAAGGACATTTACCTGAGCTGAAGGTCTCCCGTCACGCGTCACCCGACTGCCAAACAACATACAACGGAATTCATATTTTAACGAAGCCCAGCCCGTTTTACTTCCACAAGAACTCTGACCAATCGGCAGCCGAGACGCTGTAAGGCCGGGCCAATTAAAAGCGCAAATCTCGGTTAAGGGCCTGATTGTCCCACCCACTTTGTGTAAATAAAAAGATAAGGGTGAGACCGCAAGACGATCTGTGATTGGCTGGCAGGGATGATTGACTCTACATGTGACCCAGTAAATGCAGAAGGGAATTGCACTCGGAAATGAGATGCTGTATTTCTGATAAGAGACTCTTCTACCTACAGGATGTGTTGATGTGTGATTAAAGACTTATCGTTTATCACGGTTATCAAAACTGCCGCTAGTTTAATCAACTAGTCTCTCGTGGACCGAGTGAATGTCCACAGCAGCACATTATCAGGTTCTCTTCTTTTTGGGAAGACCACTATAGTAACTTGGGATGAACGGCGTTAAATTCGAGAGAAGTGATCAAAGCCAGTTAGTAGTCCAACTACTGACCAATCAGATGACCGGACAACCATACTAGTATTATAGTGTTGTCATACTGTAGAGCAGCCAGCATTTAGAAATCCAGTTAGCCTTACAAACATACGCTGTTCTTAACATCTACACGAAAATCAGTAGTGCCCTCTAGTGGGTAAAGAGACAGAGCAGCTGGAACTCCTTCCAAATGTATGTCATGCCTTTTCATGAGCCAATAGCATTGGTTTTCCTATATTTCTTTAATCGTGATTTTCAAATTGCCATATTTTTTTTAAAAATTCAAATGTATTCTGGTTTGATTATAGTGATATATTTTTTGTAACCTGATTACGTATTCCAGATTACATGTAATCTGTTACTAACCAACCCATCAGATAAAAAAAGCGCAACACTGACCGCCCACTTTTAGAACGGCTCCGGTTCTAAAAGTGAGAGTGAATTTCCGATTCACTCACTCGACGATTCATAAAATAAAGAGTTTTAAGCTTTGATCCAAGCCAATACCAAAAGATGAATCTTTACCATATAACATTTTATTCTCAGCAAAACAAATTTTGAAAATGGAAAAAAATGGCAAAGGTTTGTGTACATAATACACATAATAAGCTTGAAGGAACTACTCATCCCATAAACCATTGGTAATGCCTTTCCAACGACTTCCAGCCAATCAGATCCGTCAATGTTACACTTTAGGATTGTGGGTAGTGTAATACTTTTCAATGACATCGCATATAAAACAGGTTTTTCTTAAAACAACGTTGATAACACACAGGCTTGTGGCTTTAACAGGTGCATGTACCATCGTTTAACAACCTCATCGCTGGTGTTCAGTCGACCTTGGATGGTTCCGACACTCTGGTTTTAAACCAATTTCTAATAAATGGAGGGAGAGTTTATCACATTGAATCAATAGTCTCATTAATATTAGAGCTTTATTTGAATTCAATACAGATTTTGTTTTATTCTATCACTGCTGCAGCTCTAAACAACACGAGATGTGTAACACCTCTTTTATTAGAACAATGATCCACACGCAATTAATATTTCTCATGATTCTTCTCTCCTCTATTTCAGTCTGACAATCACTTCAGCTTCTCATCATAATAGTTTGATCATCGTCAGACAAAAGAAAAGATATAATCACTCAAACAGTAAACTTGGTAAATTCCTGTGCTTATTTAAATATTTCAGGCTGACTAAATTTTGAAAAATATTTCTAGTGGTTATCTTCTATATCAGTTGCTTGATCTTATTATTTTCATTTCACTTAGTAGTATGTCACTTTTACATGTCACTTAAACCAAATTGACCTGAACACATCAGCGTTTCTTTTCGTATCATATTAAAACCCTTATTTATTGTCTTGATGATGTTGTTTGTAATTAACGACTCCACATCTTCCACATGAACGCGCTCGTTACCGGATAGGAGAAAACAGGGTTTACTGAGACGGCTGATATCCATCTTCATAGTACAGGTTATCCAGGATGGTCAATGTTAGGTTAAGTCAAACCAGATACAGAAAACATATCCCGGGTATGTTGAACTTGCTTCCGTAGTACAGGACCCCAGATAAAACATGAGGAACGTCAATTAAAGATAACATAATGTAGTGTGTCAAAAAGTTAAAAAATATAAAGTTGTTTTCATACGTTTCTAAGTTAACCAAAGTAAAACTACAGCAGCGTAGTGGGTACTACCTATAATATCACAAACCCACTGTTACTCAGATACACACTCTGTTCAAAACAATCATCAAATAATTAGGTCATCAGACATTTCTCTTTAAAATACATATCATTTATTGTGAGGTGAGAGTCTAGTAACGGGGTTACATATCAGCAATGGGCTTGTGGGGCCAGTAGGGATATTTGACCTTGTCCAACTTGGTCTCGGGGAAGACTTCGTTGAGGTCTTCAATGGTCATCTGATCAAAGGGGATCATGTTCCTCAACTTGTTCAGCTAAAAGCACAAGAAACGGAACAGAATGAGAGACACAAATAGCAGTCTGTTTTTATGCAATTTTCTTTTAAATATCCACAAGGTACTTAAGCAACTGCTGCATTTATAATCTCACCTCTTGCTCATACTGAGCCACGCGGGCCTTCGATGCTTCCACATAGGTTGATGCACTTTTGTTCTGTTAGAGATAAGTATAATATTTAGGTCTAAAAACAAAAAAAACAACAACAAATACAATTTGAATATCTAGATATCACGGCAGTCTTTTTCCCAGCGGTGGGATCTCCGTGTCTCCATGTAATCATCTTTTTTTTGTGTTGGGCAGGTTTTGTCATCTTTGGACAACTTATGTACATTTACAATTCCTTCAGTAGTTACAAAAATATACATATAGTATGACTGCCAGGTTTTGTTTGACACAAAAGTCAAGACAACTCATTTTCTTAGGTTAAAGCTGAAATTCAGGTAATGATTAGTTAATTAGTTTGATGTGATTACTTACAGCCTCAGCCTCTTGCACGTTGATGGTGCTAGTCAGTGTGTCAACAGGCTCTGGGATCTGCAGGGCTTTGAACTGTGAGTAGGACAAACATACGAGTTACCACTGACAGGCAAACCAACAAATAATGAAACTCATGAAATAACCATGGAATGAGATCAATTATTGTTGCAGAGGGCATCCCACGTCTTGCAGACTGATAGCTAGGGAAATCAAGCTGTAGTTCGCTTGCCACGGTTACTCACAAGCACCAATACCATCAAAGTTGTCCGAAGATTTATCAGTCAGTTTTGTCTGAATCAAGCCTCTATGATGGATTCCGGGTGTTTCTTTCTACACTATATTTACCTTTGATTTGGATTCAGGAATATCATTCCAATATTTAGTAAAGTCTCAGAGCAACTGGATGCTGCCATAAAAAAAATGCCACCAACCATCTAAGATAAAGTTGCCATGTCATGTCAGAAGTTGCCTTCTTGACCTCTGCCTTGCCAGCTACTTAATAATCCTCTCATCGTGTCTGAACTCACCTTCTTCTCAAACTCTTCAACCATCCCAGCTTTAGCCACTGTGCTCCTGTAGAGACTCCAGTCAATGGTTGCAGGAGTCTCCGGCAGAGAGTTTAGTCTAGTGTAACCAGAGAAGAGGAAGTTAACTAAAAGTTTAATATACTGAGCAAATGTGTTCCTGAGTTGATAACAGAATAAAAGATGGACACAATGGCAGAACCTAATGGTTCAGAGAACTGAAGGCAAGCTTTACACATATTTTCAGAGAGACCACTTAATCACCCAATGCAGTTTACCGACAGTGAGAATCTGATAAAATGCACGAAAGAACCAAAGAATAAATGGGCAGGCAGACTGATTGACCAGTTAGTGTCTCCTGCTTTTAAAGTCATCTGGGTGGACATTTGATAAATTCAGTTAAACTACTTCCTAAAAAAAATTCTAGCAATCTACCAATAATTAAATACTGTCACTAGCCCTGATGTGGAACTACAAAAAAAATTACATCCACACTGAATAAACATTACAGTGTAAAATACCAACTCCTAGTGTGGAGGTGGTCTTATGATTTTGTTCTAGCATCTGAGAAAGCCTCTGTGCCAGGTGAGCAACAGCAACTTGGGATCTGGAGCTGATTGCATGCAAGATAACTTCACATCAGGTTCCTTTCCAGCTGTCCTCAGATTAATGTTGTCTTGCTGAACAGCAGAAAACCATTTGCGTTATTAAAAGTGGAAACTAAATTTCCATGTCAAAAAGGCAAAAAGCTAACCTATGTGAATGGATTCTTTGTAAAGCATGTAGATGGTGTGTGACTTACTTGGCAGCGATGGCATCGGTGCGAGTCTTCAGTGCATTGAACATGCTCCTCTGGTTGGGAGGAACCCGCTCGGCAAAAGCCACCCAATCAACGGCCTTCAGGGCTACGCGACGGCCTGCCATTCTGACTGTCTGAGGGGCAGAGGAAAATTGTGTTAGGAAAAGAAACACAGCAAACTCATCCAGGTTACATTTGGCTGATAGGTAGACTTCAAAAATGCTGCCAGGTTTTTTTTCTTTTACACTCAATGTTGTAGGGAGGTTTAAATTCAACTATGATGATGATTTTGTAGTATCTGATTCACTTTACAGGATTACACTGACATGTCCTCCCCTTTCATATTAATAAGGGGTTGCCTTGATATTAGACGCACCTCTTAGTTTAATGTGCTGAAATCCAACAGCACCTAAAGCACCTGAATGAGACTATGTGGCCAAGGTTATACGTGAGCGTTGTTCCTTCAGCCTTTCATTGACCATATGTGCATTGAGTGACAGGTTGGAGTACCTTTGTATGTACATCATGTTTATACTGTGTTTTTTTTAATACGGATGGAACAATTTGTATATGCTGTTGACACAATGGTAACATAAAGAAAATGTCACCATTTTATAAAGACACTGGGGCCTGCAGTTAGCCTAGCCTAGACAGCCAAAAGACAGGTTCACCTCAAATTGAATCCGCTCTGATGTGTCTTTTATTTTTAAATTGGTAACTCAATGCATTGTGTGCTGTCTGACTTCAGTGTCTTCGTCCTAAGAGATGACACTATTAAAGGTGTTAAACCGATCATTACAACAGTGCAGACACTTCATCATATTAAAATACGCATAAAGACCGCCTGACTGCTGGGGCTTGTTGGTTAAGACTAACTGAGAATATAATACAGTAAAAAAACGAATCTGTCTGAAAGTAATGAGTGACGCCTGGTGCTCTGATACATTGTTCATCAAGACCTCTGCAGAACCAGCTAACGGACGCTAGCTCGGTTAGCTTGCTAGCCAAGGTCAGATTAATCCGTCCGTAAGGCGACGGTTTCGTGACACCGCGAGAGCGCACAGTTCACATGTCTACCTCCTTCGCGGTGTTAGGTGTGCAGAGAGAACAACTCGTTGTATGGGCCGTTTTTATCACGCGTTCTTTCATTCAACAACCCGCTGCGTTTAGCGTACTCACCTCGCCGAAAGTGTCGTCTGTGTGACAGGACGGAACAGCGGAAGTGCCTTTTTCTTCGTCTGTGACCGGAACAGCAGCCAGCAGCCAGCCCGCCACCGCCCTCTGCAGGACACACGGAGCACCTACGCTCTGACATCACACAGAAGGCTGCATGTGCAGCTATGATTCTGACTTTATGTCCGCGCTCGGCACCGTGTGTCTCAAGAGGCCAATAGGCCCGTACCTGTCTGTCACTGACTGCTTTAATGTGATATAACGGTGCAAACACTCCCGAAAAATAAATCACGAAGCATGTGATGTGGAGTTTGGTTTGGAAGGAGCCTGAAGAACATGGGGACAGAGTAAGGGCAACGACATAAAAATAAGAAAATTAGATTTAAGAACAATCATAACGTAGCCCTTTATATATATATATATATATATATATATATATATATATATATATATATAAATATATATATACCTTAGCACACATGGAGAAATGTAATTCACACCAATATACGAAAAGTGTATTAATATAAATTGGGCAATACCATCAAAAAATGCTTTCACCCAGTTTAATTGAGCTGTTGATTTTTTTGCTCATCTCAAGATATTTCTGAAATGTCAGCCTATATCCAGCTGATACAGACATAGGGTAAATATCAATTTCATCGTGAATATAATGATAATATTTCATCATGCTATTTTTTTTGTACCTTTTAATTTCTTATTATTTAACCGGACCGATATTCGTGTCGGCTCAAAGTTTCTGTTGTTTTGTTCTTTGGGATAAAACATGAGTGCGTTGGTTTTCAACACATATGAGTGCTGCTGGATTAATTTCACTTGCTGAAATCTAGAAAGAATGCTGTCCCAAAGAGGACAAGAATGTTTCGCTTGTGGTTTCCTGACATTACTGTATTAGTAGATTATTAGTAGTTTATTAGTAGATTTTTGAATAAACCTGTGAAAAGACACCACTGATATATACTGATATAATAACAAGAGCGCACACCACTGGAAAAAATAATAATTGGGCCATTTTCTAATTAGATTACAATAAGTGAGTAAATTAAGTTACGACCGGAGGTTTTAAGGCAATGGTTGACTTTGGGCATGTTTACCAAGCAAATAGCTTTTTCTTTTCTTTTAAAAAAAAAAGAAGAATAAAACGTTAAAAAACAAATTTAAAAATTGTCACCAGATTACAATTATCTAACCTCAAGTATCTTATCTAAATGTATTTAAATCAAAACCATGTCTCTTACAGATCACTGCATATAAACTCCCACGCTGCCCCACACATTCATAAGTGGCATCCACATATTGGTTTATTATTCATATAGGAAAAAACAATGACACTTTCAGACCTTGTATAATGTTTATTTTCTAAAATCAGTCTTTACAAGTAACTGAACATTTATATAGAGTGATGTATGTACACAGTACAGATACAAAGATATTCAATAAATACCACTTCTCCCTGCTGCTCTTTACGCGAGGCTGCAGGGCTTCAGGAACACTACACATGTACAGCAACATTCCCCAAAGAACATCTATCACTTCTCCCACAAAGGCCTCGTTGAGGGAAAACAACAAAACAAATCTAATACATGTGTTTTCTAAAATATATATTTTTTCTCCACGTTTACAGAATAGCCCTGTGAGACATTGTGACCGGGACCACTGAGAGGGAACACAGACATTCAAACAGCAACTCTGGGAGACCGCAGCTTTATCCGGGGGAAACGGTCAGTGCTGAATGAGCAGGAGAAACTTCAAGTGATCCACTGGTCTTAAGGCACTGACACCGATTAAGTACTTTTTTTCTGTCGCTTTGGAGCATTCAGTAGAATACTGACTTTACATGTCCACCCTTCACGGGCTGCGGCGGAGCACGGTGCGCACGGAGAGGTTCTTAAGGCGAGTCGTGTAAAAACCTGACATTTACATTTGGGATGTTGCCTCACCGTGAATCCACAAGCCACAGCACTCGACACCGTCTTACAAAAAAAAATGAGGAGGGCGAGTGAACGCACTCGGTTCGATTACGCACAAACGTGTGTCAGGGTGTAATGGTTCTTCACTCCTGGAGGTTAGGAAAACAGTGTCTTTAAACTCCAAAATAAAAAGAATAAACCTTGATTTCCAAGATATTAAAGACGCACCGTCGTCATGCGCGTAATTGCAAATAGAAGGCATCATTTTTCTCTCTCTTAAAAACACACACGCACACGCACACAGGAATACTATGACAAATAGTACATCCCATAAGTGACGGGTCCACTGAACAGTCCCGGGACCGGCAGACTGGGCCTCGGGAAGGCGTTTGACGGGCCCCACGTTGGAGAGCCCATGTGCGCCCCGATAGGGAACGGCAGCGCGAAGGCGGGCAGCACGGGCTTGGAGACCAGTTTGTACTTTTCCAGCTCGGCCTCCTGCAGTCTCTTGGCTTTGGCCCTCCTGTTTTGGAACCAGATCTTCACCTGGGTCTCCGTCAGGTTGAGCGAGTTGGAGAACTCGGCTCTCTCGGCGATGGAGAGGTACTGCTTCTGGCGAAACTTGCGCTCCAGCGCCAGCAGCTGGGAGGTAGTGAAGGGCGTGCGAGGTTTCCTGTTGTTTTTGTGTTTCCTTAGAGTACACGCAGTTGGACTTGTGCTGCCTGTCGGGGGAAACAAAATGACAAAGAAAAACAGCCGAGGTCAACATGTGAGCCTGGAGGAATAGACGCACAACACAATATGATGCAGAACCAATAAATAGGCTCGACTGGGTCTTTGGACACAAATGCTGCTGCTCGTCAACCTGCACTGATCACTTGATGGTTTAAAACACTATCGTCGGATTTTTAATTTTTTTAATATAAATGATTTGCTTCTTATGTTGTCTGCATCGATCGACTTAAAATACCAACAATTACACAGACTAAGAACACAAGAAAAACATCTGGTAAAGAAACAGTGCCGCATCCAAACAGGCGCCTCACACGCACAGTGTCACAGCGCTATGGACATTTGTCAGCAATTTGTTAGACATAAACTTTGGCATTACTGTGAGACGACGTGGGGATTTTATAAAGATAGACTCAAAACATGTAGATTGTCCTGCAGCCTCTATTATTGCCTGAAGAAGAAAGATGAATTCATCGCGTCCTTCTTCGAGAGCTCGCTCAACTCCGGTAACAGCGGAGGGGTGGACTTACGAGGAGGAGTAGAAAAGGAGGACGTCTGGAACCAAGTGCTCTGATCCTTCTCGCAAAACTGCGGGCTGTCTTCGCTGGAGCTGCTGGAAACCCCCTGCGAGCTCTCCGCGGCGACCTTACTGTCCGCGTAAAAAGTCCTTGGAGAGAACTGCGCGCCCTGCGCCGCCGCGGGCTTGGGCAGCACCAGGGCCAAATCTGAGGGGGGATAAGAAGTCCGACAGGTGGTCTTCTTGGAGATCAACGACTCGACGCTAAACGGGAGGCTGCTCCGCTGCACTTTGTATCCTTTCTCGGTGGTCATGTCTTTGGGCTGAAGCTCCTCTCCCTCCGTGTCCGTCTCCTCTTTTTGATTGAGCTGTTTGGCGTCCCGGGACGGCGACCGCTGCGCAGGATTCATCGCGATACAGGGGAATGGGGCCATGCACCTCCGTGCGGCCCGTTCAGGAGAATGTGGGAGTCTGCGGAGGTGTTCAGTGTCCAATAGGTGTGTGTGCGTCTCTGCGCGCTGTCAGCGGTGCCCGGTAGCTTTAACGCGCCGGACGGGGTCGTCTATAAAAGGACAAGGGCTGCGCCCCCCCCGCTCCCCGCCCGCTCCAATCAGCTCGTCAAGTTGGCCTCGTGACGTCTGTGAGTGCGGTTTTGATTGGCCCGCTGCCTTCCAAGGGAACATCAAGAGGCCTTTGAAAGGAAGGAGAAGTTAATCATACAGACCCCATGCGGCGTGGGGCCATTGATGCCCCTCACAAAGTAGCTCAGACCAATTTTAGCGCAATTAACCAGTGGGGAGGATTCTCTTGACCGTTTACATCCATTATAGGCGGGCACTCCATCCTTAAGATGGCCTACTGTTCGCTGAATTCTCCACCTACTGTAAAGCTGAGCAGGAATTAGAGAGTCGTGTCAATATCAAAGTGATGCCTTATCAAAGACGACGGAGAAGTAAAGAGTGGTGAAGGCTTGTCTATGTTAATGTCGTGTTAAAATGTAAAAACAGGTTGAGTCAGTAAAATAAAAAAAAATAAAAAAAAATAAACTGAAAAAGAAAAAGAAAAAAGAAAAGAAGAACGTGCGCAGCCAGGATAGAAATTGATTAGGTATGAGTGTTGGTCACACAGCATTACTGCAATTTAAGGCCTGTCATGAGCCCCTCTCGCCTCACAATGGCCTCAGTCGAGAAGCAACAGGCGTTTTCTTTCTCCAGGTCATACTATTTAATAAGCCAGACAAGTTGTGTTTCGCGAGGCGCCAGGCTCGGCAGGATCAAAAAGGAAGATACCTCGGGGAGAAAAAGGCAACGGTTAACTCCACTTAACCAATTGTCCTCCAGATATTTCATAGTCCACTGCGTGGAGCTGCTGACAGTTAACTGTTTCACGTCTAGGCTGAAATCCACGACAGTCAATCTACTTCATTTCGAGATATATATCATCATTATTATTACAATGACACATGTAGAGATAATTGAACGTTTTACGCGCCACATGGACTCTGGGCTTCAGAAACATATAGAGGGAAAGTCTGTAAATAATTCAGGTGAGGTTTTTTTTTTATTTATTTGAAAGATTCTTTTTTTATCTAGATCTGCGATTATTGCGCACAGCTAAACGGTATATGAAATGGATATGGATATCAAATTAAATATTGGTTAAACTCCCTGCATTCAAAATATCAGGAAATACACGTCTGAGCAAAATCAAGTTAAAAATATCAAAAGCAAAAGTTATCATTGTGCAGAAATTGTATCATTATCATATCTATAACATTATAATATTTTTTAAAAAGCAGCTTTTACTTGTGTAGTTGTTCAAATGAACCTATTAGATGGTTAACTTTATAATGAATAATCATATTTTGATCATATGTTTTGTAAAAAAGAAAGAAGTTTTACTGTGTAAAGCGCACAGTGACTAATTTTGTTTGTAAAAAGTACAATATTTACCTATAAAGGTGTAGCGATGTTGAAGTATATAGTTGCTCAAAAATTGAAAATACTCAATAAAAGTAAATTAACAGAAGATGTGTACTTGTTTGAGTGATTGAGAAGATCAAACTTAATTACTGTCCACCACTGGTTTAAGTTCATTTAGTTGCTACATCACTGTCACATTATTTCCTTCCAAGAACCTCACTGCTTTGCAAAGAGAAATCCTATCAAATCTGATTCACAATAAAAGATTATGCTCCTTGAATGTCTGTGAAATCACATTTTATACTGTATGTTAGCACAAGACCCCACTGATATCCTCATGATCATCAACATTATCCTCAGTCCGAGAACCAAACATCTCCAATTTACTCCACCAAATTACTTTATTAGCCCCCTTTTGCCTAATTACTTAATTGGATGAAAAAATGAATAATGAACACATTGTGCAGTAACCACAAGTAATTGGGTTTGTTTAACAGCCCTTCTAGCTGCATTTGATAATCCTATACCCAAATTAGTTCAATTAGCTGCTGTTTTCTAATAAAACAACAAAATGAAACGATTACACTGATACAATTTTTCATTGAGATCAGTGATGGCTGGCTTCTTGACAGCCCTTCAGGTGCAGAGGACAATTTACATCTCATCAAGTAAGAGGCACAACTTTTGCTTGACTAAATCCTGATGTTCAGCCCCGCTCCTTCATTTCCTATCCGACAAAGCCGGCCCTCACGCAGCGGGGGCCTCTCGTCACCCAGCTGGTTTGGGTTTAAATCCCAGCGATCGCGTACCCCTTCCCTCTATCTCTTCTCCACGGTGTTGTGCCGAATCGGGGATGAGAGTCGGCCCTGCGGAGTGCACAGACTCGTACATTCATCCGATACAGGTACACCCTGAGATAAATCTACACAAGTACAGTTACCTCTCCTCCCCTGGTGTTTGGTCCGGTGTATTTAGCCTCGGGCCCCCTCTCCCCTACCCCAAAAGACATTTCTGTAACAGCATGCAGGCGAGTGAACTGTGTCAGAAGGCGTTAGTGAGTTTGAAAGCAGATCTGTCCTTCAAGGTCGGTGCGAGTGCGCTGGGAAGCACATTCCCCTCAGCTGGCACCAGAAACGTAAACCTTTTCACGTGCATGTGCGGGAGCCAGTACTCCCAAGCATTGATGAAACCACTCAGACAGTTCATAAAGAGCATGGGCGAAGTGGTGGCACGACAAGCTGATGTGAGAAAAAAAAAATCCACATGCTCTCAAAGTGGTTCTCATGTCACGTATTTGTTTCCGATGGGTCCGAAGAGGATCCAGTCCATCCCCAAATGAGTCGAGGCTCATGAACTCAGACTTTGAGGGGGTGAGGTGGCGTCCGTCCGCCTTCCATCAACAATGTGTGTATGGCCTCTGACACAAACACATCATTTAGGGGCAGGGAGCGAGCTGTGGAACCCAATCCCTGTGAGATGTGTCGACAGTGGCACAAAGAGCTGTAGCTGCAGGCCTCGGTCAGATGGACACTTTGCTGACATGACATGAGTGCAGAGAAGATAGGGAACAAGTGTGCTCACTCTTCTCAGCAATAATTGTCATGTCACATTCACGTAGTCTGAAATCTGCCAAAGGAAGAACAATTTTTTTTTGGTGAAGTTGCTCAAGTTTTATACAGGGGACTTTAGAAGTGGATAACTATCCATCTCACCATGTATTACTTTAATTTCCTGTCTGTGTCCACACCTTGACTCGTCCGCCTTCCCCACATAAGGTGACCTGCACGCCGCTCTCCATTTAACAGCAGTCTAAATAGCAGCTCTTTGGTTTTGCTCTGTACTGTGGAAAAATATCTTTGACCTTTCATTTGACTTAACAAGTTGATCCCCTCCACATCAGACTGGCTTCAATCCTGCACTTAAACGCCGGGTTGACATTTTCTGCCAAAGCCACTTCCTCTTGCGGCATCAGAGTGCTCTGTGTTTGAATGCCGAGTAATGAGGGAAATACTCTTGCCACGCTGAAGCGAATGAGGCAAATTGCCTCCATCATGGCTTCTCTTCTGGACTGTAAAAAAAACAAGCAGAGGACGCTGTCTGCTGTTTCTCACTCAAACCGAAACACAACAAGGTTTATTTCATTTGTCGGACGTGGCGGAATTTGCATTTTGCAATCACTCAAGCTAAGATCAATGATTTGCTAATATACAGGTGACTACATTTCTAAATGATATCTTCCGCAGCGTTACGCTCTCTTGCGTCTTCAAAAAACCAGATGTTTTCGTTGAGAGCGTTTCTCTCCTGAACTCGGCTGCCAGTAGAAATTGTTCAGAAGAAAAACCACAAGAGGTGACAATGCATTTGGCAATTGCGTCTGGCTTGCCGTCGGCCATAGAAATCCACATTCTTGAGGAAAGTCTAGAGACAATGTGAGTGGGCGAGTTAGGTTGCGAGCTGGGGATGAGGAACTTTGTGTGGCTACTCTGTGGTCTCATTCACAAACCGAAGAATGTCGCCACAATCTCATACGCTCTCATAGCAGCCAAAGCTGTGATGCAGTGTATTTGATAAAAAAAAAAAAAAAAAAAACCCAAAGCAGCAGCAGCATCAATTTTCTCTTTTACTGCAGACTTAAAATCTCGGCAATATAAATTACAGCAATTTGGTTCACATTATATGAGACATTATCTTCTTCACGTCATAAAAATATATTAGTCGGTATTTCAAATATGTGAGAAAAGATTTGTTGCAACCAATTTTCTTATTTTGTCTTATTTGATAATACTGTCTTACATGACACTGCAACCTAGATGATCATTCAACCCATATGGTTGAACACAGGCACATTTACAGTACTCCCACTGTCAGATTCCACCAACTGATCATTAGTAAATTAAGGGATTTGAAGATTTAACATTATTATAATGACGAAAAACTAGTTTCACATGATATACTTTTTATCATGAGGCCAAATCCTGATCTCACATGTCCAAAAGTTTTAGACAGTTTTTTTTTCTTTTTTTCAAGAACTTGTTCCAGCCATAACGCAGAAATTGCGTCAGAGCAAAACTTCCTTTAATTATTTTTATGACCACAAAAAACTGCCATGCCGTTTCCGCCCTCGTGTTTTAATCCACCTCGTCGTACACATGTCACAATGGATGAGAGCAAACCGGCAGTGCTTATCTTATAGTAATAATGTTATTGCATGCACCAAAGGTCAAAACAAATGTGCGTCTTTGAATGTCCTGAGATTACAATTTCAAAGTCCTCCCCATGAGCGGCCGAACAATGGAGAGGGTGGGAAGTTAAAAAAGCGGGGTCTCTTTCAAATAAACAAGCATGGGTCGATCCTGAATAGGGCTGCTGCCGAGCAGCCGGATTGGTTCTCAGAAGAGTGAGTGTGCGGACTGTGCGGGCTCTCCTCCTCCTCTTCCTCCTCCTCCTCCTCCTCCTCCGCCGACTCCCAAACAAACTGATGTACTAAACACAGACAAGCTGATAGAGCCTCACAACTGTAATTTAGCACTTTGCTCCGTTTCATTCTCCCACCTTTCATCTCCACTCTGTGCTCGCCTTTCTCTCCTGCTGAACAGAGCGTGGACGGGAAAGTACACGGGGGGTAAGGGCTCCCCTTTTTTGTGCCATTGCCTAATGAGCCTGAAAATACAATTGCAGTGTTCTGACTGTGAAGGTAGCCTGCAGGCTATAGTGTAAATTAGCAGCGCAAGGAAGCCCAGAGGGCTGAGTCTTGCTGAGCGGCCAGAATGGAGAGATGCGGTGAGAAGGGGAAAATCCTGTTAGAGCAGCGCATGTGGAGGAATCACGGCGCATTTTTGAGCCGGCTGGAGGCGACAGGGCCACTTGTTGCAGCGGCGAACCCCAGGTCCGCGGCAGTCCCATCCGCTGATGTGAAGATTTATTGAGACGGCACCTCAGCCATGAGCATTGGCATCCTTTATGTGACATGTCAGTTGTTTGTCACATTTCAAACCCATAATTCCAGTCACTTCCCCACAATGGCCCTTTCGAGCCGCTGCTACAATCATCATTCAATTTAATTTTCTATTCTTCTGCAGGTTGCGTGGCGAGGCAGCAGAGGCGAGAGTCTCCCACATTGCATATGTCCTCCCTTGAGCTGGGGCTGCTCTTTTGACCGCTCCGCTCGGCATCTGCTGCCCATGGCCTGCCCATATCTGCATTCTAATGCACATATCCTGCTGGGATGTTAACTTTAGGCCCTCGGTAATTGATGGCTTCCACACTTCAGCCGAGTACCCCCCCCCCTTTTTCTTCTCCCTGCCGATTGTTGGTATATCTCTGTGGTTTGGGAGTCTTTCAGGCAACCATTGTTCTTTTATGGAGGAATTATAATAGACTAAAGGAGAGGGAGAAAAGAGACGGAGGGGAGGGGGCACAAGAGGGGAGGGGATTAAAAAAAAAAGGAGAGTCGCTGCTGATATTTAGTGAACTCCGAAGGGGGAGTTTTCATTCTCATTCTGCAAGTTTGGCACATGCCTTCTGTTACTAAGTGGCAGTGCACTGAAAGAGAGCATTGCATTTCCCATTCTGCAGCTCTGCTAGGTGCCTAGACTTACAACCCTGGCAGCTGTTGGGCCTTCTATGCAGCTATAGACTCCTCTCCACAGGTGAGCTCCCCTACCAAACTCCCAGTCTCCACTTCACTCAATGGGGCCTTCTTCAAGTCTTTTATCAGCGGGGAGAGGTTGACTTCTATGTGTGTGCCACTCACGGAAATGCAATTCACGGCTCTCAAGATTGCAAATAATGTTATTCATTGTGTTACACATGCAGTTCCATTCAGCACCGGCGTGATTGATATCTTGTTTCGGCAACGTTTTCTCAAGCTCGTTGGGATGCACGATGACCACATATTTTGTCTTTGCATTTGTGTCTACAGCAATTACAAGATCCACGAGCATCACAGGAACAAAGGCGTATTGGTGGCAGGACCTTTTCTGGCGCGCATCTCAGCCTATGAACAAAAACAAATCTGTGTAATACAGTAGCAGTGGCTGAAAAACAATTAAATACA
Source organism: Scophthalmus maximus (assembly GCF_022379125.1). Taxonomy (NCBI): domain Eukaryota; kingdom Metazoa; phylum Chordata; class Actinopteri; order Pleuronectiformes; family Scophthalmidae; genus Scophthalmus; species Scophthalmus maximus. Next base: position 16,219,620 of record NC_061522.1, on the reverse strand, counting down.
CCATTTTGATACCTAATCTCTTTCAAATTTGTCACACTACAATCTTGTATACAATATGTGTTTATGTGCTATGCATGCCAAAGTGGTCAGTGGTTCAGTGTGTATTTCTATAAGGCCACAATTACTTTAAAAAGTATGGGCTGCGTCGGTCAACCACTCTGGATGATGTTGTTGTTGTTGTTTTGGTTTGGGCATGTTTCAGCACCTTTTCCTCTCCGACATCAGTGGCAGAATAACCTCTTGTTTATTTTCTTCTTCTCTTTTTTCCCCCTGTGATGTGAGCTGTTACATATTACTCCTGAGGTGTGGTGCCTCTTCCCTCAAAGGCCTCCACTGTTTCCCCTAAACTGCTGCCAAGCTGGGCTATCTATTCATTTGGTTACTTAAGTGTAATTGCTCCCCTTTGAAGCCTCAGAGAGGCAAATCATTTGCTTTGGCCCTGGGGCAGTAATGGTCACCGAGCCAGCGACCCCCTCCCGGTCCGAGAGCGTCGGAGAGACCGCGAGAGGCCAGCTCCCATACGGAGAAGAAATAATATGGCCAGGGCCGCTCAATTTCACCTCCCTTTTCATCCCATTCTTTGAAAACTTTTTATTAACAACAGCTTTCTCTCTCATACCGGGGCGCCAGGAGAGGGGAGGGGAGGGGGCAGAGAGGTGGGGAGGGAGAGGGGGTGATGGTGATGGTGGCATGAGAGGATATCGGCAGCAGGGGAGGGGAGAAGGGCGAAGGGGGGTGGCTGTCCCCCTGTAGATGTCTGCTGGATTCTCACACACTCGCGCACTCGAACACGAACACACACACACACGCGCGCACACACGCTAACGCACGCACGCACGCACTCACACGCGCACACACACATCATCAATAGTGACAGGTCAAGGAGGCATTGAGAAAACAGCCTACCCCTTCCCTCTCCCCCATGGTTCACACTGCTAAACAGGGACTCATGTTTCATATGCCACAGGCCTGAGCGCTCACACACACACACACACACACACACACACACACACACAGGCACAGGGATGATGCGTGCTCCACAGCAGCCTGTCAGCGTAGCTACCATGAATAAGAAAAGTCTACCTTTACATGCTGCTGTATACACATGTATCTGTGTACCTGCCTGTCTTATTATTCAAGGGAGCGTGTATTTGACTGGTTGCCAGAATGCCCTCTTTCAACCGATGACAGGCCACGGAAATAAACAGCAACATGCTACACAAAGACCCCATTTAATGCTGAAAATTACTCCCCCACTTACTGTAATTGTCACAATTCTGAGCACATTGACATTGTAATCTCATAATAAGGTAATGGAGGCTGAAACTGTGTACAGGAGCGCGATTAGAAGAGTGCAGCTCAGAAAAAGAAGGGGGTAAAATGTCGGTGGATACAATGTTCTTGTCAGACACAAGAGAGATGTTGCATATTGTTATTGTGTTTGTGTTTTTTTGGAAGGTTGCACTGATGAAATCAACCAGACAAATTCAAAGCTGATAACAGAGCTTTGTTTTCCACCTTATCTCTGCGGAACTCTGTGACTAAAAGGCTGCAAGTCACTTTTTCGAGAGAAAATAACACATTTTAAAAATGATATATACAAAACTGTATTTGGTGTCAGTGGGAGATGGAGGAACCCGCTTTTAGAAGGAACCAAAAACCGGTTCTAAATAGCCCAAGTTGTCTTCAAGACACTGTGGAGCCAAATCGATGTGGACAGGCGTCCATAAAAAGCCAACCTGCTTATGAATGCCGCGTTTTCCTTGTATCATTTTGACTTTGAGGTTTTTAAGAGAGTAGCGTTCCCTGCAGTCAAGCCAGATGGTAACAATTCTTAGATATATTACGAGCTGCTCTCTGCCAAATAGCATACCTTTGGGCTATGTTTTCAGTGGGCTATAAAAGCCAATAATGTAATTTTGATCTATTTTATCAGATATCACCCCGGCCCCGGTACGTTTATATAGGACAAAGTTTAAAACAGGACAAAGAATTCTGTCTGTTTTGCTTTTCACTCTGTAAGTGCACCATTTTCAATATCTGACCCGCTGCGTGGCTTTGCTTGTTTGACTTCAGCACTGGACTGAAATGTGCAGCGAGCCAAAACTGTGAGGTTAGCGACCACGTTGTCAGGCATATGGCACTGTGAACGTGTAAAAATACACTTTACTGTAGGTGCGTGGTTGTCCACAAAATGACTTGTGCAGAGAGAATAGGGGATTCTTTGTGGGAGCACTTAAAAAGCGCAGCCTTGACATCTCTTAGTGTAACGATGACACAGTAGCAAACTATCCCAGCACTGCACCACACTCCCCAGCGGTCTGCCATCCGCTCCATGACTCAACGCTGACCTTGAGCTAACTTTCCAGCACTCCGCCAGACCCATTTAGGAAATCTTGAGGGACCGTCGCACGTTTCAGTATTCCATATGAGCTGCGCTATAACGCTAAACACACCTGAAATTCAGCATGAGCCTGCACACACACGCACGCACACTCCACGGAGCAACCGGGCCAAGGGATTATACCCCATCTGCGGGCATTTCTCTCCCATAATGTCTCAAGAATGTAATTGCCCCAGAAACAACCACAACAAGGTGGACAATCAAGGACATTAGCTCAGGTTTTCCATTATGAAGCCCGTTGTTTTCCCCTTGTCCGATCACATGCACAACTGGAGGCCTGCTGTGGGGAATTACTTGCGCTAATGGCGCTACACACTTTTGTTGCAGGAAATCGGACAGCCACACTGTAACTGCTAAAACGGTGATTAAAAAACCCAAATTGCATCATGATGTTGGGCAATTTAGCCGAGAGTGAGAGAGAGAAAAAAGAAAAGTGTTCCAAATGAAGCGAAGGGGATTATTGACCAGTTATGGGATGTGTAAACTTGTTTCTTGCAGCTATAGCCTGGCCTATTAGAATCCTTTGGAAAAAACGGGACTTTGAAATAACTTTTCCAAAATCTGAAGGCAGCTAGTAAAGAGTAATTAAAGATCACAATATTAACTCTGTAATTTGCTCGTCTGTGGGGTCATTAAGTGTCTCCCTGGCTCGGTTTAATTGGACACAAACTGCAGTTAATGAGACCAATAGTTAGCTGCAGTTATGCCTGGCTGGCTGTTGGCTGTCGACACTGCGAAGACTACACAAACTCAATTTGAGATTCCTTTGTACTCTGGACGTGAGAATCAGCGCACGAACGATGTGCATCGTGCGTGTTTTATGAAACTGTATTAAGCGAGGATTGGAGCTGGATTATGAATACCTCAGTGATGAGGTAAAGAGATGGTACGCTTGATTTAAAAAAAAGGGGGAAAAAAAGAAGAGACAATGTTGCACCAGTTCGGTGCCAGGGGGAAAACAGGGGAAAGCAGTTTGTGATCTAATAGCTGCGCCAGCTTTTAATCATATTTGACCTTTTTAAGAAAAAAACCTGGCCTTAATTTAGCATCAGAGGGGGAAGAAGTAGAGCATGCATTATTTTGAGGTTTTATCTCCTTACGGTCATATCCCCTAGTTGCTTGTGGTGCTTGTAAAAAGCCATTGCCGATAACAAACATCATTTTCCTGTGATAAACTGGGTAAGATGGGGGAGCCTTATTGAGCAGTCTGCACAAAACTGTCTTTGTCTCTCATCTCCAGCGGCCAGTTACAAAGCCAAGCTTCCCCCCGACGGCTGAAGTCTGAGTTAACTAAACATTTTTCTTTTTTTTTCTCTTTATCCCCTTTTCTCTCTGTGAATTTGTGGTTGTGTGCAATCCCTTAACGAGCTCCATCTTTGACCTGGGTTGTATGTTTCCAGAGATGTCATGTCTTGTAAGTCAGGGAAAGACTTTAATGTCCACATGATTTAACATTAAAGGGAGGGATTCCAAAAACAGGGCACGGTGCCAGGGAGGTTATAATATCCCCATAAATGAGAAATTGCAAATGCTAAATACATCCTACAGATCATGGGAGCAGACTGGCAGCAGCGTTATGAACCAGATCCAGAGGGCTTCTGTGTTTTGTTTTGTTTTACCTATAAAACTAAGAAAAAACACATTTTGGAGTCTTTCTTTACTCACTTGCCTTTTGTTCAATGACTTCTAAATGGGAACCTTTAAATGTGCATCCAAACACAAAAATGATCAAATTGCTGAGAAGGGATTTCAGTAACATTACCCAAAAGTAAGGCCACTATATGCTGCTTTTTTGTTTACATGAGGATTTTGCCTCCATGCAGCACGGCTCGTTTTTGTTTTTTTTGCTGTAAATTTGTTCTGTGTGTTTCCCGTTAAAACACATGACTCAAGTCTTTATTCTTGACTTCAGATCATAAGGATGAAAAGAAATAGAGGAGAAGGAAAAAATAGAGACACAGAGATGGACTTTGGCTCGGGACCATAAGTGACATGCTTGCCACGGCATTGTTTGAGGTTTTTGCAGACCTGTAATCAAATTGGGGAAGGTTTGGAAACCTATCGTCATGGTGTGCTCTCCAAGACACAACGATGTCCAGTAAAAAAAAAGGGACTAAATTGTTGCATATACATATAATGCAGTGTGCCTGACTATGAGAAAATCTCCTTTTTAAGAATTATGCCTCAGAAGAAACAATTTCCATGCACTGTGAAAAACTTTCCTATTACAAATACAGTTGTTATGTCCTTAAATCTGTTTGTTTTGTCATATTGCTCCGGGGCTGTTTCTTTTTCAGGAAACCCTGCTTCAATTAAGAGTGATGGAACACATGTGTCCCTTATCGGGGGCCAACATCATCTACTGTTGGCCTTTGAAACGACACCGGCTCCACGGGATAATTGGGTTTTAAAGGGGGATTCTCCCGGGGTGCCGCTTCTTGTGCCTGTTGGCATGGATCAGCTGACACCCGCAGTGTCTATAGATTTGTTATAAGTGATCATAAGTGGTTGTGCATGTAGTCATAGCTGCGGGCATGATAGAGATCCCGCGAACCAGCTCTCTTCTTTATTTGAGGCCCCTGGCACACAGCCGGACACAGGCGGGCCCCTCGTAGGTGTGTGACTGAATCTGATACGATTATATGGTTGTGACTAAGTGCAGGTTCATCGCTGAAGTTCGACACTTTGTGCAGAATGGATGATTGTGACGGTGGTGTTTGTGTTTTGGTCAACATATGGACCTGACATGAAAAAAATGCACAGTGTGAGAGTGTGGGAGGGGTTTTTCTTCTGGTCAACTTTAATTTTGGCAATGATTAAGGAAAAAAAAAAAACAAGAGCTCAGTGCCTACTTGTACAGTACACTGTGTGTGTCACACACACACACACACACACACACACACTGATGCTCCTCCTGCCCTTCACAAAGAGATGATCCCCAAACCTCTGTTGACATGCCACAATGGACCAGTGTTTACTGTTATGCTCCGTTTGCATCACGTCAGAAAAACAACAATTTGCAGCCGTACGTGAACAAAAGACCTCACAATAAAAGCTTGTGACGGGGAGCAATTTTGTTATATGAATTTCTTTTTTTTGACTCAGAAGCCCAGGGAAAAAGATAAAAGTGCATCGTCCTCGTCGCAGAAGGGGCCACCCTGACAAGGCAGGCAGAGCAGAATGGAAAACCGATTCCCTGCAATCATCTGCTGTCGTCTTTTGTCTACACTCTGCACCACCTTGGCCCACACCCCAATCATCTCGGGATGGATTGCGCCTTTGAACAGATGAACTCATTTGAACCCTTTTTGATTTTGTTTATTTTTCATATGTTGTGTTTATCTTTTTGCCAATGCTCGACAGCGACTTAAAAGCTCAGACGAAGAAACCCAATCGCCGCATTGCACCGGATCACCCGTCTGCAAGCCACTCACGAATACACGTGCTTCGACTCTTTTTTCCCCCCAGTCATTTCAGCTAACTATGGAAACATCCTAAAGCGCTCTCGTAATAGCGCAAGACTTAGAATAAGGTTTTACACCAGCAGAGCGAGGAGCTGCCCGGGGCTCAGAATAACTGTGTGAGCCATCAACAGGAAGAGGGTGCTTCACGACTACAGGCCAGCGGCTTTAATTGGCCGTCTGCAGGAATTTCTGCTGTGGCAAAGTAATTGACCCACAACTCCCTGGTGCTTTATCAACACGGGGGAATGCCACTAGGCCAATAACCAGCCAGCCTTGTAAACCAATCTATAACCAATGGCCAATTTGAAACACGTGTTATTGGCTATTTTATGACAGGTCCCGTCATCTAGTCGCAGAGCTTTTTCGGTTCACACACACAGCAAAGCTTTCTGACTGACACGTACAAGTACACACATGGTGGTTGGCTTCGAGCCAGTGTGAGTGTGTGTGTGTGTGTGTGTGCGCGTGCGTGTGTGTGCGTGTGTAGTTGCTTTGTTTGTCTACGTTTTATTTGTCTTTCCTGTGTCTCAGGAGTCTGAGGGTTTTTTTGTCACCGCAATAAAATGTAGGTGGACACTAATTAGAAAAAACAACAACTATTCTCTTCAAGTTGAATTTCTTTCATCTAGAAACAGTCTCCACAGAATTCACAGTCAACTGTTTTCATGGGGACTACAAAACAAAATTCTACCAGCTTGTAGGTATATTGTACCATGGCAAAAAAAAAACACTGAAGATGTTAAAAATATTTAAATAAAGTTGCCAACAACTTAATTATGAATTTAAAAGTGATGTAATTTTACCAAACTGCAGCAGCGAGTCTCTTCTTTGAATCAGGAATCATATCCAGGGGCTAATAAAACTATTGTAGATGAACAAATCCACCGAGCCCCAAGAGGATCCAAGGTTGTCGCTTCAATACACATCGTGGTGGTCCAGTGAATTGTAATGGAAGCAGGATGACTGGAGGACAACAGAGAAATAAGAAATGTATTGTTGTTTGTGGTATTTGCTGACAATAAAAGAAATTTCACCAGACTTACCTTTTAGACTATATTGCCATACTTTATTTGGTTGTATTTTCTTCCGCCTCTCTACTTTCATGTGAAAAATTATGGACTATAGGTTTGCAAAACTAACACAAGACATCAATAGAAGCTGTAAACGGCCTGTGCCTGACTGACAGATCAGTGTCACCTTTTGCGTCAGCAGCGACACGTTGGCCCAACACGTGCCGCTAACAGGGTGACGTGAGGAAAAGTCACCACCCGAAAGGGTCCGGTCCGCTCACACAGACCTGGTATTCACTTCGGGTCTGCGCTTCGACTGCAAAAAGAAAAATGATGCCATAAAATCCCTGAGTGAGTGTGACAGGCCGCGATCGAAACCAGCTGCCAATTAACTTAATGACTGGATCTATCACATTCAATTAGAGGGAGTCTATGAGTTGTCAATCCAGCTCGTTAAACAAAAACACAGGCGGAGAGGGATCACTTCAGGAGGCACGTCTCTGTCTTTGTGATCCTTATCTGACGGGCCCTGTGTCGTATTCGAGGCAGTCGGCCCGGACAGGTCCCACGGATAAACCGCTGTATGAAAGGGGTCACCTCGACCTCTGGAATCCATCGTCAGCTCTCTGTCTTGCGCAACTGACAAATGGTTTCAAACAGCATTCGGGGAGCTTTAGGAAGGTATTCCACTCACATGTGTGTCTGCAGATAGAACAAGAGAAAGGAACAAAGAGAGGGAGCGAGAGGGAGAGAAGGGAGAAAAAATGAGATAGAAGGGAAAGATGTATAAGTGAGATAAGTGAACCAAAACAAAACAAAGAATGAGAACCACTTTCCCTCAATTGGCTCCTTACTTTGGCAAAGGTCCTACTGTAATCCCCCAGAGGAGCTGCTATCTGGCAGGAGTTTGCTCCATGGTCAGTGTCTTTAACCCCAGATGATAACACTTAGCCCCGCCATAAAGAATAGGCCCTTTAACTGATCCATTAGCGTCCGATCCCAGAGAGCGAACCCGCTGGTGTCTACTGAAACTTACCAGGAAGCCTTGAAGGAAAACAGCATGGCAGACATGCAGTGAGATCAAAGACACCCCCCCCCCCCACTCCTCCCTCCCCTTCCCTCCTATCCAGCGCTCTATCTCTCTCTCTCTCTGTCTATATCCTATAAGAGCATTTTTTAAAAACTCCTTCTCCTCTCTGTCCACAAAGCTGGTGTTGTTGTGTTTTTTTTACTTGAATTAGGTATCTTACCAAAGTTGTCTCATCAATGTTGCATAAATCATAAAACACCAGCCTCGCATTTTAGTGTGTAGACAAGGACAACAAGGGCCTGGTGCACATGACTCATGATAGTCCTAACACAAGTGCCCATCGAGTGGAGATTCATGCATCACAGGTTGCACCTTACGAACGAGTTAATAGGCAGAGATGAGCAGTTGAATACTTGAACACATAATATAATATATATATATATATGATATAATATAATACTTATAAGAACCAGCAGTAAATTTTTGTCAGCCTGTCAGTACCTGACCTGAGTCCAGGAGGTGATATGTTTGGCAGATATCACCTGACATCTGATCACTCTTTTGTTTAATGATGTAGACTCAACATATTTCAAAATATTACTCTTTGCCTCCAATTACAAAAAATGAACCACACACTGATAGAAATATTTTTCTCCTTGTACGTGCGGTTTACACGTCAAATGCAGTCACATCAACATTTACAAAGGACTGAGAGTTTGGCTCAATTTGTTTGATGCCTTAAACTGTCATCATAGCCGCTTTCAGACGTGCACTGACATTTTCCTGAAAATTCCCATGTGAGAATGCAGTTGTCCACACACATGTTGCTCCAGAATTTTTCAAGAACTTTTCCTGCCAGCCCCTTGCAAAAATTTCCAGAAAATGTCAGAGTGAGCCCACGTGAGAATACAGAAGTTAAATCTCTGGAAGATTTACAATGAGCACGTTGGCGTGTGAATGACTGTAAACAAAAAAGCTATCATCATGTCCTGCCTCCTGCATGCTCCGTCGAGACACCACAAAATGTTTCCGGAAATATTCCGGCTGGTGTGAAGGCATCTGACTCGGACAATCTCCTGCTACGTTCCTTTGGTCCAGACATTTTCTGGAGCTAGAATGTCTGAAAACAGCTTATATCACAACTTGCGCACGGACTGTACGGTGACTTCCTGTTTGCATAGCTGAGGGGCCTTTGATTGGACGGTGCTGCAGATGTTTCCGAATAAACCAAGTTCCAAGACATTCCTCAAGTTCATCTGTTGTTTGAAACAAGTATTAGAATTTAAGAGGGTCTTCAGACAGAAAAAAATATGTAATAGATTTATGAATATCTGCTAGTTGAAAATGAGAAAAATAGACCCCAGCCCCTTCTTCACAGTAGCAAGACTCCAAGACTAAAAAAGAACGGGGGCGATGATATTTGTGGTTTGGTGTCTCTTTGTGGCCATTTTGTTTCTCCTTGCAGTTGTTTTGTCGTCATTTGATTTACTTTCGAACAAGAAACGTTGACAGGCCTGATGGGCCCATTCGAGGATCCATCCAGGGATGCAAACCTTATCTGAAGTTTTAGAAACTGATGCGGTGTTGACATCCACCTGTATTTATGTTAACTTTGCCGGCTACCTTTCAAAATCGTAAATAGTGGTTTGATCAGTGTCTCGGCAACAGCACAGCAGTCATATACATAATATATACACTGTAATAGCCATTAT